>NC_045956.1:54481246-54807496 GCF_010909765.2 Amblyraja radiata | reverse complement strand
AGTTTTAAAGGAGAAAAACAATTCTTCCCGGACATTATGCACAGGCACTAATCCTCAACCATCTGCTTCCAACTACATGTCTGATAAATCAAAAAGCAGGTTTAATATTTTCACCTGTGGACAATGTTTTTTTATAATCCAATTCAGATGCGCTGATGTAAACAATACTTAGTAATTATCGTTATTGCCTTTTAATATCAGCTAATGTTGCTGAAAATAAATACCTAGGTGATAAAATCATGTTACTTTGAAAAGCATCTGCTTCTGATAATCCTTCCAGATAAAATTGTTTTTGTAAAACTTCCAAAAACATTGCAACAGTTCATATTCCTCCCTTTATGACGACCCTTCAAAGTGAACTAAACATAAAAATATGACGTGAGCTCATATTTTATTAATTTTATTTGGCAGCTCTCACGATTTTGTTTTGTTGCCGAATTTATTCCATTCCTTTTGCTTTGGGCAAAGTTTAATCTGTTTGCTTTGGATTGATTTTTCTGTTCACAAGGATAAGTTGGGGAGCTCTTACTGCTCGATCTGCTGTGAGCTATGGAAAACATGGGTAACGTGGATTAACTCTACCACAGTGGCGCAGCTTGTAGAGGTGCTGCCTCTCAGTGCCAGAGACTTGGGTTTGATCCTGACCTCAGGTGCTGTCTGTGTGGAGTTTGCACATCATGTCTTTGACCGCGTGGGTTTCCTCCAGGTGCTCCACTTTCCTCCCCATCCCAAAGACCTTTGTAACTTTGTCGTCACTAGACACATGGTGACTCTTTGTACTGCCTAGGTGAGGTCTGCTGTACGATTTTACCGGATTGTATGCAAAACAAAGCATTTCACTGTGACAATAAAGTATCATTGAATCATTATGCGGATTTCTAGATTTACCGGCCTCAGTAAATTGCCCTTAGCATGTGGGGAGTGGATGAGAAAGTGGGATAACATAGAACTAGTGTGAATGGGTGATCAATGGTCAGCATGGACTCGGTGGGCCAAAGTTGATTCCAAATGTCTTTTTGTTGTATTAAATACTTTTTCACAAAGAGAGTTGTGAGTCTGTGGAATTCTCTACCTCAGAAGGTGGTGGAGGCCGGTTCTCTGGATACTTTCAAGAGAGAGCTAGATAGGGCTCTTAAATATAGAGGATATGGGGAGAAGGCAGGAATGGGGTACTGATTGGGGATGATCTGCCATGATCACATTGAATGGCGGCACTGGCTCGAAGGGCCGGATGGCCTACTCCTTCACCTAAAGTCTATTATCTATTGTCTATTGTCTTAACTAAAACCTTTTAACACATGGATCCTTCATCGTTATTTTGGATACCGAGTCATTGGGTATTATTAAAGTGCATACTGTCAATGTCTTGATTTGTAAGGGTGTCAAAGGTTATGGGGAGAAGAGAGGATAATGAGGTTGAGAGGGAAAAATAAATCAGCCATGATTGAATGGCAGAGTAGACTTGATGGGCCGAATGGCCTAATTCTGCTACTTGGTCTTATGAACATAAACTTATGAACTTTGCAGCCTGAATTATTTAATACTTCATAAACTTAACATTCCACAATAAAATAAGCTAAAGAGTTGACTATCCTTGTACCTGTACAAATATATTTTTAAAGTTGTTACAGTACCTGCTCAACTACCCCCTCTAGCAACTCGTTCCATATACCCACCAAAGTTACAGAAGGACCATAGTGAATAAGTAATGCCCCTGTCCCACATGAAACCTGAACGGAAACCTCTGGAGACTTTGCGCCCCACCCAAGGTTTCCGTGAGGTTCCCGGAGGTTCCTGGAGGTTTTTGTCAGTCTCCCTAATGGTCAAAAGTGGTTTCCGCTTCTTCTATGTTCTGGCGATTATTTCAAAAAATTCAAAACCGGCCGAGGCTGAAAATAGGTTGCCGTTTTAAAAATCGGTAATTTTTTAGTCGAAGCTGGTTGCGATGCTAGTTGAAGGTGGTTGCCTGAGGTTGCAGGTAGTGAAAGATCTTACCTTCCACTACCTGCAACCTCCGGCAACCACCTGCAACCACCTTCAACTAGCATCGTAACCGGCTTCAAGTAAAAAATTACCGATTTATAAAACACCAACCTATTTTCAGTCTCGGCCGGTTTTTAATTTTCTGAAATAATCGCCGGAACAGAGAAGAAGCGGAAACCACTTTCGACCATTAGGGAGACTGACAAAAACCTCCGGGAACCGCACGGAAACCTTGGGTGGGGCGCAAAGTCTCCAGAGGTTTCCATTCAGGTTTCCTAAGTGGGACAGGGGCATTACTCTCCCATGTTCCAATCAAATCTTTCCCCTCTCACCTTAAAGCTTCTGCCCACTGGTTCTTGATTCCCGCTGAAACACAGGCAGTGCATTCCAACGTTGCATGAAAAGAATCCTCCTCATAATAATTTTTGTTCTTTCGTCAATTCATTCAAACATTTGATTTGTTTGAACTAATGTTCTCCTATAAAATGACCTGCCCTAGAATTATTTAATTGTTTTTGAAGATGGATATTTTGCAAGGTTAGTTCCAGTACAAGATTTCCTGAAGATAGACTCAAAAAGCTGGAGTAACTCAGCGGGTCAGACGGCATCTCTGGAGAAAAGGAATAGGTGATGTTTCGGGTCAAGAGCCTTTTTCAGACGGGTGATGTCTATCAAGGGGCCACTGCAGGGACATGTACATGTTTGCAACTGGACTTGATGGGCTTAGACTGTTTTCAGATATGCATTATAGGAGTGCTGGGTCCAAGGGTTTGCAATATGTGCTTGTGGAAAATGATTTCCCAGCCTCTGTGCACATCTTGATTGATTGTTCATTGGTCTGAAGAATGGTCCAGACCTGAAACGTCAGCTATCCATGCCCTCCAGAGATGCTGCCTGACCCATTGAGTTACTTATTTTTGTGTAAACTAGCATCTGCAGTTCCCTGTTTCTACTTGAATGATTGATTGATTAATTAATTGATTAATTAATTGAAAGGCACAGCTTGGCCCTCCAACCGACCAAGTCCATGCCGACCATCAGTCACCCATTCACATTAGTTCTACGCTGTCCCACTTTTGTGTCCACTTCCTACACACTTAGACCAATTAACCTATAAGCCCTCACGTCTTTGGAATTTGGGTGGAAACTGAGCACACAGAGAAACCACACACTAAATACCGAGGTCAGGATGGAACCCAAGTCTCTGGCTCTGTGAGGCTGCAACTCCACTGGCTACACCACGGTTCTAAGCTGTGATAGGTGGTGTTGGAATAGTACCCTGTACGGGCTGAGTGCCTTATTTACTCAGATGCTGGTATAATGCACTGATCACGATAAGTACTAAATGTCTTTTAATATTTATTATCTCATTGTATAATATCTATTTGAAGAGCTGTTAGCAGTGTTAAGGCATCTCCATATGTGGATCTAGTGCTCTGATCATATAAGTGCATTCCTCTGAATTTTTCACAAAGCACTCAATTGAAACAAGGCTAGAGGCTTTGCATTAAATGAAATATACGACTCAGTGGAATTACACAATTGATGTATATCCAGCATCACACAGTGAAAAGTTTTGTTTTGCATGCTATTCAAACAGTTTGGATATACACCATACATAAATATAATCAAGTAGAATCTGTCGATAGCAAGCAAATCAAAGCTTATCACTATACCTTGGTACACGTGACAATAATTAACTGAAACCTAAACTCTGTCAATAATGACAAATCACCAATCAGTAACCTATTATCCACAGTCAGGTAGAGACCCTTCTTCAAGTTTTGCTGAGACCCGGCGCCAACTCTCGGGCACCTCCTCCTACTTACCCTTGGACCATGACCCCCACATATGAGCACCAGGCCATTATCTCACAGACCATCTCTGATCTTATCACTTCCGACTGTCTGCCCTCCACCGCCTTCAACCTTATCAATCCCTAGCCCCACACAGCCCTGTTTTACCTTCTCCCCAAAATTCATAAACAGCACTGCCTTGGCAGACCCATTGTTTCTGCCTGGGTCTGCCACACTGACATTATTTCCACATACCTCGACTATCCCCCCTGGACCAATCTCTTCCAACCTATGTCCAAGACACCTCACACGCCCATCATCTCTTTAATGACTTCCCTTTTCTATGCCCTCGTTTCCTCATCTTTAATATTGATGTTCAGTCACTCTCCACCTCCATCCCCCACCAGGAAGGTCTTAAACCCCTCCGTTTCTTCCTCGACCACAGAATCAGCCAATTTACCTCTATGAACACTCTCCTCCGCCAAGCGGAGCTAGTTCTCACTCTCAACAACTCCTTCAACTCCTCCCACGTCCAGTCAAAAGAAGGGTCTCGACCTAAAACATCATTTATTCCTTTACTCCGGAGATGTCGTCTGACCCGTTGAGTTGCTCCCGCATTTTGTGTCTATCTTCGATGTAAACCATCACCTGCAGGTCATTCCTACACTATTATCCACCTTGGTGCTTAACAAGTTCACAAGTTATAGGAGGAGAATTAGGCCATTCGGCCCATCAAGTCTACTCCGCTGTTCAATCATGGCTGATCTCTGCCTCCTAATCCCATTTTCCTGCCTTCTTCCCATAACCATTGACACCTGTTCTTATCAAGAATTTGTCTATCTCTGCCTTAAAAATACCCATCCATACTAGTCCCACCTGCCTGTGTTTGGCCCATATCCTTCCAAATCTACCTTATCAATGTATTTGACTAAATAATCAAGAGTCTATCAATCTCCAATGAATTTGCTTCCAATGATTAACAGTCATCTATTAATCCACAGATTAACTAACCTCTGACTCAAGAAGTTCCTTCTCACCTTCTTTCTAAAAGAGCGCCTTTTAATTCTGAGGCTATGACCTCTGGTCCTAGACTCTCCCACCAATGGAAACATCCTTTCCACATGCACTCTATCTATGCCTTTCATTATTCTGTAAGTTTCAATGAGGTCCCCTCAACCTTCTATACCCCAGCGAGTAGAGGCCCAGTGCTGTCAAGTGCTCATCATATGCTAACCCACTCATTCCTGGAATCATTCTTGTATGTCTCCTCTGGACCCTCTCCAGAGCCAGCACATCTTTCCTCAGAAGGTAAAACAAAAAATGCTGGAGAAACTAAGCGGGTGAGGCAGCATCTATGGAGAGAAGGAATAGGCGACGTTTCGGGTCGAGACCCTTCTTCAGACTGATGAAGCATCTGCAGCTCCTTAAACATCTTTCTTCAGATATGGGGCCCAAATTTGCTCACAGTACTCCAAATGCGGCCTGATCAAGTTCAAGTTCAAATTTATTTGGTCACATACACCTATTAGGTGTAGTGAAATTCTTTTTGCCATGCAGCACATAAAAAAAAAAGAATACAACATGACAGTAATAGATAGTTTCAACATCAAAACATCCCCCCACAATGGGAACCATTGTGGGGAAAGGCACAACGTCCAGTCCCATCCCCATGTCCACCCATAGTCGGGCCTCCTTACTCGAGACCGTGGCTTCCGGAGCTGACAGGGCCGCGCCAAATGGAGCCTCAAACTGGCGATCTCATCAGAGATCCTCATGCTCCCCGATGGAAACGTTCAGCGCCGCGTAAAAGCAAAAAGGCGCAGCGCTCCACAGACCCGCAGCTCCGCAACGGACCCCAGCCTCCAGTTACCGGAGTTCAGCGAAGTTCAACACCGCCAGCCCCGCAATGGCGCTCACAGCGCTGCACGGCCGTCCTCCGACCGCAGCTCCGCCGCGCCGATGCCGAGCTGGTACACGCTGCCGCCGGTGTGCTTCCGCCGCTGCTGAGTCGGTGCCGCCGCTCTTCCTGAGCCCCGGTGCCTCTGCTGCCTGCCGCCGCTCCGGCTGTGTCCGCCTCTGAGCGCCTTGCCGCCGCCGCCAGTCTTGCTTGGTCTTGCCGCCCCTCTGGCCGGTGCCGCTCGCCGTCTTGCTGCGTCTTTCTCGCTGTCCGACGCCTATGCCGAGTCGTCCAGGCTTGTCCCCTCTGAGACGCCGCTCCAGGCCCGCTGGTAGGCCGCGGGGACGGGTCGAAGCTGCAGCCCGGAGAAAAGCTGCATCTCCAACCAGGTAAGGACCCTGAAAATTAGTTTCCCCCTCCCCCACACATAAAAAAGCTAGAACTCCTCAAAACAAAACACTAAACTAACTGAAAATAAGAAAAAGAGATGAAAAAAAACAGACAGCTGCAGGATCACAGCCTTTACTCCAAATGGTCCAAATATTTCCAACACTTACAAATCAAAACAGTGGAAGGTTGATTTCCACTCATCCTTCAGACTCTGGTACAAATCAGCCCAATACATTCCTATTCAGTTGTGCTTGATGAGTGCAATAATTTCAACATCATCTCCAATAACTCTCTGGCAAGTGCTAATCAGTTCCATTGTCTCAAACTGAAAGGGTGTGCAAGAAATATTGGCACTGTGTCAATCTCAACTATGGGACCTGGACCACATCCCAGGCAGCTGATAAATTGCCAGGAGCAGTTTTTTCACAAAAGTATCAATCTAAAAAATCACATGTAACATCAATTAGCAAATTATCCTGAGATATTTTACATCTTAATAAATATCAGTCCAATCTCTCTTTACTCACATTCCAGCAAAGCCCTTAGACTACTCCGTCTGAAGTCTTCCTACTATTAATGTAGCAATGTTACAATACTTACCTTCAGCGGCGCTGCAGTTCTGCCACTGACCGTGTGCGCGACTTTGGCGCCTTTGAGGGGGGGGGGGGGATTAAAATGCCGTTTTGTACTGCCTATCAGAGGCGGACTTCCTCGGGCTGCTAAGCTGCTGAAGAATAATCGATCTGCCTCCCAATCGCGCTGTATTTTTTTTTTTAAATCGCTGGACACTTTAATATTTGGATTAAAATAAAAAGTGACTTCGAACGCCCTCAACGCCTACAACATGACGGATCGCAAGTACGGGATGAAACAGAGTGTAAGTCGTTTATTTTACATATAATCTTGCTTCTTGGGATGGCTTTAATCTAATTTTACGTTGCGAAAATGTGATATTGGCCCCACACGAACCGGCAGTGTTTTTCCTGCCGATATGGGGTTCAAGTTCACCGCAAATGCAACGTTCCAATCGATCACGTTCCAGAAGCAAGAAGATGTAGCAAGCTGAAAATGCCCATTTTATTTGGAGATAAGCCGTCTAAATTGTCTATATTTTGTGTTATTCTCTAAATATTCACAACAGTTTGAGTCACATGTATTGTGCAAAAAAACAATAATTTGATTATATCTTGGGTGGATGTTTCTAGATTAATTTATGGGAATTAAACATTCCTTCCATCTAGGATATAAATTCATGACAGTGAGATTTAAAAATCATGTTATATTGTGAATTCTTGTGTGAATGGGATTCGTTTGTTATTTGGATTCTTAGGCTATTTTTAAAAATTATCCTTTTCTTAAGAAATGGAACCTACAGGACATTGTTAATCGGAAAGTAGTGGGCAGAAAGGCATGTCATGTGTGAGCAAAAACTTGTAGTTTACAATGCCAAAATTGAAAAGTTGAGGAAAAACAAGGTGTACAGAGTTGTTTATTGGTTACAATCTGAGGAGTATGATGATGTTACTGATTATGATATGCCAATGTACCAGCTAGCAACTGATCTTCTCCATAAAGACTTGGTCTATTGCTAGAAATTGTAATTTATTTACCTATCTGTTACGGACTTACAGCATATTATACAATAATGTTAAAGTTCTGATCTTGAGAATATCACATTTTTGAATTTTCAAGGCAGTCTGGGTGTTTATTACTATTTCCGTCACAACGGTCAATTTTGTAATTAGCTACAATTAGGTAATTAACTAATTATATGCTTTAATTTCAGGTCATCCAAGTAAGATGTTTTATATTTGTTTCAGAATGCTTCAATCTATAATAACTGAAAATTTCATTCAGTTCTCTTAATTTTTAAGAAAGTTATGGGCTTTTAACTGTCCTCGATCACAGCTTTTGTGTTAAGTCAATGGAAAAGCAATAGGGAACAAGATGCTAATTTCCGAGTATGAAAATGGCCATAACTTTTTTAATACTGAAGATATGAAAGTGAAATAGGTGTCAAATTAAACTTCTTTTTATGCTTTATCTGATGAGATAAATTGCAGACTTGATTTTTAAAATCTCAAAATGTTGTAACATTGCTAATTAATGCACTGTGATAACACGTCCCCTTTAATGTCCGCTCCTCTCTAGGCCACAGGCAAATGAGCCACAGCCAATTCCGATCAAGTGTCATTGCACTAATTAATCCGATCCGGCAGACCAACCTCTTATAAACCCTGGAGCCCAAAAGGGCGAGGAAAATGTGGGGATGATTCTAGATTCTCTTGTTTGTCTCCAGAAACAATGGCCCTCAGATGTGTTCACCTTAGCGCAGGTGGCAGTGTATTTATTATTGATCTGGTGTCATGACTCATACCACAGATACTTTTGGTTGGCTCTAAGATGTAGCAAGCTGAATGAATGAATAAAAATGTATTGATCTAGTATATATACATACAAGGAACTTGCCTTGGTGCTTGCTCGCAAAAGGATAAAAACATGATACACAGCAGACAATTAAAAATAATACATTATAATTAAAAAATGTGAAAATAAGTAAAAAGAGGCCACAGATTTCTGGCTGTTGAGTAGAGCTACTGCTTGTGGAAAAAAAGCTCTTTTTATGTCTGGCTCTGGTGGCTTTGATAGTCCGGAGTCACCTCCCAGAGGGAAGTACTTCAGAGAGTTTGTGGCCAGAGTGAGAGGGGTCAGAGATGACCTTACCCACTCGCTTCCTGGCCCTTGCAGTGTACAGTTCATCAATGGAGGGAAGGTTGCAGCCAACAACATTTGTGGCTGATCGAACGATCCGGAAGTCGTGCTTGGTGGCTGAGCCAAACCAGACCATGATGGAGAAGGTGAGGACAGTCTCTATGATGGTAGTATAAAACTGGACCATCATTGTCTGTGGCAGGTTGTGTTTCCTCAGCTGCCACAGATGTACATCCTCTGTTGGGTCCTTTTGACTGTGGAGTCGATGGTGGCCTCCCATTTAAGGTCCCTGGAGATGATGGTTCCGAGGAACTTAAATGACTCCACAGTTGCGACGGCATTGTTGTTGATGGTGAGTGGGGGGAGGGGAGGGGGAGCTCTCCTAAAGTCTACATTCAATTCCATTGTCTTACGAGCATTGAGCTCCAGGTTGTTGCGATGGCTCCAGGGTGCCAGCTGTGTCACTTCCTGTCTGTAGGCATGTTCTCGATGTTGGGATGTTCAGAACCAGGGGCCACAGTTTAAGAATAAGGAGTAAGCTATTTAGAACGGAGACAAGGAAACACTTTTTCTCACAGAGAGTGGTGAGTATGTGGAATTCTCTGCCTCAGAGGGCAGTGGAGGCGGGTTCTCTGGATGTTTTCAAGTGAGAGCTAGATAGGGCTCTTAAAAATAGCGGAGTCAGGGGATATGGGGAGAAGGCAGGAACGGGGTACTGATTGGGGATGATCAGCCATGATTACATTGAATGGCAGTGCTGGCTCGAAGGGCCAAATGGCCTACTCCTGCACCTATTGTCTATTGTCTATTGTCTATTGTCCTCCCCATCCTGAATCAGTCACTGGACTGAGAGAAATACGGTTCCCATTCTTCCTATATTTAGAAAGCTACTTTGATCTTTCTTGCACATGGCAGTGAAGATCCCGAAGTCTAGAGTTTTGGAATCATGCCATTCACAGATATCTGCCTTTGTGCATTGTGCTGGGAAAGCCAAACACTTTAAGGAATATTAAAGAAAAAAAACACAAATAAATTGCACACCAGTTTCCAAAATTGAAGAGTCAACCTTCAGAAGTCAGTGATAATAGATGTAGTAGGTGGAAACTTGCCCATGTGCAATTCAGCAAAACCCATCCACATCTGTTTTCTGACAATGTACTCCTGATGGAATAATAGAAAAAACATTTTTTTTCACAGTGTAGGGAAAGCAGCTATAAGACTGCGCCTAACGTGTGATGTTGCACCATGGAGTCTACTATTGTGAAGGAACCAAAAGCAGATTGATTGACCAACAAGAAAGTGATCCTGTCCTCCCATCTACCTCATTTGAGACTTTCAAACTATCTAAAATTGGACTTTACTGGACTTAATCCTGCACTAAATGTTATACCTTTATTTGTGTAATTGTACGCTGTGGGTGGCTTGATTGTAATCATGTATTGCTTGTTGCTGGTTGGGTAGCACGCAACTAAAGGCCTTTTCAATGTACCCCGTACACGTGATATTAATAAACTAAACCTAACTAATTATTTTAAATCAACTAAGATGACACTGAGATCTCAGTTGCTGATCACTACAATTATCCATCCGATTTCCATTCTAAACTTTCTGACCATCAAGTCCTACCTAAGCTCAAAGACAGCATTTTATCTTTCATTACATACAGCCCTCAGAACCTAGATTTAATTTAGACATACGGCATGGGAGCAGGCTCTT
This sequence comes from Amblyraja radiata, assembly GCF_010909765.2. Lineage (NCBI taxonomy): Eukaryota > Metazoa > Chordata > Chondrichthyes > Rajiformes > Rajidae > Amblyraja > Amblyraja radiata. The sequence continues at coordinate 54,797,002 of NC_045956.1, read as the reverse complement.
CGGCCCATCGAGTCCACACTGACCATTGATCACCGTTCACACGAATTCTAAGTTATCCCACTTTCTAATCCGTTCCCTACACACTAAGGGCAATTTACAGAGGCTAATTAACCTGCAAATTCACACATCATTGGGATGTGGGGGGGGGCCGGAGCACTCAGAGGAAACTCACGTGGTCACAGGGAGAACGTACAAACTCCAGCACCCGAGGTCAGGGTTGAACCTGGGTCTCTAGTGTTGTGAGGCAGCAACTATCAGACATGGCCAGTTCCCATGTAAAGGAATCAACTCAATCTGCTGCGTATTTCCACCAGCTTCTGTTTTTATTTTAGCATCTGGAGTGCTTTTCTTCTCCAGCGTCTTATGCTCACAGTCCCAACATCGTCTTTCTTCCCCCATCTCCATTTTCCCTGATCTTTTGTTTCTTCCTTATTTCATTTCCACTTATATCTTCTCAGATGGACCACCTGTAATTAAGAAGTCATCACCACCCACTTTTAGCCGGCACCATCGCCATTGTGCCTTTCACTTGTGTCTCTAATGAGGTATTGGAGAGAGATTAACAAATCCTGCTGTCACTTACATCACACAATTGCCAGGCCATGGCGATATGTTACAAGAAAACATCCAGCTATCTCATTATGGCATTCAATGGCATTACCATCACTCAATCCCCCACTTTCAATATACAGCAGTTACCACCGAGGGTAAGGATCAGAATCCAGGGGTGCAGTGTGTGTGGGGACTCTGCAAAGGGAGTCAGGGATAGCAGACACTGGGACGTGAGAGGTGAAGGTGTGGTGTTATGGAAGGAGGCAGTGGGCAAAGACTCTGCCTGTGTGCGTGTGTATGTGCGCTGTGTGTCTGTGTGAGTTTTGCGGTAGGGTGAGAGAGAGAAACAGAGAAAGAGAGAAAGAGAGAGAGAGAGAGCATCTGTATACCAGTCTGAAGAAGGGTCTCGACCCGAAACACCACCCATTCCTTCTCTCCAGAGATGCTGTCTGTCCCGCTGAGTTACTGCAGCTTTCTATGTCTAAATTTGGAAAATTAGATCGCAAAGGTTTAGAGGGATATGGGCCAAACATAGGCAGGTGGGACTAGTGTAAATGTAGCATCTTGGTTGGCATGGGCTGGGCGAATTAGGCCGAAGGGTCTGTTTCCATGCTGTATGCCTCTATGACCCTATGGTATATGCGTCAATGTGGTCCCTACTTGGAGGATTGTGCATTCTGCGCAAGTGCACAGAGATGGATCAATTTTGGATGGATGAGGAGGGACCTCATTGAAATGCACCGAATACTGAAAGGCCTGGATAGAGTGGATGCAGAGAGGATGTTTCCACTAGAGGGAGAATCTATGACCAGAAAGGACGAACTTTTAGAAAGGAGATGAGGAGGAATATCTTTAATTAGAGTGTGGTGAGTGTGTGGAATTCATTGCCACAGATGACTGTGGAGGCGAATTCATTGGAGATTGACAGGCTCTTGATTATATAGATGGATACATTGACAAGGTATATTTGGAAGGATATGGGCCAAACACAGGCAGATGGGACTAGCATGGATGGGTATTTTTTAGGCGGAGATTGACAGATTCTTGATTAGTAAAGGTGTCAAGGGTTATGCGGAGAAGGCAGGAGAATGGGGTTGGGAGGGAAAGATAGATCAGCCACGATTGTATGATGGAGTAGACTTGATGTGCCGAGTGGCCTAATTTTGCTTCTATGACTTATGAACTTATTCCCTACAGTGGGTCCACAAATGAGCTGAGACCATTTGCCAAGTGAATCATTAATAGTGCACTCTTCTGCCAAACCCTTTAACTCCCCTTCCCATTCCCACACTGACCCTTCTGTCCTGGGCCTCCTTCATTGTCAGAGTGAGACCAAAAGCAAATTGGAGGAACAAAACCTCATATTTTGCTTGGGCAGTTTACAACCCAATGGTATGAATATTGATTTCTCTATCTTCAAGTAACCCCTGCATCCCCTCTCTCTTCATCACTCCCCCACCCCAGTCATCCTACTAGTTTCACTGTCGTCCTATTGAGTTTCACCGTCTGTTTAACTCGTTAACACTTTCCCCACAGCCAACAATTGACCATTGTGGGCTCTACATTCCCTTGATCATTGTTACTTTTTGCATTTCTTTCATTCATTGGTTCTATATCTCTCTATATCACCATCTATTAATCTATATCTCTCATTTCCCTTTCCCCTGACTCTCAGTCTGTAAAAGGGTCTCGACCTGATATGTCACCTATTCCTTTTCTCCAGAGATGCTGCTTGACCCGCTGATTTACTCCAGCTTTTTGTGTCTATCTTCACTACAGCTCCACTGTATGCAACTATACTTGATTTCACAAGGAAAATCAGTACTAAATCTTTTTTTTTTAAATGACATAAGTCGGTGTATTTAACTTTTGATAATGTTATTGGGAATGATTGTTACAAGTGCTTGTTATTATTCCAGTTACATTGACAATCACTGCAAAATGTCTCCAGCATCAAAGTGTGCCGCAGATGTGTTTGACTTTTTTCTCATCCTGTTGGGGTCAAAGTTTAGGGGAGCCGAGCTGCATTTTTCCTTGCTGCCTCACCGTCCACATCTGTCGGATAACGATAGCTCACTTTGAGCAATTTTCAAAGTGAAGCAGCTCATCCTTTCTCAAATTGCAGCAGCTTCCCCTCTGCTCAATGCTGACAATTCTCTTTCAAGTGAAAAGTTCCCACATGGTGCCGAAAGGGTTAGGGTACAAAGTATTTACAGCGCTCATTTCCCTTCTCCTTGGCTACAATGACAAATTGAGGAACTCAAAATTGAATAGCTAAATGGTCCTACTTTGAAAAGGTACAGTGCCATTGATTGGGCTTTCTTTCTCTGGAGTTTTAAATTACGTTCTCGGAAGACTAGTGGAAAGAGATAGTCCCTCGATCTTTGGTGTAGCGACAATCCAAGGATGTTGAGAATTAAGGAAACGACACTGTGTGCCTTTGAAGACATAATGTGTTCATATACAACAGATACCTTTCAAAGGCATTGTGCCCTAGTGCAGACAGTTAAGGTTATGTAATTACCAAGTTTTAAAGACAGGCAAAGATCCCAGCAGAATTCTCACATTTCACTGCCGACCAAAAGTAACCGTATATCTCATTTTTTGTGGGGTTCCTTAACATCCCCTCTGGCTTTTACTGACTGGAGAGGGTTACACAATCAGTGTCCTCCCGACTCCAGATGCCCTCCAGGCACGCTACGTGCCTTTGGATGCAAGCGAGACCAGAAACCAATTATTTACAAAGAGGAGAGACTTTTTTTTGAACAGGACCTCGTGAAGCAGACTGTAACAACTTCAGCCGACACAAGGGACAGGCAGTAATTTAACCTCCACTATTTTGTCTCCAACGAGCCAACCCTTCCCCATCTGATAATCAGGCCTTATATACTAATACATTCAGGAGCATTTTGTGCCTTTGTTATGTATGGTATAAAGTAAATAGTTTCTGGTGTGATGCTGATCAGCACAAAATCATCACCTTAAAGCGTAATGGAGTAGACTCATCTATTGCATCCGCTGCTCTAGGTGTCAGCTGCTCTACATCGGTGAGACCAAGCGCAGGCTTGGCGATCACTTTGCCCAACACCTCCGCTCGGTTCGCAATAACCAACCTGATCTCCCAGTGGCTCAGCACTTCAACTCCCCCTCCCATTCCGAATCCGATCTTTCTGTCCTGGGCCTCCTCCATGGCCAGAGTGAGGCCCACCGTAAATTGGAGGAGCAGCACCTCATATTTCGCTTGGGCAGTTTACACCCCACGTTGAATTCTCCAATTTCAGGTAGTCCCTCCTTTCTCCTCCCCTTCCCAGCTCTCCCTCAGCCCACTGTCTCCGGCTCTTCCTTTCTTCTTCCCGCCCCCCCCACCCTCACATCAGTCTGAAGAAGGGTCTCGACCTGAAACGTCGCCTATTTCCTTCGCTCCATAGATGCTGCCTCACCCGCTGAGTTTCTCCAACGTTTTGTGTCTACCTTCGATTTAAAGGAGCATCTGCAGTTCTTTCCTACACATTACCTTAAAGCAGAGGTCCCCAACATGAGGGGTGAGGACTGTTGTGGATGGACGTCAAAGATTGTAGGGGGTCCATGAAATTTGAATAATGTTGAGATAACTTAAAAAATGTATAGAAAAGGTAATACTAAATTCTAAGTATATTCTGCTCTCTGGCTCTGTCATGCTGCTGGCAATTGCGTAAGAGTGATAGATATGTTCAAATGTATTTTGGTAGTTACACTCCCATTTACTTATAGCAGAGCAATCTCCCATTTAGGGCGGAACAGTGGCGTAGAGTTGCTGCCTTACAGCGTCAGAGACTTGGGTTCGATCTTGACTATGGGTGCTGTCTGTACGGAGTCTGTACATTCTCCAAATGATTTGCATGGGATTTCTCCGGTTTCCTCCCATACTCAAAAGATGTACAGGTTTGTAGGTTAATTGGCTTTGGTAAAATTGTAACTAGGATAGTGTTAATGTGCGGGGATCTCTGGTCGGCATTGACTCGGTGGGCCAAAGGGCCAGTTTCCCTGCTGTATTTCTAAAAAAAACTATAATTTCAAGCAAATTGCGAAATGAGTGGTGCTGCATAATGCAGGTTTGCTGCCTTTCTTTGCCGTTGGTCACCTTGCTTTCTGAGCGAGCTTGTGGTGTGTGAATTACATGCGTTACAGCAGCAACCATAAAATGTTTTGTTATAGAATCATACGGCATGGAAACAGGGCCTTTGGCTCAACTCGTCCATGCCGACCAAGATGCCCCATGTACACTAGTCCCACCTGCCCGCATTTAGCCCATATCCCTCTAAACCTTTCCTATCCTAGCACCTGTCCAAATATTTCTTAAATGTTGTTACAGTACCTGCCTCAACTACCTCCTCCAGCAGCTTGTTCCATGTATTCACCACCCTTTGTGGGAAAAAGGTATCCCTCAGGTTCCTATTAAATCTTTCCCCTTTCACCTTAATCCTCTGCCCTCTAGTTCTTGATTCCCCTACCATGGGAAAAATATTGTGCATTCTCCCTATCTATTCCCCTCATTATTTTACACACCTATACAAGATTATCAGTCAGAATCCCTAGAGTTGTGAGGCAATAACTTCAATATTTAGTTTAGTTTAGTTTAATTTATTGTCATGTGTACCGAGGTACAATGAAAAGCTTTTGTTGCGTGCTAACTAGTCAGCAGAAAGACAATACATGATTACAATCACTATGGCGCTTCTTGCATCTAGATTAGTTCCTTTGAGGCTAAATTAAGAATGGTGGCGTACAGAATCAATAAATTGGTGAGATGAGCACTGACTCTGTATTCTGGGTCAATAAAATCCAAATATGCCAAATATTTTGATTATTGTATTCGTATGCAAGGCGGTTTCTTTACATCAGGTATTTCATGCTAGATACAGATTGTGGAGCTTAAGCGAGGAAGAAACCTAAGACAGATATGTTCATAGGAGCCAACCTCCCAATGATCAACTACATACAAATGCAACATCTGTCCAACAGGCAAATCCAATTATCACAACAGGCAACATGTCCTAAACTAACAAAGTGACTGGAGTTAGGGTCATGACAACCCAGAGCAGTCAAACTACATTGAACCAGGGCACAATGGTTGTGAAAATCGAGGCAGTGAGATTTGTGGACACAGCCCAAACCATCACGCAATCCAACCACACTTCCATTTACTCGATCTATACTTCACTCTGCCTAGGCAAGGCCACCAGCATAATAAGATCAAGTCTCAACCTGGTCACTCTCTCTTCACCTCCATCAGGCAAGAGGTGCAGAAGTGTGAAAATACACACCTCCAGATTCAGGGACAGTTTCTTCCTACCTGCTATCAGGCCACTGAACCATCCTATCACAACTAGAGAGCGGTCCTGTCCTACCCTCTACCTCACTGGAGACCCTTGGACTATCTTAATCGGATCATACCGGAATTTATCTTGCACTAAACGTTATTCCCTTTGTCCTGTACCTGTACAATGTGGACAGCTCAATTGTAATCATGTATAGTCAATCTACTGACTAGATAGCTCGTAACAAAAATACTCTTCACCGTACATCAGTACACGTGACAATAAATTAAACTAAATTAAACTAAAGACCATGAAATCATAATGGTTGCGATTGGAGTCTATTCATATTTAAATACCAGGGAAATGTATTTGACGCATTTAATGCCATGTTCAAAGCCTATCAGGCTGTTTCTCACATCTTTTTTTTACTATATTCATCAAATTTCCAACCTTATGCAGTTTTGACAAAACTTGACTGATATATTTCAAATTATTACTGGAGCATAAAACCACCATGCTTTTGGCGACATTTGGCGACAATTTTTGCTGTCGTAGGTTGTCGTAGGCGCTGTCGCAGGTTGTCGCCAGATGTCGTAGATGAATTCCATTAAAACTAGTCGCCGGCAGTCGCCAAAAAAATCGCCTAAGTGGGACAGGCCCTTAAGACTGGTGCGCTGTCAAGGAAAACGATTAACGGTCATTTCTCAAAGATGGAGAATCAGCTATTTTGTTGTTGACATACCATGGAGCAGATGCAGACACCAGTGTCACTGGGAGATGACCTGAAGTCATAGAAGGTTTCAACCTGAAACGAAACCTCACCAATTCCTTTTCTCCAGAGATGTTGCCTGACCCGCTGGGTTACTCCAGCATGTTGTGTCTATCTTCAGTGTAAACCACCATCTGCAATTCCTTCCTACACGTCACAGTCATAGAGCTACAGAGTATGGAAACAGGCCCTTTGGTACAACTTGTCCATGCTGAGCATTCTGGGCTAGTCTCAATTACCTGCATTTGGCCAATATTCTACCAAATCATTCCGTATTCATACATCTGCTCAAATGCCATTTGAAAGTTGTAACTGTATTCACTTCTATAGCTTCCTCATGGTTTTTCACACTTCAATAACATCTCCCCTTTGCCGACTGCACTCCATAAAGAGAAGAGTCCCAGCATATCCTGCTTATCCCTATAACCCAGGCCCGGAAGTTCTGGTAATATCCTAGTCAACCTCTTCCGCACCCCTTTCCAACTTACTTGGAGGATGAGGGGTGATCCTACAAAGGTGTATAAATCATGAGAATAGATAGGGTGAATGCTCAAGTATTTTACACAGAGTAGGGGAATCAAGAACCAGCAGTGGATGATGAGCAGAAGGTGGATGGGAAATGAAGTTTCGGGGGGAGGAGGGGGAGGGGAGGGGGGTGAGGGAGGGAAGGAGGGGTAGGGGAGGGGGAGATGGAGGGTTGAGGGGTAAGCGAGTGGGAAAAAAAGATGTGTATGGGAGGACCAGAGTAGATTAAAAGGAAAGGGTAGTGTGGGTTTACCTGAAACTTGAGGATTCAAAGTTCATGCTGTTGGATGGTAAGCTATGCAAGTGGAATATGAGATGTGGTTTATGTGAACCTCACCCTGGCAATGGAGGAGGTCCAGGACATACACATCTGTATGGGAATGGGAAGGGGAGTTGAAGTGGCTAACAACAAACAAAGTGCTCCAGTTAGTTGGGGGACAGAGCGTATGTTCGACAAAACGGTTGTCAAGTCGACACTTGTTCATATTGACGTACAGGAGGCCACGTAAAGAGAACTGATTGCAATATATGAGGTGCAGGGAAACCATTGTATCAGCTGGAAGGCTGTTTAGGGCTCTGAATGGAGATGAGAGAAGAAGTGTGGTGACAGGTATTGTACCTCATGAGGATGCATGGGATAGTGTCTGGATTGGGAAGGGATGAGCGAAGCAAGGAGCAATGGAGAGAGTAGGGTGGTGGGTGTATGGAACAAGCTGCCAAGAGAAGGTAGTTGAGGCTGGGATTATCCCATCGTTTAAGAAACAGTTAGACAGGTACAGGGAAAGGACAGGTATGGACCAAGCGCAGGCAAGTGGGACTAATGGAGCTGGGACATTGTTGGACGGTGTGGGCGAGTAGGGCCGAAGGACCTGTTTCCACACTGTATCACTCTATGACTTTTTGCGGAAAGCAGAAAGAGGTGGGGACGGGAATGTGACTGGTGGCAGGATCACGTTGTAGGTCGCAGAAATGTCCGAGAAAAATGTGTAGGTTGCGGGGATTGGTGTGTTGAAAGTTGAGGACCTTGGGAACTCCTATCCCTGTTCTGTATGAGGGGAGGGGCAGCGAGAGCAGAAGAGCGGGTAACGGAGGAGACACGGGTTAGGGCTCGATGCACGTCAGCAGGGCAGAGAAAACAATGCGTCCTGAAGAAAGAGGACTCTTTCTTAGAGTGGAAAGCCTTGTCTTGAGAACAGAAGCGGCGGAAACGGAGAAACAGTGAGAATGAGACAGCTTCCTTGCAAGAGAGTGGGTGAGAGGAGGTATATCCTACAGACCAAGAGAGAAGTTCAATCTGCCACAGCTGTCAGCAAAACATTTGCTGGCACCTCAATATTAGTGTTGCAAGCAAATAGAATTTTGACTTATTGGACAGAAAATCATTAAGCCCCTTTCCTTTGTAGCTTGCGTGGTGTTGAGAGTGTCCAGGGAAATGATGGCTCTACTGCCCAATAATAATAGCAGGGGCATTGGGTTTATACTAGTACAACACCAGAAAGGTGTACACTATACCACACACCAAAAGTACTGGCCTAGCCAAAGAACACTCCAGGATCTCCTGAACCTGTAGAAGGTATTATATGTTCCTTTAAGAATAAGCAAGAAAAACGTATAGAGATTTAAAATCTACTTGCCAGCTCCAACACATTATATTTATCAGGCTTCAATCCAAGATGTAATAATTGTTTCAATATGTCCAGTCCGAATTATACGGCTCAGAGACCAAAAGTGTATTCCACTACAATACAGTGTCTGCTAGCCTCATCAACAGGTTGCAATTTACGTATGATTCTACTTCCGACTTGATTTAATGAGAAACAGAGAGCTCTGATTGAAATCAAGTTACTGTCAGCTGATTGATAGGTCAGCATTGGTGAGTGGATCAGCAATCTTCTTCAGAGAAAGGTCATTCTCAGTGTTGCTCCTTCACTCTTGTCATGAATATTCCCATGTAGGGAGCATTCAACCATTCCGGCTTCATTGTCAAGTTGACAGGTTCAACTGGATCACCTCCAGGTGCCTTTGCTTGCTGTCCTTTCAGCCTTGGAGACCAAAGTCTAATTCATCTACACATGAGGTAGTAAGCACAACAAAGTTGACATCTGGTTTTTACCAAAGATAGACACAAAGTGCTGGTGTAACTCAACAGGTCAGGGTGCATCTCTGGAGAAACGGATTCCCCACCCCCACTCCACTTTGAGACTGAAGAAGAGTTCCGACCTGAAAGATCATCTATTCCTTTTCTCCAGAGATGCTGCCTGATCCGCTGAATTTATCCAGCATTCTGTGTCCATCTTCAGTATAAACCAGCATCTGTAGTTCCTTCCTACACAAAGTTGACATCTCACAGCTTCCACAAAGCAACCCTTGCATGCACCCACTACTGGCCCCAGCATTACACTATCCACCTCGACTTTCCAGACACCATTGATATTTTCCATCTTTTTAACCTGTAACATTTGTAAAATATCTTGAAAATCCGGAGGTAGACAAAAATGCTGGAGAAACTCAGCGGGTGAGGCAGCATCTATGGAGCGAAGGAAATAGGCAACGTTTCGGGTCGAGACCCTTCTTTGGACCGATATGAGGGTGGGAAAAGCCGGAGGCAAGTTTTGATGAGTTTCTTTGAAACATGTAAAAATAAGATCCATTCTTTTCACAAACATGGGGCTATTAAAACCAAATTGAGTTATTGGGGTCTGAAGTAAGGTGCCGACCTGAAATGTAGTGTGTCCATTCCTTCCATAAATGCTGCTTAACCCGCTGTTCATCCAACACTTTGTGTTTAGTGCTGAGTTCTCAGGGGAGTTGATGGGAGGAGGTGGGTTGGTCCTAAAAGTTGTTCCTCACTGCAACTTTTTCTCAGAAGGCCTTTTTGCTCTAATTCAAGTTCATACAGAATATCTTAGGTGTGCATAGAATCTTAGAGATACAGAGTAGCAACAGGCCCTACAACCAAACCGAGTCTGCATCGACCAACGATCGCCCGTACACTAGCTCTATCCTACGCAGTGTGGACAATTGTCAAATTGGTGACCAATCATCCTCCACAATAATCCTCAACATTAGTGCTCCACAAGGATGTGTTCTTTGCCCCCTTCTTTACTCCTTATACACCCAGGACTGTGCAGCCAAATACAAACCCAACACAATTTACACATTTTCAGACACAACACACATTGTGGGCCGGATATAAAATAATCACGAGACAGGGTACAGGAAGGAGATTATGAACCTCTGAACCTGGTGTCAAGACAACAACCTTCCTCTCAATGTCAGCAAGAGAAAGGAGATAATGATTGACTACAGGAAGCGAAGCGTTACACATACCCCTGTATACGTTGACGGCGACGAGTAGAACTGGCTGAAAGCTTCAAGTTCCTAGGAGTAAATATCACCAACAACTCTTCCTAGACCAGCCATATCGAAGCAATGGTCAGGAAAGCACACCAAAGCCTCTAGTTCCATAGAAGGCTTAGAATGTCGCCCACAACTCTCACCAACTTCCACAGATGCACAGGAGAAACTATTTTGGCGGGATGCATCACAGCATGGTTTGGGAACAGCTCCATCCAAGACCGCAAGAAATTGCAGAGAATTGTGGATAAAGCCCAGACCATCACGCAAACTAACCTCCCTTCCATTGACTCCATCTATACCATGCTGCCTTGGCAAGGCCACCAGCATAATCAAGGACGAGACCTGGGTGTCCTTGTATTGTTTAAGAAAGAACTGTAGATGCTGGAAAAATTGAAGGTAGACAACAATGCTGGCGAAACTCAGCGGGTGAGGCAGCATCTATGGAGCGAAGGAATAGGTGATGTTTCGGGTCGAAACCCTTCTTCAGTCTGACCCAAAACGTCACCTATTCCTACGCTCCATAGATGCTGCCTCACCCGCTGAGTTTCTCCAGCATTGTTGTCTACCCTAGGTGTCCATGTACATCAGTTACTGAAAGTAAGCATGCAGGTACAGCAGGCAGTGAAGAAAGCAAATGGCATGTTGGCCTTCATAGCGAGAAGATTTGAGTATAGGAGCAAGGAGGTCCTACTGTAGTTGTACATGGCCTTGGTGAGACTACACCTGCAGTATTGTGTGCAGTTTTGGTCTCCTAATTTGAGGAAGGACATTCTTGCTATTGAGGGAGTGCAGCGTAGGTTTACCAGGTTAATTCCCGGGATGGCGGGACTGACATATGATGAAAGAATGGATCGGCTGGGCTTATGTTCGGTGGAATTTAGAAGGATGCGAGGATATCTTATAGAAATATATTAAATTCTTAAGGAATTGGACAGGCTAGATGCAGGAATTTTTTTCTCGATGTTGGGGGAGCCCAGAACCAGGGGTCACAGTTTTAATAATAAGGGGTAGGCCATTTAGGACTGAGTTGAGGAAAAACATTTTCACCCAGAGAGTTGTGAATCTTTGGAATTCTCTGCCACAGAAGGCAGTGGGGGCCAATTCACTGGAAGTTTTCAAGAAAGATTTAGTTATAGCTCTTAGGTCTAACAGAATCAAGGCATATGGGGAGAAAGCAGGAACGGGGTACTGATTTTGGATGATCAGCCATGATCATATTGAATGGTGACACTGACTCAAAGGGCCAAATAGCCTAGTCCTGCACCTATTTTCTATGTTTCTATTTTAAGAGGAGCCTAATGTACAGCCTGTGCCTAGTGCCACAGATCAGGCATTGAAATGTGATATAATATTAATGACACTGTCATTGCTGTTTGTGGGTAGCTTTCGGGGCCACATCGGCTGCTACATTTTTGACAGCACCACAGAGATTATGTTTCAAAATATCTCAATAATGAGATATCCCAAAGAAAGGAAGTGTCCTTGGGCAAGACACTTCACCTACCTTTGCCTGGGACTAGAGACGGAAATTAGCTACTGATTGGCTACAATCTCGCATATTTACATGCAAAATGTTAATTAATATGCACTGTCCCTATAAACAAAACATTATTTTTATTATTATGTGAAAGGCATTAGATGACTGACCTTGCTTCCTATCATAAATATAAAAATGGTCCATCAATATCTGTTCAAAATGATTATTAACTAAGTTAGAGAGTTTATAGAAAAATCCAATACTCCTTTACTGATGAAAGGTTAATGACCTTGATACATGGATAGGAAAGGTTTATTAGGCCAACAGGGACACGTGGAACTAGTTCAGTTAGGGGATCTAGGTTGGCATGGACGAATAGGGCCGAAGGGCCTGTTTCCATGCCATATGTCCTGATATTTTAATTCTGTTGAAAATGGACACAAAATGCTGGAGAAGCTCAGCATGTCAGTCAGCATCTTTGGAGAAAAGGAGTAGGTGATGTTTTAGGTTTGAACCCTTCTTCAGCCTGAAAGATAGAAAAGCCCAGAACAAAACAGGGACGGCGACAGATTACTTCAGGAAGTGTGGAATCTATAATGGCCCATTGTTGGCTGAGAGAGAGGTGCATTTTGTATCCAACCCAAAATGTCACCTATTCCTTTTCTCTAGAGATGCTGCCTGACCCGCTGACTAACTCCAGCATGTTGTGTCTATCCTCGGTATAAACCAGCATATGTTGTTCCTTTCTACACATATTAATTCTGTTTCTGTCTCCACAGATGCCGCCTGACTGCTGAGTTTTGCCACACTTTGAAGTTCATTTTGATGGGTTGTTAGAGCACAGAATGCTTTATTACAGGGAATGGTTGGATAAATTAAACAACTCTCCAGCAAAGAAGATGGGGATATGAGGATTAGTTCTGGATTACTCTGCAAAAAGATCCAAAACAAATATCATGGATGACTCGTCTCCTGCAGAGTTTCAACGGTACTAAAACCACAGGGAACAACTGTACTAAGTTCTATTACACCATCTGTTCTGGTCTGTCCAAAATATAACAAGGAATATTGGCCCCTTTTTTGGCAAGGACCTTTCTTCATACATCACTGCAGAAGATGTCACTGATGGCAAATGAACATTTGCTGATGAGTTCAGATCTCAAGAGAGACTTTGCAAGAAATCCAGATTTCCCACTGCTACAGAGAATATCTCAAGGTTAGACAAGGAGAATTCCACTTTCCAATTTCTGACTTCTGTCCCTCGTTTGAACGGATGACCTGCTAGCAACCTGTGATGGAAAGAAAAGTTCATTCTTTATTTGATGTGATTCTAAACTGTTACAAAATAGAAGGCACTAATTACTCCGCAGGTAAACAGATATCTGATAAAAGGATTTCCTTAATAGAATAAAGAGCCAATTTAAGACATCTATGCATAGCTTGACAGATGGCAATGATTTGGAATCATCCACGGGACACAGATGGCCTTGTGATCCATGATTACTAAGCTTTTAGGAAAACCTTTCATGTGATTTAGGATTGGTGTCATTGTCACTGTTCTAGCTTTGTTGACTAATTCAATCAAACTGATAATCCCTGACTGTTCAGCTATACATCAAAGGAACAGTTTCCTATCACACTGGAATCTCATGGCCTTTAAGTATTTTAAGTCTTATTGTTGATCATTTCAAAAGCAAATCAAGACCTCTTGTGGGCTAATCCCACTTTTACTATTTTCCATTCTCTCGGTCTTCAGTATAATGTTTATCCCTAAATAATTCTTCAAAACAAATTTAGTCCACATGCCGATATTGATGGGAATGTTGATTTTTATTGCTGATCACTAGATGTCCCCTGAAATGAAGGTCTGATTGAACAATATTGATGCACTTGGGGTCATATACAGGACAATTTAGTTAAGGATGGTAAATGTTGTTTCCTGGGATTCATTAACCCACACAAGGTTACAAACTGGTATGCAGTTTTCAGTTTATAGACCTGAGGGTCAGTTTTAGGTTTCTTTACTTTGTTTTTTGTATGGAGGTAGAATGTATTGGACCATCTTATGCTGGCAAAGGTGCCCAATTGGATCTTGCAGTCAGACAGGTGACAGGCTTTGTTTGAACTCACTCACAATTTCCAAAGCACTTCATTTGTGAGACTTTCATTAAGAAACAGCAGCAGAGGTGGCACGGTTTTAGGGTTGCTGCCCCACAAAGCCAGAGACCTGGGTTTGATCCTTACCTTGGCTGCAGTCTGTGTGAATTTGCACGTTCTCCCTGTGACCAGATGAGGTAGGTTTTGAAGGATATTGGCCAAACACAGGCAGGTGGGAGTGTAGGTTGGCGTGAGTAATTGGGCCGAAGGGCCTGTGTACACGCTATATAACTCTATGGCTCTATGGCTGCAGGGGTTTCCTCTAGGTGCTCCAGTTTCTTCACACATCCCAAAGATAGGTGGGTTTGTAGGTTATTTGACCTCTGTAAATTATCCCCTAGTGTGCAGGGAGAGGAAGGGTAAGTGGGATAACATAGAACTAGTGTAAACAGATCATCGATGGTCAGTGTTGATTCAGTGGGCTGAAGGATCTGGTTCCATGCTGTATCTTTCAATCAATTAGTGAAGGGGTTGACCAAAGGCTTCATGCCACAAGATTCCCAACTTTCAGACAGGCAAGGCCTTTTTTGGTGAAAATGCCTTTAAATACCACATTCTTAAAGATGAGTGCTTGAGGCTTTTACTGGAATGCTCTGGAATTTATTTTATGTTTTACAGTTAGCATCTGCATTCATATTAGGTTTTAAGCATTTTTCCCCATTGTCTGGTGGGTTCTCCATGGGTGATGTGATTGCTTTGGAACCAGTTCATTTGGTTGATTCCTGGAAGAACAGAATTGACATATGGGTTGAACAGGTTAGTTCTGTACTCCATAGAAGAATGAAAGACTCAATGGTGCAGCTGGTAGAGATGCTGCTTCAGAGCGCCAGAGACATCTGTTCAATCCCGACCTCATGTACTGCCTGTGTGGATTTGATACTTCCCCCTATGACTGCGTGGGTTTCCTCCCGGTGCTCCGGTTTCATCCCACTTCCCAGAGACACGTGTATTTGTAGGTTAATTGTCCTATGTAAATTGTCCCTAGTGTGTAGGGAATGGATGAGAAAGTGGGATAACATAGAACTAGTATGAATGGGTAATCATTGGTCAGTGTGGGCTCAATGGGCAGAAAGGCCTGGTGGCATTCTGTATCCTTCCATTCCATTCCATTCTATTCGGATCTTTTAAAGAAAAGACTGAGTGGATGTTGAGAGGATGTTTCCTTTCATGTGGTCATCTACAATTCTAGAATGAAGTGTATCCAATTTCAGATGATCCCCTTCACATTCCTACACAGACCTTTCTGTCCTCAGTCTCCTCCATTGTCAGAGTGAAGCTAAATGCAAATTGGAGGAACAGCAAGCATCTCATATTTCTCTAGGGCAGCTTACAGGCCAGCGGTATGAATATTGATTTCTCTCACTTCAGGTAGCCCCGGCATTCTCTCTCTCTCTATCCCTCCCCCACCCAAGTCGCAGTAGATTCTCATTTTCACCCTACAAAGAGCTAACAACTGGCCTGGTTCATTTATCATCGTTACTGTTTTGCATATCTTTCATTTATTGACCTTTATCTCTCCACATCACTGTCTATATTTCTCATTTTCATTATCCCTAACCAGTCTGAAGAAGGGTCTCGACTCTAAACGTCTCTCATTCCTTCTCTCCAGGGATGCTGCCTGTCACGCTGAGTTACTCCGATTTTGAGTCTATCTTCAGATGGAGTGGTTGGGAAGGAATTTTGTCTGTGTTTATGCTGTGATTCTCGTTCTTCTTCTCCTTGTGTTCTTATGCTGTTCGGAATTCTGTAGCTAACACGTGTGTGGGCAGAGTCATTGAATGAATTTCAAGGCAAAGGCAGATGGATATTCCCATTGCAACAGTCAAGGGCTGGGGAGAGGGCAGGGAAGAGACGTTGAGGCCATGTTTAGGTCAGCCCTGATCCAATGCATGGCAGAGAATTGACGGGGCAATTGATCTGCTCCCGTTCCTCTGCCATAATGTTGTGATTCTCAAGATCATCTTTCTTTGAATTATTGATTCAGCAACAGTGCACAGTATGAGGTGGGATTGCAGATAACTTGCCAGAGAGATGCTTCATATCTTCTGGGTGTGCCTGAGTGCACACCTCCCCTGTGTCACGGGAGTCACAGTTGGGCAGTGATGGAGTTGCTGCCTTACAGCGCCACCCGGGTTCGATCCTGACTCGGGTGCTGTCTGTACAGAGTTTGTATGTTCTCCCTGTGACCCCATAGGCTTTATCCATGTGCTCCAGTTTCTCCCCATACTCCAAAGATGTGTCGGGTTGTAGGTAAATCAGCTTTAATAAATAGTTCCAAGTGTGTTGGATAGAACTAATGTGTGGGGATTGCTGGTCGGCACAAACTTGATGTTTCTGCGCTATATCTCTAAACTAAAAAAACGAAACTAACCATTCTTACACTAATGCATATCCCTTGATTCCAGTTGGGGGTATTGCTTTATTCTTGTCGCTTGCACCGACCCAAAATGTCACCTCCAGCATTTTATGCCTTCTCCTTCTGCAGTTGTACAGAGCCCTAGTGAGACCACACCTGGAGTATTGTGTGCAGTTTTGGTCCCCTAATTTAAGGAAGGACATTCTTGCTATTGAGGGAGTGCAGCGTAGGTTTACAAGATTAATTCCCGGGATGGCGGGACTGTCATATGCTGAGAGAATGGAGCAGCTGGGCTTGTACACTCTGGAGTTCAGAAGGATGAGAGGGTATCTCATTGAAACATATGATATTGTTAAGGGCTTGGACACGCTAGAGGCGGGAAGCATGTTCCCGATGTTGGGGGAGTCCAGAACCAGGGGCCTCAGTTTATGAATAAGAAGTAAACAATTGAGAACGGAGACGAGGAAACACTTTTTCTCACAGAGAATGGTGAGTCTGTGGAATTCTCTGCCTCAGAGGGAGGTGGAGGCAGGTTCTCTGGATGCTTTCAAGAGAGAGCTAGAGAGCTCTTAAAAATAGCGGAGTCAGGGGACATGGGGAGAAGGCAGGAACGGGGTACTGATTGGGGATGATCAGCCATGATCACATTGAATGGTGGTGCTGGCTCAAAGGGCCAAATAGCCTACTCCTGCACTTATTGTCTATTGTCTATGTCTATCTTCAGTATAAACCGGCATCTGCAGTTTCTTCCTACTCATTGTTCTCCGAGTAAATAAGTTGATATTATACATTAATACAATCCAGCAGTACACAAGCAAAAAGGTCTCCACTGCTGTACGCTGCCCAAGCGAAATATGAGGTGCTGTTCCTCCAATTTGTGCTGGGCCTCACTCTGAAATTGGAGGAGGCCCAGGACAGAAAGGTCAGTGTGGGAATGGGAGGGGAAGTTAAAGTGTTTAGCAACTGGGAGATCAGGTAGGTTTAAGCAGACTGAGCGGCGGTGTTCAGTGAAATGATTGCCGAGCCTGCCGATATATTGGAGTCCACATCTGGAACAGCGGATACAGTAGATGAGGTTGGAGGAGGTGCAAATGAACCTCTGCCTCACCTGAAAAGACTGTCGGGGTCCTTGGACGGAGTCGAGGGAGGAGATATAGGGACAGGTGTTGCATCGCTTGCGGTAGGAGGGGAAAGTAAATAATGAAATAAAGAACGTAATGAATAATCATGATCTGCTTTATTAAAAAAATTATGGAATAGTCATATGTAAAATAAATCCTTTTGAATACATGTAAAATACTGTACAAAAAGAAAACTTTATGTTTCATAACAACTTGGGAAATAAAACTAAATATAATTGGTTCTAGGTGAATGATATTAACAGCTCTGAAAAGTAACACTGAGACACCAGTAAGAATTCTGCAGCAAGAAGGTTAGATTAAATCTTAGATTAAATAATCTTGCTACATTAAAAACATTGATGCAAAGACAGAATATTTGGTAATTGTCAAAATTATTGGAATCTCTCTCAGTTCACTCTTTCATATATTCCTTTAATAATTACAATGGCTTCTTTTTAATATTTATGGTTCTGTGTTCAGTTTTGCTCAGCCTGCTATAGGAAGGATGTCATTAAGCTGGAAAGAGTGCAGAGAAGATTTACAAGGATCTTGTCAGCACTTGAGGGTCTGAACTATAGGGAAAGGTTGGGCAGGCTAAGACTTTATTCCATGGAGTGCAGGAGGCTGAGGGTGATCTTTTATAGAGGGGCATAAAATCATGAGGTGAATATATAGGGTGAATGCACAGTCTTTTACCCAGAGTAGGGGAATCAAGAGGACATGGGTTTAAGGCGAGAGTGGCAAGGTTTAATAGAAACCTGAGGGGCAACCCTTTCATTCAGAGGGTGATGGGTATATGGAACGAGCTACCAGAAGAGGTAGTTGAGGCAGGGACAATAACAGCATTTAAGAGACATTGCAACAGCAACATGGACAAGAAAGGGTAAGAGGGAGATGGGCTAAATGTGGGCAAATGAGACTACCTTAGATGGGGCATCGTGATCAGTAGGGCCAAGTTGAGCCACAGGTGTAGGAAGGAACTGCAGATGCTGGTTTAAACCCAAGATGGACACAAAAAGCTGGAGTAACTCAAGAAGGGTCTCAACCCAAAATGTCACCTATTCCTTTTCTCCAGAGATGCTGTCTGACCGCTGAGAAACCCCAGCTTTTAGTGTCTATCTTTAGTTGGACCAAAGGGCCTGTTTCTGTGCTGTGTGACTATGTGTCTGTAGTGCTGGTGGGTGATGGGTTGAGGGAGTGTGGCTGCCATTGAAGGAGATTGGATAAGCCAAGAGATGATAACTAATTTGATTTACTTAACAAACCTGCAGTAATTATGGCCACAAACCAAATTGAATAACGCATATAATGTATCCGTGTTCCTTGTCCCTCTTTGTGAAGATTTTGCTTCCAAACAATAAGTGGAGCACAGCAATTTATTTTATATATAACTTCATATGTCTAGCATTTATGGTATCAGTGATCTCAAACAACTGTTAGTTTCTTCATAACTGTTAGTTTTTTCCCAATCGCCCTACATTCCTTAACAATTCGCACCTCGTCAATCTTCTAGCTACACAATTCTCAAATCTTTCATCCTTTTCCTTAGGAGGAATTTCTTTAGTCAGCGGGTGGTGAATCTGTGGAATTCTTTGCCATGGAAGGCTGTGGTGGCTGTTGGATTCTTGATTAGTCCAGGAGTCAGAGGTTATGGAGGAAGACAGGAGAATGCGATTAGGAAGGAGAGATAGATCAGCCATGATTGAATGGAAGAGTAGATGGGCTGAATGGCCAAATTCTGTTCCTATCACTTATGACCTTATGAGCTTTTGTCGCACACCTTGTATGTGTTCATTTCTGGCCTTTGTCCAATTATGTGCCTATCAAATCCCCCACTCGCCTGTGTTCACCTATGACCTGCCATGCTTTGTTCTTCCATCCTCACTCCCCATCCCTGCAATTAGTCTCAAGAAGGGTTAAGACCTGAAACATCACCTATTCATGTTCTCTAGGTTATGCTGCCTGATCCGCTGAGTTACTCCAACACTTTGTATCTTTCTTTAGCTCTTTCCTTAGCTGTGACTTTAGACTTTAGAGATACAACGCGGAAACAGGCTCCTTGACCCACAGAGTCCCTGCCGACCAACGATCGCCCCAGAAACTAGCACTATCCTACACACTAGTGACAGTTTTACACTTTACAGAAGCCAATTAACCTACAAACCTGTATGTCTTTGGAGTGTGAGAAGAAACAAGATAAAACCCGCTTGGTCACAGGGAGAAGGTACAAACTCTGTACAGACAGCACCCGTAGTCAGGATCGAACCCGGGTCACTGGCATTGTAAGGCAGCAATTTGACCACTGCACCACTGTGCTGCCCTGAACAATGTGTCTCTTCCAGGTATGGATGTCCCAAGCCAGATCAGAACCATGCACGCACTCCAGCCCAATTTGGCACACCCAATATCCATTATACAGCATCAGTTGAGTACAATCTCCCATTAATATCCATCTTGTAGTCTTGTTTCTTATCATTGTTAAGCCCCTGTCCCACTTTCACGACCTAATTCACGACCTCTGCCGAGTTTGCCCTTGACTCATACTCGCAGCATGGTCGCCACGAGGTCGTAGGAGGTCGTAGGTAGGTTGTGATGCTAGTCGTAGGTACTCGTGGCATCAAGTAGGACGCTGCGTTTTTTTAGCCTGATAAAAAATGTCCACAAGTTTAAAAAAAGTCGGCATGGAAAAAATCGATACTTTCTACTCGTAGGTAGGTCGTGGGTAGGTCGTAGTAAGTCGTGAAGCTAGTCGTAGGTAGTCCTAGGTCGTCGGAGGCAGTCGAAGGTAATAGCTCAGGGGTGATAAAAAGGTCAGTGGAAAAAAAAGGTTATTTAAACAGCAGAACGTCACCTCTGTCACTCCAAGGCATATTCATTCACAGCTGGAGAGTTTTTTGGAGAGGAAACTTGTGTTTTAGAGATGGCAGCAAAAAGGCAGCAGCGCAGGGGGAGGGCACAACCCTAAAAAAAACGGCCATACAGGTGTTGCCCACCGAAGAGGAGGAGTGGCAGGAGGTGATGCCACAGGAGGTGATAGTGCAGGAGGAGGTAGCCCTGCATGAGAGACCCCTGGAGGAGGAGACCAGGGTGGTAGTATATGTCCCCACCACCACCCCATCCTTCACTGCCTCATTTGAAGGCAGCAAAGCAGCCCTTTCTCCTGTGTCTGACAGCATCAGAGGCAGATGCCCCATTGGCGGTGAGGGAGGGCTGGAGGAAGGTTATGCCCTACACGTTCACCAGGCAGCAGGAGGGGGACCTTGAGGAATGGTTCCAGCAGAATGCCATCCTGTACGAAAAGGAAAATGAGGGGTACAGGGTCAGGGACAAGAATGGCATGCTTGCCATCCACTGCCCCACATGTGTGCTTAAAGTTCCATCTTTTGTCAAAACTCAGCGCCACTCTCTTCCAGTCATCTGGTGTACTGGGACAGTCCATCACATCATCTCCATTCACCCATTGAGACCTCTTCTTGTGCTTCCTCTTCACCCTTGCTCTTCCCCTTCTGCCTTTGTTAAAAGGCTGCTGAAGCAAAAGGGCTACTGCAAGCAGCAGTAAAACGTACATGGTCGAAGCCAGTCTTCAATATAGTCGAAGGATGTCGGAGGTCTTCTTCATAATCGTGGGAGATCTTCAACGTAGTCGTATAAGGTCGTACACATAGTCGTGAAAGGTCGTAGGAGGTCGTAGGTTACCACGACCTTGATTTTCTTTTAGCTCGTTTAAGGTCGTCAGAGGTCGCGATTTAGGTCGTGAAAGTGGGACAGGGCCTTAAGTTTACACATTGCATCATCAATGGTGTAAGAAATAGCTAGCAGAATATAGGGCCTGTCCCACTTTCATGACATAATTCGCGACCTCTGCCAAGTTTGCCCTTGACTTATACTTGCAGAATGGTCGTCACAAGGTCATAGGAGGTCGAAGGAGGCCGTAGGTAGGTCGTAGGAGGTCGTGATGCTAGTCGTAGGTACTCGTGGCATCAAGTAGGTCTGGGCGTTTTTCTAGCCTGATGAAAAATGTCCACGAGTAAAAAAAGGTAGTGAATTAGATCGTGAAAGTGGGACAGGCCCTTAAATTGGATGAAAATAATCTCCTGTATTCCACTGGATACAGAGCAAAATATACTTCAACAGCAAATTTCAGACAATCCATCATCTGGACTCCTTTAAAAGATTATTATTTGGCAAACACTCACTGCTACCCATGGTTCCATATATAGTTCTCTCCTAAATTGCTTCATTATTTACTCTTTCACTGTTTGCCATAATGTGTGGATTAAGAAGGGGAGAGTTACATAACCTTATCTATGTTACATCAGTTGCTTCAAGCACTGTACCTCCGTACACGTGACAATAAACTAAACTAATACATACTTCACTTGCTTCATATGGGCTTAAAACCCTCAAGGCGTCTGTATATTAAAAATAGATCTTGAAATTTGTAGAGAGCCCGTAAAAGAAAAAAAATGTTATATGCATGAACACAACCAGAAAACTAGACTCAGTGTTCAGAGCAGAGACAAGAACTGGTTTAAATTTTCTCTTCTAAAGAAATTTCAGGTTTTGGATTACAGTACTGTACATAAAATCCTACACAAATTTACAGTTAAAAGATTTAGCCGTCACCAATATGTTTTCTGGTATTACTCAATAATGATAGCATATCCTATATTCACTACCCGTGGAAGGTAAATTATAAAAGGATGACAATATAGGTTCTGATAATGGCATGTCATGGTCTACACACCACAATCCCTCTTTTCTTTCACCAGATGTCAGTGACTGTAGTGACAATTCAATGCACCATCTTGAGAACGTTTTCCATCCACTGGGCTTTGCTCAGCAGGGGTGACACTGAGCTAAGTGTTAACATGTGCAAACATGTGCTGCCAGTGAAATCTGATTCAATTATTTGATCACACTTTACTGCCAACTGGGTTAACCTGTTCCCCGCGGACGTTGACAATCTGCACTTTGATCCCGTGGTTTTCTGTTCACTGGATAAAAGTCAGGGATGCCCACATTTCTGAAATATACTCACATACTTTCAAAGTCCTCAGAGTGCTTAAATGGAAAGTTTGATGACCTTTGGCTGTGTGGGCTTCCAGAAAATTGGCTGCCTGTTTTCACACTCCACATAATAATAGACAAGAAAATTTGATATATTATCATCTTCTAATTCACTAGCAACCCATTTCATGTAATTGAAAAAAGGCAATCTTCTCCCTTTCATTGATTATTCTTTAAATTATTTTTACTGGCCTGACCTAACTTATGCGGTTCAATTTAGCAGACTGTATTAACTGTATCTTGGTGCATGTGACAATAAACTAAACTAATATATATTGCATTATGCTTCAGATGGGCTTTAAACCCTCAAGGTGTCTGTATATTAAAAATATATATTGATATTTGTAGAGAGCTCTGGCAAGGAAAATAAACGTTATATTCATTAGTACAAACTGAAAACTGGGCTCAGCATTCAGAGCAGTCAGGAACTGGCAACACTGCAACTGCAGTTCAGTTCTATCGATTAAGAGCTGATGGTGATGAAAGACATTGTGTATCAACTTAATTTGCTTCCCTTATTGTAAATTCATAAGTTATTTGAGCAGAATTAGGCCATTTGGCCCATCAAGTCTACACCATTCAATCATGGCTGATCTATCTTTCCCTCTCAACACCATTCCCCTGCCTTCTCCCCAATACTCCTGACACTTTTCCTAATCAAGAATATGTCAATCTGCATCTTAAAAATCTCCTTCCATCCTTTCTCTCTCCAATGCGGGTTTCAAAGGACTTCTGCTGGTAACTTGTTTTAACGTCACAGAGAGATACAGCACTGGAAGAGGCCCTTTGGCCAAGTGAGTCTATGCTGACCATCAAATGCTCATTCATACACTAATCCAACCCTAACCCATTTTATTTTGCTCACCCTTTCCCATCAACTCCCTCCTCTCCCTGCAATATTACCAATTATTTGTGTATTAGAGGAAATTTACAACAGCCAATTAACCCAGCAACCCACACATCACATCTCCACAAGTCTACCACCAATATATGAACTATGCTTCAACCTATGTTATTGAAGTACCGAATCTTCAGTTGTTTAACCAGCACCAGTACTGGTTGGACTCAACTCAATAATTAACTGGATGATTGATCGGTGGACTAGTTGTGATGTCTTTGGGGAAAATCGAAGAAAATGGCCAACCCTGCCTTCAGTGCTGGAGTTTACAAATATCAGCAATTATCCTACACTTCACCATAGTTCTTTTCCCACATTTATAACTGATTCCGTGCTAAAAATCCCCTTTATCTGCTTCACCGCCCCATCTGTCAGTGCATTCCATATCACGACATGCAGCCTCTTCATCAGTCTTTTTCTTTTATCCATAACTATGGTTATAAACTCTCCTCTCAGTGGAAATAATTTATCTAGTTCCTCTTAAAACTTTCATAATTTTGAACACTTCCATTCAATCCTACCGTAACCTTCTCTTTCTCCAGAAAGATTAACCTCTGTTTCTCTTCTCTCATCACATAACCTTGTTAAACATGTATTAAATCACGTAGAGCCTTTGGCATCTTGCTGGTGCCCAGAATTGGATATGGTAATCCAGTTGAGACCATACCAAGATTAATAAAGATATAGCAAAAATTCCTTGACTTTTGCAAAATTAAGGATTCTATATATTTTGCTCTCAGTCTTCTCAGAAAAGATCCCATACTTTGTATTTCTGCAAAGTTTGTTGAATCTCCTTCAAAATATACTACTTTCTTGTACAAAAGCTAAATGCTGCAGATGCTTGAAATCTGAAATTAAGTCAGAAAAATACTCAGTCGATAAGGCAATGTCTATAAAGATAGAAACTGAGTTAACATTTCAACACTGGATGACCTTTCAACAGAACTGGGAACAGCTTTGATGTGAAAGAAGGAACGCAAGGGAAGGTGAGTGAAAGAATGAAGATAAATGATAAATGGGGTGATTGTGCAAGGTGAAAGGGTGTGATAATGGGATTGGTGATTGACTGGTGGCTGGCATAAAAATACATCTAACTCTGGCAATGTCAAATGCCTAAAGATGATTATATGAAATTATTGAACATTTGATGTGAGTCTTCAAGATAAGATATTGACCATCAGACCAATGTTGTGTCACACTGCAGCGGTGTACAAGGCCAAAGACAAGGTGGTTAGAGTTTATTTCCTTTCTTTCTTTACAAAATTCATCACTGTGTTACTTCAGACATTGAATATAATTTTTTCTTCTTCTATTTATTTTCCCAGTTGTTCTGACTTCTTCCTATATTCTTCTATTGTTATTTTTTCTCACCTATTTATCTAAATAGACAAATTGACAACAGGTTGACTGGCCACATTTACTATACGTCCCCACTTTGACATCAGACCTTTCAATTACTTTTTCTGTATTTTCAATACGTTCATTCATTAAATATTTGAAACTACATACGTACAGGCTGAAGAAAAAAACCTGATTCACAGATTTAGATTATTTAAGATAAACCATCCAGCAAGTTTCTTGAAACATATAATGATTAATTGAAAATAACCTTTTGATTTTTCACCTTTCTATGAGCGAAGAATGTTGTGTCTTAATTTCCTCAATTGCAAATGTGATCTTTGCAAAAGGAATTTGATTAGTTGCTGTGCCACTCGTGTCATGAGGTATCAAAACGGGATTTCAAGCCACAGCATGGAAATGGCGGGTAAATAAACTAAGGGGGGTGGGATAGTATTATGATTTGAGGGGCTGAATGGCATGTTTCCAATTATTAAGTTTATCTGCACTGAAATTTCTTGATGTGTAACCATACATTGTAAGTAAGATGTTCTGAGTGTGTAACATTGTGTGCCTATGGTAAATGGACTTCTATGCAGATAAACCCAATGGGTTTTGGAGGGGAAGAGAACTGATTAGCAATTATCCTTCAGGCCTGCAAAGGGGGATGGATTCGGAAAGTTGCTGATATTCGAGGAAAAGGTCAACTGCTCATGCCTTCCCAGGGGCAACATTAAAGGTCAATAAATACATGCTTGCATGCATCTCCATGTGTCGTAAAGTGCTGTTACAGGCCCGATGGGCCTAATGGCATCCACTTGCACTGTAAGATTCTACGCGTTGACCTATAATTCACATAATGCTGGTCAAAACCCATCCAGAGCATTGTGAGTGCTTTTCCAACAGGAGGAGTACAAAGTGAAGAGCTGTCGTCAATTTTTGTCGAGGGACATTGGGATGAGAAATAAATGCCAGACTCGTCAGCGATACCCACACCGTGAGAATTACAAACTGTGATGGAAAATGGAGACTGCAGCTCAACGCTGCCCACTGCCCACTGCAATGCTGCCCGCTTTAATTAATTTGAAAATAGAATCCGGTCATGGACTGGCCCAAATATGAACATGCCGTGATCCGTGGGCCTCCGTATACTTTTGCATTAAGCGAGAAAGGATTCTTGTTAAAGAAAAGCAACTTTAACAAATCCTGCATTATTTACACGATATGGTTGTACAAAGCACCTTAGTTTCGCACAGTCTCAGGGCTGCAGCAGAATACCGATGCTCTCAGGTTTTCTGGCAGATGTGGAGCCGTGATTTGGCCTCTTTCCAGATTTTGCAGGCAAGTCCTTTAGCACAGTCACAGCGCTGGAAAAGCTCTAAGCCGTGCGAACCTTTCCTCTTCTGCTTCGTACATACTTCTCCTTGACGAAGAACAGGCTTGCAGATCTTGGTCCAAAAATGACGGGCACAGCAGAAACCTTCGGCACAATCAGATGAGCGGAGGCAGGAGTCCCCTTCATGACCTACGCAGGGAAAAGGACATATTTATACAATAACAAGGAATTGCAGATGTTGGTTTATAGACACAAAATGCTGGAGTAACTGGGCGGGTCAGGCTACATCCCCAGAAAACATGGATAGACGATGTTTCGGGTCGAAACCCATTTCTATGTCTCTCTTAGTTTAGTTTAGTTTAGAGATACAGTGTGGAAACAGACCCTTCGTCCCACCAAGTCCACATCGACCAACAATCACCATACACTAGTTCTAATCTACACACTGGGGACAATTTACAGAAGCCAATTAACCTACAAACCTGGCTTTGGAATGTGGGAGGGAACTCGGAGAAAACCCACGTGGTCACAGGGCGAACATACAAATTACATACAGACAGCACCCTTAGTCTTGATCGAACATGGGTCTCTGGCGCTGTAAGGCAGCAACTCTGCCTCTGTGTCTCTCTTAGCATTGGTAAAGTATCTAAGGGACTGATGCATTACAATGTGCTGCAATGCTGAGAACTATATTCCTTCTATCATACTTGAGTTTGAACTGATTGCATCTATGTATGGTATATTTGGTTTGTTTGGATAGTATGCAAAACTAAACACTTGTCACTGTACCTCAGAACATGTGACAATAATAAACCTAAACCTAAGTATGCCACCAAGGTCATTGATGGTTACATGTTCAGTCAATAGAAACATAGAAACATCGAAACATAGATGCAGGAGTAGGCCATTCGGCCCTTTGAGCCAGCATCGCCATTCAATATGATCATGGCTGATCATCCAAAATCAGCACCCTGTTCCTGCTTTCTCCCCATGTCCCTTGATTCCGTTAGCCCAAAGAGCTATATTTAACTCTCTCTTCAATTATAGAACTGGTTTCAATAATACTTTTTGAACCTGATGAAGATACTGTGAAGAATAGACAGAAACATGACAGGCAGATGGAGCTTCAATGAAGCAGAGAGAGAGATGGAGAGTTTCAGGAGTGAATTCCAAAGCTTAGGGCCGAGGTGGCTGAAGGTTACTATGGGTTTAGAACATAGAACTTAGTACAGTACAGTACAGGAACAGGCTCTACGGCTCACAATGTCTGAGCTGAACATGATGCCAAGACCAACTCTTACCTGCCCGCACTTCACCCACATCCCTCCATTCCCTGCACATCCATGGACCTATCCGAAACTCTCTGTTGTATCTGGCTCCACCACCACCCCTGTTTGTGCGTTCCAGGCACCCACGTGTGAGAAGAATGTTGTGTATTGAGATCATCGAAGGCCAGATTCGGGGAATTGATTACAGGATGTCTACCTTTCCTGATGTTTAGAGTCGCCAAGGGAGGTTGAGATAAACTAATTGCATGTTTTCCACAAAGTTTCAGCAAAATGAAGTAATTCATGACTGCAAAGTGTTGAAAGTCACTCCCTTCCTCCATAGAAACCTGATTAATTACATTATTAGCTCCAACCATTAAGAAGCAACACCTGCAGAATATCATTTTATGAGCATTTCCCAAGAAAATACAGGCATGTCCTTAACACTTTACGGCAATTCATTATTTACTTTAATATGGGATGTACTGAAGTCCACTTTGAATGCCACAAGCTGATGACTTGCAGTTTGTGAAACTATTATCACATTTTAAAACATAAATCCTTCTATTGGCTTTGAGAATTACTTGCTGGCTGCTTTAAACAAACAAAAATCCTATAAAAATGAACAGGTCCTTTAGAAATAATGAAAATTTCTGATTTTAGAAGTGGCATTATGAATTTAAATTCATATTCCCAATTGTTTACTCAAACTCAAGAGGGAGTGCTTGGACATTCATGTAAAGTGACCCTGATTAACTTAATCATAAGATCATGAGACAGAATTAGTCAATTTAACCCATTGAGTCTGCTCCACCATTTGATCATGGTTGCTCTATTTTTCCCTCTCAACCCCATTCTCCTGCTTTCTCTCTGTAACTTTTGACACACTTACAAATCAAAAACCTATCAAACTCTGATTTAAAAATATTCAATGTCTTGGCCTCCACAGCCATCTGTGGCAATGATTTCCACAGATTCACCACCCTCTGGCTAAAGAAATTCCTCCTCATCTCCATTTTGAAGGTATGTCCGTTCTTTTATTCTGAGCCAGTGTCCTCTGGTCCTTGACTCTCCCATTACTGGAAACAACTTGTCAACATCCACAACCTTTTCACATCCCAAAGAGGGATATGAATCATGTACAGATTCATTTAACTTGACATTATGTTCGGCATGGACAATGTGGACTGAAGGACCTGTTTCTCTGCTATCTTCCATCATCCCTCCTCTGTGATCCGTTTTCTATGTTCTGTCCTCTATGACCTGCAGCTATTACCTTGCCCAGTCCAATGGCCTTCGTTGCATCCGGTCAACGAACACCCACTGCACCAGAATCTTCAACAACAATGTCATATGCCAAACGCCTTCCATGCGCCTGTGTGATTTTTTCACCCCATGTTGCTTACACCAGATTATTTTGATCCAGAAAATTCAAAAATATTCCTGGAGCAGGAGTGGAAGTACAGAGTTGGGGCCAAAGATGAAGGTAACAGAATATATTGACGTAGATGTTCCGACATACAAATGGAGGAAAGACTCTTCATCTGAAGGGTTGTTGCCAAAGTGGAGAATGTATCTGAAGGTGATTATTCTGCAAGGCTCGATTCCTGAGGACCCTAGACATAACATTGTGTGGGTGACGGTTCTCTTCCTTCACCATTTACAGGCTATTGGCTGAACAACGGGGAAAAGGACTACGATGAACCATTGCCCAACTGACTATATCAATGACTGTTGAGAGGATGAAGAGGGATAATGACCCATGAAGTTCATGTTGACAGGATGTGTGGCGTTTTGGTATAGACTTGTGTAAACATGTCACATGGGTGTTAGATGAAATGTTTAAGAAAGAAGTGCAGATGCTGGAAAAATAAAATGCTGGAGAAACTCAGAGGTTGAGGCAGCATCTATGGATACCTTGAAGAGGTTTTGCAGTGTTAGATGATGCAGTGACGCATGTAGACACTTTCTCACTGGTGAAATAAGCAATCTTGTTCAAAGGCTTTGCATCCTGAAACAGCTACTGCAAGTAGAACTTATCCAAGGTCTAGTAGTATATAGGATCCACCATAGGATAAATGATAACAGTGACGAGGACGGGAGAACTCAGTAACATAGGTGTAGGAGTCGGCCCTTCAAGCCTACTCCAGATCACCATGGCTGATCATCCATTTCAGTGCCCTGCTCCTGCTTTCTCCCATGTCATTTAATACCTTTAGCATTAAGAAATATATATGTTTAGTTTAGTTTTATATTATTGTCACGTGTACTGAGGTACAGTGAAAAGTTTTTTGGTTGTATGCTCTCCAGTCAGCAAGAAGATGATGCATGAATTACAATCAAGCTGTCCACATTGTACAGATGCAGGATAAAGGGCACAACATTTAGTGCAAGATAAAGTCCAGTGAATTCCCATTGAAGATAGTTTTAAGGTCTCCAATGATGTAGATGGGAGGTCGGGAATACTGTCTTCTGGTTCTATCTGCTTCTGGGATATATTCAGTGAAATGAACAGAACAGAAGCAGATAAAAAACCATGCTGAAGCCAACCAAAGGTTTCTCTTCACTTTAAAGAGGCTGGAATACTTTTGTGTACAAGTGTTCGAACTTGCCTTAAGCAGAGCACAACGGCAGATGGAGTAAGAAGTCTCACCCAGAGGCAACTTTATGTGAAGCTATAATCCATTGCACATAAAATTCCACTTGGATCAGCTTAATTAAAGAGATACCTGTAAATTTAGATTGGGATATTTAATGGAATAACTCCCACCAGAGGCATTTTACAACACATCTGAAATATGTTAAAAAATTGGGCTGAAAGAATGTACCTACCATTGTCACACATTGAATGATAAAACATCATTAACTCTTAAGGCATACGTAGAAAATAGAACAGTAGAGCACAGTTAATTAGTTTAGTTTAGTTTATTGTCACATGTAACAGGGTACAGTGAAATGCTTTTTGTTGCGTGCTATCCAGTAAGCGGAAAGCTGATTACAATGGATACATACTGTAGATAGGATGGGTTGAGAGCGATGGGCCAAATGCAGGCAGGTAGGAATTGTGTAAATGGGACATATTGGTCTGTGTGGGGAAGTTAGGCCGAAACATAGAACCATAGAAAATAGGTGCAGGAGGAGGTCATTCGGCCCTTCGAGCCAGCACCGCCATTCATTGTGATCATGGCTGATGATCCACAAACAGTAACCTGTGCCTGCCTTCTCCCCATACCCCTTGATTCCGCTAGCCCCAAGAGCTCTATCTAACTCTCTTTTAAATTCATCCAGTAAATTGGCCTCCAGTGCCTTCTGTGGCAGAGAATTCCACAAATTCACAACTCACTGGGTGAAAAAGTTTTTTCTCATCTCAGTTGTAAATGGGTTCTCCTTTCTTCTTAGACTGTGACCCCCGGTTCTGGACTCCTCCAACATTGGGAACATTTTTCTTGTATCTAGCTTGTCCAGTCCTTTTATAATTTAACTTGTTTCTATAAGATACCCTTTCATCCTTCTGAATCTCAGTGAATACAAACCCAGTCTTTCCAATATTTCCAATCTTTCCTCAGATGACAGTCCCGTCATCCCGGAGATTAACCTCGTGAACCTATGCTGCACTTCCTCAATAGCAAGGATGTCCTTCCTCAAATTAGGAGATCAAAACTGCACACAATACTCCAGATGTGGTCTCACCAGTGCCCTGTACAACTGCAAAGGGACCTCTTTACTCCTATACTCAAATCCTCTCTTTATGAGGGTCAACATGCCATTAGCTTTCTTCATTGCCTGCTGAACCTGCATGTTTAATTTCAGTGACGGGCACTCAGGTCTCGTTGCACTTCACTTTTTTCTAATCTGACAACATTCAGATAATAATCTGCCTTCTTGTTCTTGCCGCCAAAATGGATAGCCTCACATTTATCTACATTATACTGCATCTGCCATGCATCTGCCCACTCACTCAACCTGCCCAAATCACCCTGCAACCTTATAGCATCCTCTTCGCAGTTCACACTGCCACCCAGCTTTGTGTCATCTGAAAATCTGTTAGCGTTACTTTTAATTCCATTATCTGAATCATTAATATATAATGTAAATAGTTGCGGCCCCAGCACCGAGCCTGGCGGCACTCCACTCACCGCTACCTGCATTCTGACGGAACCTCCACTCCCCTACTCTTTGTTTCCTGTCTGCCAACCAATTCTCAATCCATGTCAATACCCTACCCCCAATACCATGTGCTCTAATTTTGCCCACTAATCTCCTGTGTGGGACCTTATCAAAGGCATTCTGAAAGTCTAGATACACTACATCCACTGGCTCTCCTTCATCCATTTTACTTGTCACATCCTCAAAAAATTCCAGAAGATTTGTCAAGCTGGATTTCCCCTTCATAAATCCATGCTGACTTGGACCAATCCTTTTAATACAATCCAAATGCGCCGTTATTACTTCATGGATAATTGACTCCAGCACCGATGTCAGGCTAACTGGACTATAATTCCACATTTTCTCTCTCGCTCCTTTCTTGAAAAGTGGGATAGCATTAGCTACCCTCCAATCCACAGGAACTGATCCTGAATCTAAGGAACATTGGAAAATGATCACCAATGCCTCCATGATTTCTAGAGCCTCCTCCTTGAGTACCCTGGGATGCGGGTAATCAGGCCCTGGGGATTTATCAGCCTTCAGTCCCATCAGTCTACACAATGCTATTTCTCGCCTAATTCACATTTCTTTCAGTCTGTCTCCATAGATCCATGGTCCTCTAGTACATCTAGGAGGTTGCTTGAGTATTCCTTTAGTGAAGACAGAACCAAAATACCTGTTCAACTCTTCTGCCATTTCCTTGTTCCCCATAATAATTTCACCTGTTTCTTCCTTCAAGGGACCCACATATGTCTTTACTAATCTTTTTCTCTTAACATACCTTAGGAAGCTTTTACTATCTTTCTTTATATTCTTGACCAGCTTACCTTCGTACTTCATCTTTTCACCCCGTATTGCCTTTTTTTTTTACCTTCTGATGTCCTTTGAAGGTTTCTCAATCCTCTGGCTTCCCGCTACTCTTTGCTACGTTATACACCTTTCCTTGAGTTTTATACCATCCCTAACTTCCCTTGTCAGCCACGGTTGCCTCTTACTCCCCTTAGAATCTTTCTTCCTCTTTGGAATGAAATGATCCGGCATCTTCGGGATTATGCCAAGAAATTCCTGCCATTGCTACTCCACCGTCATTCCTGCTAGGATCCTTTTCCAGTCGACCTTGGCCTGTTCTTCTCTCATGCCTTCATAGTCCCCTTTGTTCAACTGCATCACTGTCACTTCAGATTTGACCTTTTCTCTCTCAAATTGCAAATTTAAAGTTATCATATTATGGTCACTACCTCCTAGCGGTTCCTTTACCTTGAGTTCCCTTCTTATATCTTGTTCATTAAAAAACACTAAATCCAGAATTGCCTTCTCTCTGGAAGGCTCCAATGCAAGCTGCTCTAAGAATCCATCTCCGAGGTACTCTACAAACTCCCTTTATTGGGGTCCAGAACCAACCTTATTTTCCCAGTCTACCTGCATATTGAAACCTCCCATAACGACAGTGGCATTACCTTTGTTAAGGGCCTGTACCACTTAGGTGACTTTTTAGGCGAGTGCAGGAGACTCTGCACTCACCTCATGATCACCACGTGGTCGCCACATGTTCGCTGATGGTCTCTGGTGAGTCTCCTTCATGGTCGCGAGGAGTTCCCGAATTCTGGGAACCAGTTGCGGCTTCAGTGTGGTCGCCGCAAATTTTTCAACATGTTGAAAATTTTTCTGCGACCAAAAATTGGTCGCCATGGAGAAAATCGATACTTTTGTAGTTGTAGGTGCAGTGGGTGTGGGGTCGACATGTAGTTGTAGGTAGTCAAGGTAGCCGTAGGTAGTTTTAGTTAATCACCTTTGCTGACCAGGTATTTTCAATGGCTCATTAGGGAAAAAAAAACCTAAGCACAAGTTTTCAGAACCAAGGAAAACCGACCGGGAATGTTAAATGCCCGCCAAACTTCACAGCTGCGTATCCCTGGCTTATTAAAAGTTGTCTGGCTTCTTAAAAGTGTCTCCACTCCTTCTCCCCCTTCTCCTCCTCCCCCCACCTTATCCACTCCCCATCCCCCCCCCCCACCCCCCGCTCTTTTAAAGGACTTACCGTACACTGTGCTAGCTGTCTTAACCTTCCTGTTCATCGCGGTGTGTGTCTGTATCACCTTGGCTTTGCACCGTGTGAATTTCAGACAGCACTCCCCCGCTTTCCCTGGCCCCCGCCTTTGCGATGTGTGTGTGTGTGTGTGTGTGTGTGTGTGTGTGTGTGTGTGTGTGTGTGTGTGTGTGTGTGTGTGTGTGTGTGTGTGTGTGTGTGTGTGTGTGTGTGTGTGCGTGTGTGTGTGTGTGTGTGTGTTCCACTCTTGACACTCACCGTTCCACTTCCTGGTTTTTCAGCGAGTGCCGTGAGCTTGACACTCGCCGACAATCCACTGAAAAATCGCCTAAGTGGGACAGGCCCTTAACATGTCAACTTTAACTCCTGCTGCAACTTGCATCCTTTATCCAGGCTACTGTTTGGGGGCCTGTAGATAACTCCCATTAGTGTCTTCTTACCTTTACAATTCCTCAATTCTATACACAGCGACTCTACATTGTCAGTCCCTATGTCACCCCTTGCAGGGGACTGAATTTCATCCGTCACCAACAGAGCTACCCCACCTCCTCTGCTCACCTGCCTGTTCTTTCTATAGGACGTATAACCCTGAATATTCATTTCCCAGTCCCGATCCTCCTGTTGCCATGTCTCTGTAATCACCACAATGTCATATCTACCAATCTCTAACTAAGCCTCTAGCTCATCTACTTTACTTCTTATACTTTGCGCATTCATGTATAATACTTTTAATCGATTACTAACCTCACCTTTCACATCGATTCCTATTTCACTTGGCCATACCCTCCTATCACTTTGTAACCTTTCTGTCCCGTTAATTCTGATGTCTTTCTTAACTTTTCCTATACTCTCTTTCCCTTTAACTCCATCCTTGTATTTCCAATTTGTCTCTTCCCCCCCACTATTTAGTTTAAACCCACCCGTGCGTGTAGCAGTGGCAAACCTGCCTGCCAGAATGCTGGTCCCCTGCCTGTTAAGGTGCAACCCATCACTTTTGTACAATTCACCCGTATCCCAAAACAGATTCCAGTGGTCTAAGAATCTAAACCCTGCTTCCTGCACCAGATCCTCAGCCACACATTCAGATCTCCTATCTCCTTGTTCCTGCCCTCACCAGCATGAGGTACTGGAAGCAAACCAGCGATAACCACCCTGGTGGTCCTGCTTTTCAGCCTTCTTCTGAGCTCTCTAAAGTCACGCTGCAGAATCTCTTTCCTCTTTCTCCCCACGTCATTTGTACCGACATGCACTACCAATTCCGCCTGCCCGCCTTCTCCCAAAGGGCCTGTTTCCATGCTGTATGACTCTGGCTATGACAATCAAAACGTCCACGTGTTTAGATACAAGATAAAGGGAATAACATATAATGCAAGATAAAGTCCAGTAAAGTCCAATCAAAAATAGTTTGAGGGTCTCCAATGAAGTAGATGGTAGCTCAGGACCGCTCTCTAGTTGTTGATAGGATGGTTCAGTTGCCTGATAACAGCTGGGAAGAAACTGTCCCTGAATCTAGATGTGTGTGTTTTCAGGCACTTCTTGCCTGATGGGTGAGGGGTGGAGGGAATGACCGGGGTGACACGGATCCTTGATTATCCTGGTGGCCTTGCCGAGGCAGCATGGTGTAGATGGAGTTAATGGGAGGGAGGTTGGTTTGTGTGTTGGTCTGGTCAGGAATAGGCCTCTCAGACCTTGGTGTCCATGCTGAACATGATTCCAAGCTCAACTAATTTCCTTGTCTTGCACGTGATGCATGTTGAAATTCTTTAGTTGCTAGTTTTCATTAGTAACGGATGTGATACATTGTAGCAGCACCTAGTGGTGGCTTGGGGAAATGCGAACCCTCGCTATTGGTTGGCGCCATCACGTGATCGCAGGTGTGTTTTTGCGGGATTTTGCTCCACAGTCGACAGTGCTCCTCCCGTGTAGCTGGAGCTATTATATATATGGCTGACCCAGCATGTGGTTTTCGAGTACCTCCTTTTGTTTGTGATTTCCAAATAAAAATTTGTTTTACTCAATCTGCCTGTCTCGTTAAAACATCTTGCAACCCAAATCCAAAGTGTATTGTTCTTTTGCAACATTTCCATCTAAAA
This sequence comes from Amblyraja radiata, assembly GCF_010909765.2. Classification (NCBI taxonomy): domain Eukaryota; kingdom Metazoa; phylum Chordata; class Chondrichthyes; order Rajiformes; family Rajidae; genus Amblyraja; species Amblyraja radiata. The sequence continues at coordinate 54,761,192 of NC_045956.1, read as the reverse complement.
CAGGTATCCGCTTCTGAGTTGTGTCTGGTCTTGATCCAAAATGTTGCCTGGCCATTTTCCACCACAGGCGCTGCCTGACCCGCTGGGTTCCTCCATTATTGTGTTCCATTATTTGGATTATTGTGCAGCTCCCCTAAGGTTTTGGCTAACACATTGAAAAACTACAAAGTTAAAAAGTTAAACACTCTGGCTTTTGCCAATAAGTGTTCAGGCTATTCCCAGCAGCTTGGATTGGTCCTGTATGTGACTTCAACAGTTTATCAAGTACTAGTTGAGGCTCAGTTATTTTTGTGTTATATGGAGCTGCCTGCCAAATTTAGATTATGGGATTGATGATAAAGGGTTCTGATTGACTGAAAAACATTGTAAAACCCACAATTAACTTCTGTTTCAAATCAACCTCAAGTATTTTTCCAGCAGTTGTGGTGGTGAACTGCACCGATCACATGGGTAGCAGTTAATAAACCTTCAAAGGAATCTGTTGCAAGCTACACGATGCATTCACAGGATATGTACTGCTTGCAGTGGCTCCGTGTCACCCAGACTGATGATGTTCCAGCTTTGACGCCCCAAGTACACAATACTGAAATCCCTCTAGACAACCAAATCTGACAACCTAGTTCCAATTCCGCAGTGGGGTCAGATGTGATACTCAGCCACAGAGACCCGGGTTCGATCATGACAACAGATGCCGGTCTGTACGGAGTTTGTACACGCTCTCTGTGACTGCGTGGGTTTTCTCCAGGTGTTCCGGTTTCCTCCCACGCTCGAAAGATGTACAAGTTTGTAGGCTACCAAAAATAGACACAAAATGCTGGAGTAACTCAGAGGGTCAGGCAGCATCTCTGGAGAAAAGGAATTTAAGTGGCGTTTTGGGTCGGAACCCTTTTTCAGATCATGTCTGAAGAAGAGTTCTATCCTGAAAGATCACCTATTCCCTATCTCCAAAGATTCTGCCTGACCCGCTGAGTTACTCCAGTATTTTGTGTCCATCTTCTGTACAAGCCTTAATCTGAAGTTCTTTCCTACACAGGTTTGTAGGTCAATTTGTTTCTGTAATCTGTAAATTGTCCCTATTGTGTAGGATAGTGCTGGTTTACGGGGTGAATGCATGTCAGCACGGACTTGGTGGGCCGAAGGGCCTGTTTCCACGCTTTATCATTAAAGTAAACTAAAGTAAATATCCTGGACTGATTTCACTTATTTCAGAAGCTGCGGTAGAAAAATGTCATTGGAGAGAATTTTGAAAGGTTGCTCCATTGATGATAAAGACACTGACCTTTCTCGCGTGATGGTTTAGCCTGGGTGTTGCCCACAATGTGCCAGTACGTGCCCTTGGATCCACGGTGAGTGGGCTTCTTCGAATGCTCTTGGATATCCCCAGTGGCGGCTCTGCGGGCAGCGCCTTCAAGAAGCGCTACACAGATTCCTGGGGGAAAGAACAGCAATGGTCACAAGATTAACGCCCGGCCAAAAATGGAGTCAAGAGTGTTTGATTCTCATAGGTCCCAAAACAAATCGATGTCATTCTTACTTGCAGCAGCACAACAGATATGTAAACATAGTACTCTGTAAAAAAAAACATAACAACTACAAGAGTATATATATATACACGCAAATATACAGTAAATACATGCATACATACATACATGCGTGTGTATGAATGCATATGTATGTATCTATATGCATATGCATATCAAAACAGAGAAATAAACAGTTAATCCATCACAAAAAACTCAAGGTCATGCCTCAGGGGCACACAACAGTTCCACGTATATGGCGGAAGGAATTCACCACCTTAGAAACTACACAACAGCTTGGACCAACAGCCACCTCCTGCCCCATGCATGGAAGTGCCTGCGGTTTACACATTGTCCTCATCACCATCTCCTAACCTACTAAACTGGAGTAGAGATACTGGATCTCATCCTTGATGGCAAAGCAGAACCTATGATATATAAGGCACGAAAATGTACTTGAGCAAGCAGCTAAGTGACCTCATTGAAAGTTGACATGACTTCAGAATTAAGGGACAGAAGTTTAGGGGTAACATGAGGGGGAACTTCTTTACTCAGAGAGTGGTAGCGGTGTGTAATGAGCTTCCAGTGGAAGTGGTGGAGGCAGGTTCGTTGGTATCATTTAAAAATAAATTGGATAGGCATATGGATGAGAAGGGAATGGAGGGTTATGGTATGAGTGCAGGCAGGTGGGACTAAGGGAAAATAATTGTTCGGCACGGACTTGTAGGGCCGAGATGGCCTGTTTCCGTGCTGTAATTGTTATATGGTTATATGGTTATAAACGTACAGATAGTGAAAGGCGTGGATGTGGAGATGATGTTTCCATTAGTGCGAGAGTCTAGGTCAGAGCCTCAGAATTACAGGGTGTTCCTTTAGGAAGAAGATGAGGAGGAATTTATTTAGTCAGAGGGTGGTAAATCTGTAGAATGCTTTGCCACAGAAGGCTGTGGAGGCAAAGTCAGTGGATATTTTTAAGGCAGAGATAGATAGATTCTTGATTAGTACAGGTGTCAGAGGTTATGGGGAGAAGGTAGGAGAATGGGGTTAGGAGGGAGAGATAAATCAGCCATGATTGAATGGTGGAGTAGGCTTGATGGGCTGAAAGGCCTAATTCTATTCCTATCACTTATGATCTTATGAAGTATGTATATCCTCCCCCATCTGTCTCCACTGATATTCCTTCCTCTAACTTCCCATTTTGCACCTCTTCTATCCTTATTTTGTTTTAGCGAAACAACATGGAAACGGGCCCTTCGGCCCATCGAGGCTGTACCGACCAGCAATGACCCATACCTATCTTGCACACTAAGGACAATTTACAGAAGCCAATTAACCTACAAAGATGCACATCATTCGGAATATGGGAGAAAACTAGAGCATCCGGAGAAAACCCATGCAGTCACAGGGAGAACGTACAGACTCCGTACAGACAGCACCCGTGGCCTCTGGCGCCCTAAGGCAACAACTCTACCGTTGTGCCACTGTGCTGCCCTTAATCTCGCATTTCCTGTCTTTTCATCTCTGACTTTTGTCCAAATATCTGCTTATGAAACCCAATGTCAATGCCTTTGACAATGTCACTGCCGGGGTTCAACCAGGGTAGAGGACTGCAGGAAAAATGGTGGAAGTTTAGAAGGATTAAATTAAAAGGAAATGTTACTCAGAACAGTATATACTTGAATTTAAAAGATATGGGAGAGACATACATTTGGTAGGATCTCGTGTTCTTGTTGATAGGCATAAAATGATTAGTGCATTTTATTGAATAATTGCAGATTTAAGAACAAGGATGATCTTAAAATTAGAATCAGATCATAGTCATAGACTCCTACAGCACAGAAATTGGTCCGTTGACCCAACTTGACCACGCCGACCCAGATATCCCATCCAGACTAGTCACACCTGCCAGTGTTTGGCCCATATTCTTCCAAACCTTTCCTCTCCGTCTACCTGTCAAAATGTCTTTTAAATGTTGTAATAGAACATGCCTCAACTATCTCTTCCGGCAGCTTGTTCCATATACCCACCACCCTCTGTGTGAAAAAGTTTCCCCTCATCTTCCTATTAAATCTTTACCCTCTCACCTTAAACCTGTGTCCTCTGGTTCTTGATTCCCCTACTCTGGGTAAACAACTCTGTGCATTCACCCTGTCTATACCCCTCATGATCTTATACACCTCTATAAGATCACCCTTCATCCTCCGGAGCACAAAGGAATAAAGTCCTAGCCTGCCAACCTCACCCTGTAGCTCAGGCCCTTAACTAGTCCTGACAACATGTCCGTAAATCTTCTCTGCACTCCTTTCAGCTTAAGTTGCCTTCAAAGGCCAACTTTGGGGAAAATGGTGATTGAAATCTGGAATTGTCTCCTCCCAAAAACTGTGGATTGGTTTATTTTAGATTTTTAGTTTTAGAGATGTAGTGCTGAAACAGGCCTTTCAGCCCACTGAGTCCTTGACCAGTGACAAATCACAATTTTACTGAAGCCAATTAACTTACAAACCTGAAATTCATAGGAGAGTGGGAAGAAACCAGAGCACTCGGAGAAAGCGTACATGGTCATGAAGAGAACGTACAAACTCTGTACAGACAGTACCCATAGTCAGGATTGAACTCAAGTCTCTGGCTCTAAAAGGCAGCAACTCTATCCCAATTCTCTGCAACTTAATTTGTTAGGGCTGAAGGTTAGTGCAAGATATAGCCTGTAAAGTCTGATCACAGATAGACCAAGGGTCTCCAATGAGGTAGATAGTAGTTCAGGACTGCTCTTGAGGTCTGGTAGGATGATTCGGTTGCCTGATAACAGCTGGGAAGAAACTGTCCCTGAGGTGTGCGTTTCCGCATTTCTACACCTTTTGCCTAATAGGAGAGGGGAGCAGAGGGAGTGGCCAGGGTGCGAATCATCCTTGATTATGCTGGTGGCATTGCCGAGGCAGCGTGAGGTATAAATGGAGTCAATAGAAGGGAGGTTGGTTTGTGTGATGGTCTGGGTTGCGTCCACAATTCTCTGCAATTTCTTGCGGTCTTGGATGGAACTGATCCCAAACCAAGCTGTGATGCATCCCTATAAAATGCATTCTACAGCGCATCTGTAGAGGTTGGTGGGAGTTGGTAGGGACATGCCGAACATCCTAAGCCTTCTAGGAAGCAGAATGTAGAGGCATGGTGTGGTTTCTTGACCATTGCTTCATTACGGGTAATCCAGGAGAAGTTGTTTGTGATAGTTACTCTTAGGAATTTGAAGTTTTCAACCATTTCTACTTTGGCTGGTGCCAAAATCGGGGTATGTGTACCGTCTTTCTTCCTGAAGTCGATCACTATCTCCTTTGTGTTGCTGACATTGAGAGAAAGGTTGTTGATTTGACACCAGGTCATGAGGTTCTTAATCTCCTTCCTGTACTCTGTCCCATCATTATTTGATATCTGGCCCACAATGGGAGTGTCGTCTCAGAATTTGTAAATTTGTGAATTGGTTTTGTATATGGCCGCACAGTCGAGTCGTGGGTGTGCAAGGGGTAAAGAAGAGGGAGGATCATGGTAGAGGATGATTTGTCCCTTCTCCTCACTGATTGGGGTCTGTTGGTCAGGAAGTCGAGGATCCAGTTGCAGAGATGAGTGCTGACTCCAAGTCCCGTGAGTTTGGTGATGAGCTTGGGTAACATAATGGTGTTATCGGCAGAGCTGTAGTCGATGAATATGAGTTTGACCTAGGTGTGAAGAAACTGTCCACTATTCTGAATCTTTCCATCCCCACCATATCTGCACAGAAGATAAAGTTTTCTATTCTGGGATATCAGAGAGGCCCCCTTTCCTTAGTAAATGAGCTATCCCCCCCTGCTGTCAAAGATGGATCTCTCAGCTGCTTCTCCTGTGTCCTGTAGTTCTGTTCCTGCTCCCTCTCTCCTCAGACAGAACAAGGATAGAGTTCCTTGGTCCTCACCTTTCACTCCACCAGCCCCTACATCCAACACAGCATCCTCTGACATTTCATTCACCTCCACCGTGATCACACCACCAGTCATATCTTCCCATCCTCACCCCATTCCACCTTCTGCAGGGACCACACCCTCTGCAACTCCTTGGTTCACTCATCCCTTTCCACCCAAACCACCCCCTCCCGAGGTACTTTCCCCTGCAACCGTAGGTGATGTATCACCTGTCCCTGTGTCTCCTCACTCCTCAACATCCAAGGGGCCCAGCAGTTTTTCTAGATGAGACAGAGGTTACGGCATCCAGTGTTTAGAGATACAGTGCTCTATTGAGTCCACACCAACCAGCGATCCCCACATATTAACACTATCCTACACAGACAACCTGACTTATACCAAGCCAATTAAACTACAAGCCTGTAAATCTTTGGAGTGTGGGAGGAAACCAAAGATCGCGATGAAAACCCAAGTGGTCAGGGGGAGAACGTACGAACTCCGAACAGATCGAACCCGGGTCTCTGGTGCTGTAAGGCAGCAAATCTACCGCTGCACCACCGTGCCGCCCTTGTTTGCGGCATGGGGCATCAATGAATACAGTGAGACCAAGCGTAGACTTGGCAACCAATTCGCCAAACACTTGTGCTCAGTTCCCCAAGGCCTCGTGGATCCCTTGGTTGGTAACCATTTTAACTCACCTTCCCATTCCCATACTGACCTTTCTGTCCTGGGCCTCCTCCGTTGCCAGAGTGAGGTCATACACAAACTGGGGTATCTTATAACCCAACGGTATGAACGTTGAATTCTACAATTTTAGAGAAAACAACCCCTCCCCCACCTTCTTCCCCCCACTATGTACCCCACCCGAGTGCCCCACCTAGACACACACCTATTTCTCTCCTACCCCTCCCCATCCGCTACATTCCTTCCTCTAACCTCACAATTCGCATCTCTTCAATCCTTATCGCATACCTTTTGCTTTTCCAACTATCTGCCTATCAAACCCTCCCCCCACACCCACCCCTAACCAATATCCAGCTATCACTTGCCAGGCTTTGTTCTGCCTCTCCTCTCTTCCAGCTTTCTTTCCCCCCATCCCCCCCCCCATCAAAATCAGTCTGAAGGTCTGAAAAGTGACCTAAACATGTTCTCCAGAGATACTGACTGACCCGCCGATTTACTCCAGCACTTTGTGCTTGTTTTGTAAAGCAGCATCTGCAGTTCCTTGTTTCTACCTGCAGCACATGTTTTACACTCTGTGCCCATATGCCATGTCTTTAGCTAGCAAACTTAACAGGAACCTGAGAAACCACTGGAATTAAAATGTATTTTATCCAAAGTAGGGGAATCAAAAATTAGAGGACATAAGCTGAAGGTGAAAGAGGAAGAATGTGACTGGACAACCTTTTCACAGAGGGTGGTGGGTATATGGAACGAGCTGCCTGAGGAGGTAGTTGAGACAGGTATCAAAACAACTTTTAAAAGAGATTTGGACAGGTACATGAGTAGGAATGGTTTAGAGGGTTATGGGCCAAACGTGGATGGGTGGGACTAGTGTAGATGGGACATCTTAGTTGGCATGGGCAAGTTGGGTCAGAAGGCCTTTAGACTTTAGGGATACAGCCTGGAAACAGGCCCTTCGGCCCACCGAGTCCTTGCCGACCAACGATCACTCTCCTACACACTGTGCTGGACCTCCTCCATTGCCAGAGTGAGGCCATACACAAACAGGGGTGGCTTATAACCCAGTGGTATGAACGTTGAATTCTCCAATGTTAAGTAACTAGGGACAATTACACTTTACAGAAGCCAATTTACCTACACGCCATTACGTCGTTGGAGTGTTGGAGAAAACTGGAGCACCCGGAGAAAACCCACGGGGTCACAGGCCGAACATACAAACTCTGTAATGACAAGCACCCCTAGTCAGGATCGAACCCGGGTCTCTGGTGCTGTGAGGCAGCAATTCTACCGCTGCACACTGTGTTGCCCCCCTCCGCACAAACTGGGGTATCCTTGCTGTACGACTCAATGACTCTAAAATGCATTTGTTCTGTTCCATAATTTCTCCACTACATTGACCCATAAAGGAGTGAGTGAAAGTCCACACACCATTACTGCATTCATTCCCAGGGCAGCACATGGAGTCCCTGTGGCATCGCTTCTTCCTCCGTCTACAGGAGAGGCAAGTGAGGTAGCCTTGATGTTGAGAATGGTGACAGTAGCCAGTTGGTGCACACTCCTTATCGCTGCTGCACGCTTGCTTCTGGAGAACACAAAATAAAATCACAATGTAAATAATTAACGGATGATGAACTATAGGGTAAATGTGAGAGACAAATGCTGCATAGAGGTTTATTGAGGATGGGGGTGGAGCACAGTGGGGGTGAGGGCAGAGATTGTTCAAAATGTAAATATTAGATCAGTTTTTACCCAGAATATGGGAATCAAAAAACAGAGGACATTGCTTTATGGTGAGAGGGGCAAGATTTAATAGAAACCCAAGGGACCACTTTTTCACCGATTGTGGTGGGTATATGAAGTGAGCTGCCGTAGTTGAGGGAGGTACTATAACAGGATTTAAAATACATTTGGACAGGTACATTGGAAGGAAAGGTTGAGAGGAAAGGTACACAAAAATGCTGGAGAAACTCAGCGGGTGCAGCAGCATCTATGGAGCGAAGTAAATAGGCAACGTTTCGGGCCAAAACCCTTCTTCAGACTGATGGGGGGTGGCGGTTTAGAGGGATATGGGCCCACCAGCTTAGATGGGGCATCTTGGTCGACATGGGCATGTTGGGCTGAAAGGCCTGCTTCTGTGCTGTATGACTCTATGACTCTAAAATGCACTCAGCACTTTGCCTTGAAGGCAGAGTATCAGGTTTAGGTGTGCTGTTGGGTTGTAAAGAGTGGCTGCACTCAGTAAGTTACCTCATGTCATTGAGCGCCTGTGAAAGATAGCTTTGTCTGAGATCACTTTCACACCGACATCCTCTTTTTTATCTCCTTTACAGTGTCATGTCTCCTCATACAATGTCCCCTCGCTCCACAGCAACTATCACAGATTTTGATTTTGCTACTTGCTGTTGGGTATGAGAATAGTGGAGAGAACAGTGGAGAAGCAACTGAGAGGGCAATGGCGCACTGGTAGAAGTTCAACAACTGTACCAAGATAACAACATAGGCATTCAAACTACACTGACAACATTTCTGTAGGCTGCGTCGGAAAAACTTAAGCGTGCTTTTGTGGTGAAAGAATAATAGCATTCATAATAAAAATGAAATTAACTAAAAACTTTGGCAGTCAACTTTATCGTGAGAATCTCTATTACAGGGCTGGCAAAGAAGAGGGCCATTCAATCCGCAAGCGAAGCCGCAGAGAAAGCCACTACAGGTGGCTTTGGATTAAGAGGGCTGATCCGTGGGCGGTTCCCGCTGGGACGCAAGTCGGGGCTTGATCAACCCCGGCTGGGTCGCCTGGGCGAGGGTGTCTGATGTTGTGAGACCCGAAACACCTGATGACCCCAGGAGGGAGGGACTGTGTAGATGGGGCATTTTGATCAGCATTGGAAAGTTGGGCTGAAGGGCCTGTTTCGTCACTGCATGACTCTATGACTAGAGACCTGACTCTATGACCTGATCCACTCCTCCCAACTAAACAAATTAATTGCATTTTCAAAATGTATATTTAAACTTTAGAGAAATGCAGCAAATAGTTTTAAAGTGCCCAAGTAATACCCAAGTCTTCAACTTACTGACTAAATAAATAAATATTAAAAACTGAGTTATGTCTGAAAGTCTGAGCAAATCTTTATTAAATGACTTTTTTGCTGAACTAATTATATTATTTTTATTTTTTACTTTCAATCATGGTATCAAATGGATGTTTGAGGTAATTTTAATATGAATCAATACTGTTAAATATATTGCGTGAACAATTACTTCTTTTTCAAGAGTTTAATATTCTTTGTAGATCTGTTGACCGAGAGACCGCAGTCAGTCCTTGTTGGCAAGAACACCTCAGGCTCGATCACGCTGAGCACCAGCTCCCCTCAAGGCTGTGTGCTCAGCCCGCTGTTGTTCACACTGCTCACACATGACTGAGCTGCTAGATTCACGGACAACAGGATTATAAAATTCGCAGATGACACCACAGTGGTGGGACTCATCAGTGGAGAGGATGAAACAATGTACAGGGAGGAAGTGAAACAACTAGTGGACTGGTGCGGCAACAACAACTTAGAATTAAATGTAGACAAAACAATGGAGATGATTGTCGACTTCAGGAGGTCGCAGCCCAAACACACACCCCTCAACATCAGTGGCACCACGGTGGAGAGAGTGGAGAACATAAAGTTCCTCGGAGTGCAGATCACAGACAGTCTCACCTGGTCCAGGAACAACACTGGGATTGTCAAACGGGCCCATCAGCGACTGACTGAGGAAACTCAAACAGGCCTCACTCCCCACCAACACCCTCAGGACATTTTACAGGGGCACGGTGGAGTCTGTACTCACGTACTGCATGAACACGTGGCACTCCAACTGTAACTGCTCAGACAGGAAGTCTCTGAAGAGGGTAGTGAGGGGAGCAGAGAGGATCATTGGCGTCTCGCTACCCTCGGTACAAGAACTGTTCCAGAGCCGCTGCCTGAACAAAGCACTAAGCATAGTAAAGGGCACCCACTCCCCACACATCTAGATCTCCTGCCATCAGGCAAGAGACACCGTAGCATCAAAGCCCGGACAACCAGACTGCTAAACAGCTTCCTTCCACAGGCTGTGAGGCTGCTAAACAGTCACTCCACCTGATTCTGCTGCTTTTTGCACTGACAATTTAATAACCCTGGCACTGGCCACTTAAATCAGCTGCCCTGGACAATTTATGACTGTTTTTACTTGTATTTTAATGTTGCTGTTTTTACCTGCACTTTTTAATTATTCATACTGTTTTATCAGGGACTGGATTGTTTTTATTGTTTTTATTTTATGTGTGAAATGTTTAAGTTTTATGTGCGATGCTCCGGTATTCCCTGGGAAACGTCTTCTCATTTTGCACTGTACAACTGTTGCTTTGCAAGATGACAATAAAGGTTGATTGATTGATAATATTATGACCAGTTAGCCTACACTGTGAACACTCAAGTCTTGCTCATGCAGACACTGGCCACTTGCCTTAACGATCATCTTTGACTATGCAAGGCTCTCCACTATTCAGAGCTGAGTTGCTTTTACACCTTTCATTATGTTAAGTTTATTAATTCCATGCATGTAGATATGATGTGTTCCAGTGGATACAAATTCCTCAGTGGTCACGTGGTAAATGTGTGATAGAGATAGTGCTCTCGTTACTTTGATGCTAATTGCAAAAAGAGGCATATCAAATGTCACCGTTGTTCCAATAAATCATATTTAACAACATGCAGCATAAGATACTCCCTTTGTTCTATTCATTACCTCCACGATCTCTCCTGTAATTTGATTTCTCTCTGACCCTGTTCTAGCACAGAGACTTTGACCTGAAATATTAATTCTGTTTCTCTTTCTACGGATGCTGCCTGAACTGCTGTGTGTGGCATTTTCTGTGTTGCTTTCTGATTTCTGACATCCGGAGGTTATTAATTTTTATGGATGTCTTCCCCCGATGTTTCAATAAATGTCAAGAGGCAGGAGTGTTTAATTGTCATATGTGTTGGCTAAGGAACAATGACATTCATACTTGCTGCAGCTTTACAGACCCATTAATGCAATTAGACACAAATAAATATACAATAATTAATGACATAATAAATTAATGATCAGTTGTACTAGGTGAGCAGACCATAATAGTGCAAAACCTAAGTCCATATTGCAACTTAAACAAGTCCATAGTAGATCGTAGTTGTTGAGGTTATGGTTAGTGTTGTGCAATATTCAAGCTTGTTTTTGAAGCTAGAGGTCACAGTTTTCAGAATCCTGTATCCTATTCCCAATAGTGGGATGAGTGCGTGATCAGGGCGCTGTGGGTCTTTAATGACATTAACTGCCTCCTTAAGGCAGCGCTTCCTATAGATTCCTTGGATGGCGGGGAGGTCAATATCTGTGATGGACTGGGCAATATCCACCAATTTCTGCAGTCTCCTTCATTCCTGGGCATTCAGGTTTACCAAACCAGTCCATGATGCAATCAGTCAGTATGTTCTCTACTGCAGACTTGTAGAAGTTGGATAGAGTGTTTGGAGACAAACCAAATAACCTTAATCATCCTTAATGTTGATGAGTTTTCTTTGGGATTGATTAATGTGCTGGGCCCAGGACAGATCTTCAGAGATATGCACGCCCAGGAATTTTGTAAACAGGCTTGAGAGAAACCAGTAATTTGAAGCCGATGATTCCCTAATCTGACCTCAGTTTGTTCCTATTTGGATCACTTCTTCATAGGGAGTAACCAGGCAATTACCTTAAGGGAGCTAAAAACATACTGCTGGAGGAAATCAGTGGATCAAGCAGCGTTTGTGGAGGCAAAGGGAGGTTGACACTTGAGATCGAGGCCTTGATCAAGTCTGCATCACCTCCTCCACAGATGCTGCTCGACCTGCTGAGCAGTTTGTTTTTTGCTCCTGATTCCAGTATATGGTCTCCTGCATCTCAGTCTTAAAGGGACATCAGATCAAAAGCATATCTCCATTTTTGCATCCATGTCCAAATCCTAGGCAGCCCCAAAGTAATGACATCAGAGATCAGTTAGTGTAGAGAATAAAAAATGATTAATGACTATAGCATTTTAGTTTAAAGGATTCAATGAGCAATCATAAATCAATTTCTTTCTCACTTCATAGTGCAATAAGTAAGATTATCACTTTATAATAACTGCCATGTATCTGTAATTCATTATAAAGAGGCTGTACAGTGAATCCCCTGGGGTTCCACGGCAAAATCCATTATACCTTTTCATTACATTTGGGACTGTATATGTATGGTGCTGCAGGGAGTAATCCTATCCATTCACAGTCAGTAGTGTGGATCTTAGCTCTGTGTGGTACCTCTCCCTCTGTGCTGTTAGGTTGTGGCTTCATGCCCTGCACTGAACACTTCAGCACACGTTCCAGACTAACACCGCAGTGTGAGAGGTGCTGTTATCATTCAGATGGGTATTGTATCAAAGTTGCTAACAATGCAAAGAAAACTGGGAAACAAAGTTGTGAGGAGGACACAGTGACAAGAATTGGGTATGAAGGAACTGCAGATGCTGGTTTAAACCAAAGATAGACACAAAATACTGGAGTAACTTAGCGGGACAGGCATCATCTCTGGATAGAAGGGTCTGAAGAAGGGTCACGACCCAAAATGTTACCCATCCCTTCTCTCCAGATATGCTGCCTGTCCCGCTGATTTGCTCTAGCATTTTATATCTGTCTTTGGTGACAAGAATTGGATTTGGTACATGAAAACAGCATTGTAAGCAGCCCAAATGTGTCACAAAATAATTGCGACATTTGTTATAAAATGACGCAAAGTGTTGGAGTATCTCGGAGGGTCAGGCAGCATCTCCGGAGAACATGAATAGGTGACATTTCTGGTCAAGAGTTCTATTCAGATTGAAGAAGCGTCCCAGCCCAAAACATCATCTAGTCATGTTCTCCAGAGATACTGCCTGTCCCACCGAGCTATATGATCATATTGAATGGCGATGCAGGCTCGAAGGGCCGAATGGCCTACTCCTGCACCTATTTTCTATGTTTCTATGTTTTTCTATTCCATGTGATACTGATTTGGATCATATAGCTCATTGTTCAAATGCTTAGCAAAAGAGTTGCTTGAGCATATAAACATGTTAAATGGATTACTAACTTGGGGAAACGTGATGTGGGAAGGGAGGAAAAGCAATGTATTATTTAAGTGATGTGAGGCTGTCGAACACTGCTGTTCAGAAGGGAACTTAGTGTCATACAAAAGTTAGCAGCTATAACAAGTAACTGAGAAGGTAACTGGGATGTTGGGCCTTTAAGGCTGATGAAATACAAAAGTGGAGAGTTTTGTTACAAATGCAGAGGAATTTGGTGAGATCACACCTGGGTATTGTGCAGAATTTCCATCTTCCTACTTAAGGAAGGATAGATATACTTGCCTTGGAGGCAGGTCCACCGGATCGATTCCAAGCATGAAGGGCTATTTTTTGTGAGAAATAATCAAGCTGATAGAGGACATTACACTCAGGGGTTTAGAAGAATGGAAAGTGAAGTTAGTCGAGAAATAAGACTCCAAGAAGCTTCTGAGGAGATGCTTCCTATGGTGGGGAACCTAGACCTAGGAAGCAGAGCCTCAGGATAAAAGGTGGACCCTTTCGTACAAGAGCATAGAACAGCACATGCCTAGGACACAAAAGACACAAATTGCGGTGTAACTCAGCAGGTCAGGCAGCCTCTTTGGAGAAAACGGATGTCTAACGTTTCGGGCCGGGGCCCTTCGTCAGATTGATTGTGGGGGTGGGAGAAAGCTGGGACAAGAGGTGAAGCAGGACAAAACATGGCAGGTTAAAGGCAGACACAGGCAAGGGGGGTTTTGATAGGTAGATAGTTGGAACAAAGGCCAGAGATTAAAGCATAGGCGTGAGTCAGAAGGATTGAAGAGTTGCAAATTGTGTAGCCAGAATGGAGGGGGAGTGGAGGGGGGAAAGAGGTGCGAGTCCAGGTGGGGCACAGGTGAGGGGGGGGAGGAGGAGGAATTGGAGAACTCAATGTTCACATTGTAAGTGGAATATGAGTTGATGTTCCTCTGGTTTGCCTGGGGCATCACTATGGCAATGGAGGAGGCCCAGGACAGAAAGGTCAGTGTGGGAATGGGAAGTAAAGTTAAAATGGTTTGCAACCGGGAGATAAAGTAGGCCTTGGTGGACCGAGTGCAAGTGCCCAACGAAATGGTCATGTGACTACTCTTAGTCTTGCTGATGTACAGGAGCCAATTCGAGAACACCCAATACATTAGATGAAGTTAGCAGAGGTGCATGTGTACCTCTGTCTCACCTGGAGGGCTGCTGCATGAGGTGGGAAGTATAGGGACAGGGTGGTACACCTCCTTTGGCCCACGTTGTCTGTGCTGCACATGATGCCAAGATAAACTAATGTCCTCTGCCTTTGCATGATCCATATCTCTTTATTATCGACATAACCAAGTGCCTATCTAAAAGCTTCTTAAGTAGAAGAGGAGAAATCTCTTGTGTAAGAGTGTTGTCAATCTTCCGGTCTATCTTCTGGTCTATCTTCCGGTCTATCAGGTAATGGAGACCGAATCATGAAGTACAGGAAAATGAGGACCAAGCAAGAAAATTAGTTTCGGTCTTCATCTTACTGATTGGGGGAGCAGGCACCTCAGGATGTATATTCTACTTCCGTTTTAACTCTTATATTCTTATGAGGATGTTTAACTAAGATCCCCATCTACTTTTTCAAGTGGTGATACTTTCCCAGGCACAAGTAAGGGAATTTCTCTGGTGTACTGTTTCCCTGGCAAGGCAATGCACACACCCCAATTTACAATGATGGTGCTGTAAATTGCTCGTTTCTAAGCTTCCCCCAATCTGGTTTCAGCAAAAACACTGAATCAAACACTTGAAACAACTCATCTTTATTTTAACAAATGCGCAATTACAGTTCAACTACCGTACCTATCCCACCGTGGGTTCGATCCTCATATCTGCCTGATCAAGCCATCTAGGCCTCGCTCAAACAGAGACACTCCAGAAGGTCATGCAGTCGCAAGCGCTCTCCCAGAAGATCGACGCTGGACCTCGTGATCGCGGACTTTTATAGGTCCCGGGAACTTGACGGGCCGAACCGCATGGGGGTGGTCTCTTAATAATCCAATTACAGATATCGATTAACCCCATACATAACAGACATTTCCCTAACCCAATAATATAGCATCCAATCCATTCTATGCATTTTGCACCTAATTGACAGGGTCTGCAGATGTTCTTATTCTTTTCTTGCAAATTGTATCAAGGCTGTAGACACACTGGCACTACTCCACAGCTTGTCCCAGCTCTGCAGAGAGCAATTCCAAATTGACCAAATCTCCCAGCAGCCCTGAAGCTTTTACCCCATTTTGAAGTCCTAGCCTCTCCAATTTAGCCAGGATTAACAGTGCCAAAGTAGAGCTTGTCGAAAGCTTCAAGTTCCTAGGAATAAATAGCACCAGCAATTTTTCCTGGACATTGAAGCAATGGCCAGGAAAGCACACGCTACTTCCTTAGAAGGACTAGCAATGTTGGCATATCCCCAACAACCCTCATCAACTCTACAAAAGCTTTTTGTTGGGATGCATCACACCAGGGTTTGGCAACAGCTCCATCTAAACCCACAAGAATTGCAGAGTTGTGCACGCAGTCTAGACCATCACACAAATCAACATTCCTTCCATTGACTCAGTCTACACTACACGCTGCCTCGGCAAGGCCACCAGCATAATGAAGGACCAGTCTCACCCACGGTCACTCCCTCTTCTCCCCTCTCCCATCAGGCACGAGGTACAGAAGTTTGAAATCGCATACCTTCAGATTCGGGGAAAGTTGCCTCCTAGCTGTCCCTCGTCAGCTAGAGTGCGGTCCTGCCTCCCATCTACCTCATTGGAGACCTTTGAACTACCTTTAATCGGACTTCAATTATATATATTGCACTAAATGTTGTACCCTTTGTCTGTGCATTGCGGAAGGCTTGATTGGAATCATGTATAGTTTTTTCTTTGACTGAACAGCACGCAAAAGCTTTTTACTGTACCTCATTACACGTGACAGTAATAAACAAAACTCAACTGCAATTTGTTCATTTGTGGAATGTGGACCACAAGAAATTACTGAGAGTTGTCGATGTAGCCCATTCCACTGCATAGATCAGGCTCACCAACATTGACTCCATCTACAATTCATGATACCTCGGGAGAAACAGCCAACATAATCAAGGACCTCTCCCACCATGGTTATTCCTTCTTCTTCCCTTTCCCCTCGGCAGCAGGTACAGAGGTTTGAAAGCACATACCACCAGACTCAGGAACAGCTTCTTCCCTCCTCATATCAGTCTACTGAGCGGTTCTTCCATAAACTATCATACAGTCCCAACTTTCCAAGCTACCTCATGGTGACCGAGAAAATAATTTCACTGTGTTTTGATCATATGACAATAAAGCACCAATGAAACCATTGCACCGGCCACAACATCAGAGTTCCGTGTACTGATCCAACCTCATTTAATCTGCTTTATCCATAATACTCCTTGCATTGAAGTGAGTCCCATGCATTGATACAAGCATTGCATCCAAGCTTTGACTTTCCTTGTCCTCCTTGGCTGGTGTCCTCTTCATGTCTTCCCACAATTGAAAGGACATCAGGAACCCAATGAGAAGAAACAGAGTGGGCAGCATAGTGGCATTGACTCGACAAGCCATATAATCTGATTCCACACCACACAGAGACGGGGAATCAAGAACCAGAGGACATAGGTTTAAGGTGAGAGGGGTAAGACTTAACAGGAACCTGAGGGGTTGTTTTTTCAACAAAGGGTGATAAATATATGGAACGAGATGGTTGAGGCAGCCTTTCACAGCCTTTTAAAAACATTTGGACAGGTACATGGATGGGATACTTTTAGAGGGATATGGCCCAATTGCAGACATGTGGGACTAGTGTAGATGGGATATGTTCATCAGCATGGGCAAGTTGGGCAGAATGGCCTGTTTCCACGCTGTATAACTTGAAAACCCAATGACTCTAAAGAAATATGGACTTAGAGATAAGAGTCCACCATCCCCACATTGCTTGGTGTAATGATCATCAATAAATATAATTAACTATAATATCTATAGCATCCCCGATGATGAATAGGGAGAGGCACTGAGCCTTGGATCCATTATGTGACTCCTGGTCCGACCCAAAATGTAACCCATCCTTTTTCACCAGAGATGCTGCTACAGACTTCTATGGCTCTGTGGCTCTCTGTAAGAAGTGGATAGGCACTCATTTCCATGGCTAAGGGAAAAGAGCATGAATTTGAGAAAAGATAGGTTGCCCTGCAAGTTCCAGATGGACTTAGTGGGACAAAGGTCGCCCTCTCTGCCTTTATGAGTCTTTGAATCGGCAAGTGTACTACTAAGCAATAAAGATAATATGGCTAAAGTATTATCTGCATCAATAAACAGGAATTACAGGAAAAATGGAAGAAGAGGATATTTATTGGCCCACATGCCGCTCAATGGGAAGATAGCAGTTTGTGACATTTTGTGTGTCCACCACTTTGTGGACACACTGATTAAAGAACTATCAATCTCAAATAAACTTCTCAATAGTAACTGTTGTTCCAAACTTCTAATGCTCATTATGTATCGTAATCTTCCTTAACCTCGGTCATTAAAGGCACGCATCTAACTTTTAGTTCAGGCTTCCTACTCTGAGGTACCAGTGCCAAAACACACAATGTAGTTCTCCTATTCTATCAGCTCTGATATATATCTTTTAAAACTGACCAAAACACTGTATAATTCCAAAGAATAAAGCTATGGTTTGTGCAAACTCTCCTTGTGACTGAGCCTTAGGGAGTCCAGGTTTCACAGCTTGTAAATCTAGCTGCAATTGCTTCAACTCCAATGTTTCCTTCCTAATGAGAACTCCCCATAAGAGAAAGGTTTGTTTTAAAATGTTATTTATTCCTCAGAAAAATCTTCTCCTGCCTCGTGGCCCCATTCCCTCTCAACCTTATCTTTAGTTTAGTTGAGAGATCTACGGCCCACCAAGCCCGCGCCGACCAGCGATCCCCGCACATTAACACTACTCTACACACACTGCGGACAAATTTACACATACACCAAGCCAATTAACGTACATATCTGTACGTCTTTGGAGTGTGGGAGGAAACCGAAGATCTTGGAGAAAGCCCACGCGGTCACGGGGAGAACGTACAAACTCCGCACCCGTGGTCAGGATCGAACTCGGGTCTTTGGCGCTGCAAGTGCTGCAAGGCAGCAACTCTACTGCTGCGCCACCGTAGCCACCCATGTTTTGCATGTTCTCAACTTCTAATCCAGAACATTCTTCCCAAACATTTCCACCTCACCCCCTCTACTACTCTCTTAAATACTATCCCTTTGCCAAAATGATAGGTACTTCCACACCTTTCTTTGACTTTGCACCCCATTATCTCTAAGCTTCTGCAAAGCATTTTGAGACATTTTTTCATACAGGCAAGATTCATATATTGGAAAGTTGGTTGATATTAATCAAATGGTGTTCAAACATATTCATTCTTTCATGCAATATGGGTAACTGAAACAAGTCTGAAAAAGGACCCAAGACGGCCGGACGCAGGAGCAGAATTGTGCCATTCGGCCCCTCAATCATGGCTGATCTATTTTTCCCACTCAACCCCATTCTCCTGCCTTCTCCTCCCAACCTTTGACACCTTACTATTCAACAACACCTCATTCTCTGCTTTAAAATTACCGAACGACTTGGCCTCCACCGCCATTTATGGCAATGAATTCCACAGATTCAATACCCTCTGGCTAAGGAAATTTGTCTTCAAAATGTTGGCTGTCCATTCCCTGCACATATGCTTCCTGATCTGATGAGTTACTCCAGCTCTTTGTGTTTAGTTCAATTTAGAGATATGGCGTGGAAACAGGCCCTTCAGCCCACTGAGTCCGCGCCGACCAGCGATCCCCGCACATCGGAGACAATTTACAATTTTTACCGAAGGCAAGTAACCTATAAACCTGTATGCCTTTGGAGCGTGAAGGAAACCAGAGCACCCGGGGAATATCCACACGGTCACGGGGAGAATGTACAAACTCTGCACAAACAGCACCCGTAGTGTTTTGATATATGTCTGATTACAAAATAAGTAAGCTAGCACATACTATACAGAGAAAGATGACTGCACACACACTCATGTTGGGATCAAATACAGGAATGCTTTATTTCCAAGTCAAAGGTCACTAACTGATTTACTGAGCATGTGCGAGAATGAGTACTGATCATACGCATAAATTACATGGATATTATCACATCCCTTCCGTTTTGACATTTTGGGGTTACATTTCCAATGATCCAAAACAAAGTAAATGTAAACACTTTTCATAATATTACACCATAGTAATATGGTTTAACTTAACAGAATAAAACAACTGTCTTATTTCACAATTTCAGTCATAGTCACACTTGTGACATTTCAATAACACAAAATAATGTTCACATGCTTTTTTCTCATAAGCATGTAGGTACATCACAACCAAACACATTACTTTGTGACATACTCGCCGTACCTTTCTGGCGGTCTGACAACTCTTCCTGCCGAGACTTTGTGATTGTGTTTCTTTCAGAAGAGTCTTTCTTTTCAGTGTGTACATTCTGTACATCACATCTAGTTTCTTCTCTTGTGTCACTTTGTTTTTGTTTAGATTTCTCTGTGTTATGAGTTTTACGAGTCGCATCTTTTTCTGGTGATGCATGTTGTGTTGGTTTTTTCTGTGTCAGCTGAGGTTGCAAAGGTTTCTCAGTCTTCTCCGCATTTGGTGGTTTCTCTGGAGTTATGTGTGGGAGTTCTCCGGTCTTCTTCAGATCCACGCGATTACGTTGGATTAGTCGTAACTGTCTCGACTTCGTATGATCTCTCATCCAGTCGTTTCTGAACTGTTGTTCTCTACCATCTGGTATCTCCTAGTTTATAGGGTTTGAGACTTACGACATCACCTTCTTCCAGGATTGGCAGATCCTGGGCATGTTGGTTGTAGATTTTTTACTGTTTTCCTTGCAAATCCTCCATCTTTTTCCTCTCTGTGAGTATCTCAGCACCACGTGGTTTGAGGAGGTTAGATGTAGTTGGAAGTGTCATCCTTCCATGTAGTCTTTGTGCAGGACTACTGTTCAATCCTTGCGCAGGGGTGTTGCGTAATTCCAGTATTGCCAAGTAAACATCTGTCTTGGAGTGATTGGTTTTCTTCAGCACTCGCTTAGCTGCCTTGACTGCCGATTCCACATTACCGTTAGCTTGGCTATGTCTTGGAGAAATTGTGTAGTGGTCAAATTCCCATTTCCTGGCAAATTTGGTGAACTCCTCTGATGAGAACTGTGTCCCGTTGTCACTTACCACAGTGCTGGGAATTCCGCATCTTGCAAAGTGGTTCTTGAGTTTCACAATGATTGTCCTGCTGGTCAGGTCGTACAGTCTGTCTATTTCTCAGAAGTTAGATAGATAATCAACTGTGATTAAATAGTGCTTTCCCTCAAGCTCGAACACATCGCTTCCCACTTTCTCCCATGGTCGATCTGGGAGGTCGTGGGGCATCAAAGTTTATTTCTGATTCTGTTGTTCGTACGTCCTGCAGGCTTCACAGTTTGAAATGAATTGTTTCACATCAGAGTTCATTCCGGACCAGAAAATGCATTCTTTAGCATGTCTGAGAGTTCCTTCCACTCCCAGGTGAGGTCTCCTTCATATCTCTGCGTAGAGTGACAGGGATTACAACTCTCTCTCCTTTGAATACTAGGCCATCTTGCACACTCAACTCGTCTCTGACGTTGAAGTACAGTTGTGCTGCCTCTGGAACTTCTGCCTTGTGATCTGGCCATCCATTTTGGATTACTCTCTTAACTGTTTGTAGTGTTTCGTCTTCCCTGGTGTGAGCTTGGATGTGTTTGACCTAGTCCTCTCCCAGGCTCAAGGACTCAACTATGTTGACATCAGTGAATCTGGTTGATCTTGTGGTGTCAGGGAGGTATGCTTGGGAGAGCATATCTGCTAGATGCATGTCTTTTCACTTCACCCATTTGATCTCGATGTCATAGTGTAGCATCCTCATCATCATGCCCTGGAGAAGTCTTGGTGCTGTATGCAGAGGCTTTTCAACTATGACTTCCAATGGCTTGTGGTCATTCTCCATGCTCACTCTCTGTCCGTAGGTGTACTGATGGAAGCGCTCGAGGGCAAACACTATTGCTAGTGCCTCCTACTCAATCTGAGCATATCTCTGCTCGGTTGGCATCAATGCACGACTCACATAGGACAGTGGTTGTCCTTTCTGCATAAGTGTTGCACCTAGACCTGCCTTGCTTGCATCACATTGTATGGTCAGCTGTTCATCTATTGTGTAGCACGCCAGGATAGGTGCCGTTGTCAACAGCTCCTTGATCTTTGACATTGCCTTGTCATGTTCTGATGACCATTCCTACTCTGCTTCATTGAGGGTCAATCTCCTCAAAGGCTTGAATATGTCCGACAGCATTGGCAGGAATCTTGCACTGCCTTGTAATCTTTGGATTTCTGTTGGATTGGTTGGGTTGGGCATCTCTAGGATAGCTTGGATCTTCTTTGGATCCGGTTTCAGGCCACGATCTGTAATTATATGTCCTAGAAATGTGATACAAGTAGTTTTCACTACTGACTTCTGCCGTTCAGCTTCATGCCTCTGTCTCTGCATCGCTGAAGAAGATCTTGCAGTCTTGCATCGTGATTCCTTTCTGCATATTTTCTGGTGTCCCCTACTCCGAATAGGATGATGTCATCTGCAATACATTCCACTCCCTTTAATCCTTCTAGGGTTTGTTGCAGCTTCTTCTGGAAGATCTCTGCACTGACTTTCAACCTAAATGGCAACCTCTTCCAGTGATATCTCCCAAAAGGGGTTGTTAGGAAACTGCTCTCCTCATCTAGTTCGCAGTGGAGGTATCCTGACTTCAGATCAAATTTGGAGAAAATCTTCGCCTTGGACAGCTCGGGGAGTACATCCTCTATGACTGGTAGTCTGTGAGTCTCCCTTTTCAGGACTTTGTTGATGGGTCTAGGATCTATGCAGAACCTCAACTCTCCTTTTTCTCCGTAACGACCAGCCTGCTACACCATTCAGTTGGTTCTTCGACTTTCGTCCTGCTCAAACAGCTTCATGAGACCATTCATGACATTCTCTTTCATGGCTACAGGTACCGGCTTTGCAGAACACTGTGATGGGGTCACATCCTCCGTCCTAGTTACCAACTTGACCTTGCCAGGCAGTCTCCCAGGTCTTTCGTCGCCAAAGACACCTTTGTAGCTCTTGAGTAATGAGTCAGCCTCGCTAACAGCATTCAGGCTCTTGAAGTTCTCGTAGTGAACCGTGATGAGTTTCATCTGTTGTGCAGCATTGCTGCTCAGGAGCGGTGTGAGCCAACCTTCCTCTATCACTATGAAGTGAACCCGGTACTTCTTGTTGTTCATCTTGTTCCGGAGTATAATTTTCATCCTACCTCCCGCCAACAGGTTGGATCCGTTGTACATCTTTAAGATGATTTTCTCTCGTCTAATGTCCTCTTTGTTAGGTACAAAATCCTTGGGAATCACTTTAACACTGGCACCAGAGTCAAACTGAAACTTGCCGACCTGCATCTCAGCGAATAGGCCTGAAGAGGAATTGTTTCCAGCTGCATTGATCTCAATGTAACTCACAGACTCTGTGTCAGAAATGGACATTGTGTCAGATGTCTCTACGACCTTGTGCTGATCCCGTTTCTGCATGCTCTCCTTCGTCTACCTGCAGCAGCAGGCGAAGTGGTTTTGTCGTCCGCACCTGTTGCAGTCCTTCCCATATGCTGGGCATTCCTCCTTCCTACGCTTGTGCGTCCTTGCACAGAACTTGCACTTGACCAGTCCCTGATTCTTCCACTGAGAAGGAAAATCAACCATCTTTTCCCTCGGTTTGAATCCTTCCCCCTTGTGTATTGTTGGCTCTTTTCCAATGATCTGCATTCTTGCCGCTGTTACCTCCGAGGATCTACATATGTCCACAGTCCCCTGTAGTATCAAATTCCTCTTCTGAAGAAGTGTCTTCCTAGTTGACCGGTCTGCAATGACCAATGACGATTCGATCTCGAATGAGTCTTTCTCTCAGGCAATCACTGAAGTTGCATGTCCTAGCAAGCTCCTTCAGCTCTGCAACATACGATTCAATGCTTTCCCCTGATTTCTGGTCTCGTTTATTGAAAATGAATCGTTCATACGTTTAATTCGTCTCTCCTATGATGATGGTAGACATCTTGTCAATGATGACTTTCACATCCGTCTCATTTGCTACCATTTCAAACGTCAGGGTATTGAAGATTTGCACGCCCTCTGGTCCAATACTATGCAGGAATATTGCTTTTTGATACTGTTTCTCCTTCTTATCCAGTTCTGTTATCATTGCATAATTTTCATACATTTGTTTAAACATTTTCCACTCTTCCACCCTGTTCTCTTTGAGCTTTAGATTGGGTGGTGGAGCCACGTGGAAACATGGACAGGTCTGCAGCATTTTGAAATATCAGCGTTTTCCCTTGCTTTTAATAGCTTATTTTATCTTTAAGCAGTCTCACAGCACGTTGTTTTAAACTTTGACTACCACAGCGCTGATTTACATGCAGCATCTTATCTTTGTGTGTTCACTGACCTGCATTCCACATGCATGCAGCTAGTCTGATCGCTGAGCGTTGAAACACTGATTCCTGAAAGCTTTTCAAAGCATTTTTGCTCATCATCATAGTGTCTATTTGATTCACAAATCTTCACTTTCACCGCTGCCACCATGTTTTGATATACGTCTGATTATAAAATAAGTAAGCTATCACATACTATACAGAGAAAGATGGCTGCACACAGACTCATGTTGGGATCAAATACAGGAATACTTTATTTCCAAGTCAAGGGTCGCTGACTGATTTACTGAGCAAGTGCGAGAATGAGTACAGCTCATGCGCATAAATTACATGTATATTGTCACGTAGTCAGGATCGAACCCGGGTCTCTGACACTGTGAGACAGCAACTCTACCACTGTGTCACCATGCTGCCCCCGTATGTTCTGTTGCTCAAGATCTCAGCATCTGCACTTCCTTGTGTCTACAAGTCAAACAATGTGTTGTTTCACCTTAATTACCTTGAAGGCAATAATTAATTACCTTGAAGGCATAAAGATCAACCATATAGTGTGAGGCTGGATTCAAGAGGCAAGGTGAGTGACTGCCTTTGGCATTAAGGCACGATTAGACCCTTGACATCAAGGGAAGAAAATGAGCATTAAAAGAAAATGCAGATAATGTATTGTCTTTCCATTGACTGGATAGCACACACCAAAGACTCATCACTGTACCTTGGTATACGTGACAATAAACTAAACTAAATAACTAAATAACAATATGAACCACCTTCCGGTCTTCGGAGACTTCACCTGCAGCTAACAATGATACATCCGTGCCCTCTAGTATTGATTTTTCCATTGTGTCTACCCTATCTATGCCTCTCCTAAGTTTATATACTTCTATAGTAATTTAAGATCTCACCCATCTCGTGTGTCACCATGTATAGATGGCCAAGCTGGTCTTTAAATGGACCTAGTCTCTCCCTAGACTCCCTTTTGCCCTTCCATATTAGTAGAATCTCTTGGGATTATTCCTTTACCATGTCTGCCGGATCTATCTCATGCCTTCTTTTTGTCCCTCTTATTTCCCTCAGATGTACTCCACACATCTTCCTGACCCTGATTGCTTAACCCTGAATACTTCATACCTCATTACTTCATTAACTTCATGACCAATTTCCATCCTGCACTCAAATTCACTTGGACCATCTCTGACAACTCCCTACCGTTTCTAGATTTCACCATCTCCATCACAGGAGACAGACTATCAACTGACATCTATTATAAACCCACTGACTCCCATAGCCATCTAGACTACACTTCTTCCCACCCTGCTTTCAGTAAAGACTCTATCCCCTACTCTCAGTTCCTCCGTCTCTGCCGCATCTGTGCCCAAGATGAGGTGTTCTATACCAGGTCATCGGAGATGTCCTCATTCTTCAGGGAACATAGGGTTGCCCTCTTCCATTATAGATGATTCTCTCACCAGGGTCTCCTTGATATCCCGCAGCTCCGCTCTTACTCCCCCTCCCCTCAATTTGTAACAAAGATAGAGTCCCCCTTGTCCTGCCCTTCCACTCCATCAGCCGTCGCATACAGCACATAATCCTCCAACATATTCGCCACCTCCAACAGGATCCCACCACTGGCCACATCTTCCCATGTCCACCTCTTTCCGCTTTCCACAGAGACCGTTCCCTCCGCAACTCCCTGGTCAACTCGGCCCTTCCCACCCACACCACCCCCCTCCCCAGGTACTTTCCCCTGCAACCGCAGGAGATGCAACACCTGTCCCTAAACCTCCCTCCTCAACTCCGTCCAAGGACCCCGACAGTCTTTTCAGGTGAGGCAGAAGTTCACTTGCACCTCCTCCAACCTCATCTACTGTTTCCGCTGTTCCAGGTGTGGACTCCTGTATATCGGTGAGACCAAGCGCAGGCTCGGCAATTGTTTCGCTGCACACCTCCGCTCACTCCCCCTAAACCTACCTGATCTTCCGGTTGCTCAACACTTTAACTCCCCCTCCTATTCCCACACTGACCTTTCTGTCCTCTATTGCCAGAGTGAGGCCCAGCGCAAATTGGAGGAACAGCACCTCATATTTTGCTTGGGTAGCTTATACCTTGCTTTCACTCTCTCTCCATTCCTTCCCCCTTCCCAGTTCTCCGACCAGTCTTGCTGTCTCCGACTACATTTTATCTCTGTACCGCTCACTCCCCTGACAAATGTCTGAAGAAGGGTCTCGTTACCCATTCCTTCTCTCCAGAGATGCTGCCTGTCCCGCTGAGTTACTCCAGCATTTTGTCTATCTTCGATTTAAACCAGCATCTGCAGTTCTTTCCTACACTGCTTAACGCTGATGTCTGCCTCCTGCTTTTACTTAACCAGAGTATCAATATCTTTCATCAAATACTATTCACTAACAGAACCATGCAGTCCCTGAACTCTTGCTATCTCATTTTTAAAAGCCTCTCACTTACTAGATGCATCACCTGCCTATGTTCTCCAGAGATGCTGCCCGACTTGCTGATTACTTCAGAACTTTGTGTTCTTTTGTGTATTAACCAGCATCCGTAGTTCTTGGTTTCTACATTTCGACCTCAAGTTGTAACTTAATTCATCCAAAATTGGCCCTGCCCAAATTTAGGACATTAACTTATGGACTTTTTCTAAATTTTGCTGCAATTATTTAAAAACTAATAACATTATGGTCACTGGTCTCAAATGCTCCCTTACTGACCCTTCGTTCACAAAGAAGAGGTCTACCATTGCCCCCTCTCTAGTAAGGTCATCAATATATTGATTGTTTCGTCTAACTACCTGCCACCTACACCTGATGAGCTACTATATCTTTTTTCTGTATTTATTGTATGATTGATTGATCGATCAACTGATGTGTACAGGGATCGCTGGTTGGTGTGGATTCGATGGGCCGAAGGGCCTGTTTCCGCTCTGTATCTTTGAACTCAACTAAAGGGGTAACCGTGCACAAAATGCTCATCACCGCACAATGAAAAGTAACACATTTGGAACCCGCAAAGATTTCCAAGCAAGGCACATGTACCAGCATGGTAAACCCCCGCCCGCCACAAGACTGTTCCTGTTCAGATATAGGGGAGGATGGTTATTTCTGATGTGCAGGAGATGAAACCCAGCATCCACGAGAGCGATTCTGATCTGAAGCTTTGAGATTGCATCATGCGGGGGTGGCTCAGGTGGGTAGTACAGTGGAACAGTGATGCTACAGGGAATCCCAGCCCTCAGACATGCTGCTTGCCGACTCCAAGGAAATAAATGATCACAGATAGTATCCTGGCTGTCAAGCAACCCCTACCTTTTCACCCACTCTGCTCCTTGTAGCTTTGAATGTTTGGAACTTTTAGATGTTTAAACCTCCCTCATAACATCATATCATTTACAGTTTCTGAAAGCATTGCCTTTAATCTCATTTGTTTTGCTATTTGACTGTCTCTTTGTTGTCTCACTATTTTTATACACAAAGTCAAACAAATATAATTTCAGTTTCTCAGACATATTGTAGTCAGAAATGCTGCTGACTGCAGATATCCCAAATTCTCATTAATCATTGAACGCTCCTGTTTAAAGACCAGCTCTCTATCCAGATTATCCATCTCCTTCTTCATTTATTAATCTCTCAGTCTGAGCTACTTTGCAATCATGACTTTCTCTTCCACACAAGAGGAAGAAATAAATCAAGATTTAATTCACAAAAGCCGTCTGCATTTTCATGTCAAATAATAATAATAATAACTTTATTTATAAAGCACTTTAAACAACCGCAGTTGCCACAATGCTATTTTCTAAAGCCATATAACCATATAACCATATAACAATTACAGCACGGAAACAGGCCATCTCGACCCTTCTAGTCCGTGCCGAACACATAATCTCCCCTAGTCCCATATACCTGCGCTCAGACCATAACCCTCCATTCCTTTCCCATCCATATAACTATCCAATTTATTTTTAAATGATAAAAACGAACCTGCCTCCACCACCTTCACTGGAAGCTCATTCCACACAGCTACCACTCTCTGAGTAAAGAAGTTCCCCCTCATGTTACCCCTAAACTTCAGTCCCTTAATTCTCAAGTCAGCCAAACGAGAAACACCTTTATCTTTGTTCAGAATAAAGTGTAATGCTAGAAATTTTGAATTGTCAAACATTTTGAATTGAACAACATGAATTACACATCTGAATGAAGGATCGGAGCTCCTGTGTGCTGTGTAGTATCAGGATTGTTTTGCATATATAATAGGTTTCATATTGGCGACATATAAATCAAATGCAACAGCACATATTTAGGGTGAGGATATATAAATAACATGGATATATAAAAGATATATAAAGAACTTTGGTGCGGCACAGTGGCTCAGTGGTAGAGTTGCTGCCTTACAGCTCCAGAGACACGGGTTCGATTCTAACTGTAGCTGCTGTTTGAACGTTCTCCCGGATCCTCCAGTTTCCTCCCACACTCTTGGATCTTGGTTTCTTGGTTTCTTGGTCCTCCAAAATATTCCAAATGGAATTTAAACTGGAGGTGGTGGAGGGAGGACTTAAGCCAGAAAGGGTTTTTGGGAAGAAAGAGCTACCTTAAATTTAGTTGCATCTGGTTGGGTAACTATGGTGGGGTGAAGACTATTCCATACTTTAATTGTGCGGGGGAAGAATGAATTGCTGTACACATCTGTCTTGGTAGCTGGAATCTTAAATTGGATCGAATGCCCTCGTCTGCTCCTAATTGGTTTGGGTTTGGTGTAGGTCTTGTAATCTATGTCGAGCTGGCCTTTTAACATTTTGTAAAAACAGGTCAAACGGTGAGCTTCACGTCTGTCTTGGAGAGGGTTCCACCCCAGAGAATTCAGAAGTTTGGTAACACTCGCTTCTCTCTCATAGGTATTTGTAACAAATCGAGCTGACGTCCAAAGACGACCAGGTTTGTAGGTTAATTGGCTTCTGTAAATTGTTCCTAGTGTGTAGGATAGTACAAGTGTATGGGGTGATCACTGGTCTGCGTGGACTCAGTGGGCCTAAGGGCCTGTTTATCTCTAAATACTAAAGACTAATGTTGAAACATGCAGATTATTTTCATTAGACCAGAGAGATGAAGTGATGTTGAGAGGGAAATGTTTAATATTAGACAGCTTTGGGACAGATCCCATCTAGTGGTTGAAGGGTGAGATAGCTATAAAATTAAATGTTGGAGATTCTAGCGAAAGAGCAAAAGAACTGGAGCTTTTTTGGCTGCAGAATCAACGTTCAGGACTAATGATTAAAACATATGTTACTTTCTAAAGAAATGATAAAGGAAAGCAAAGAGAATAGAGACAAAGTACAAGTCTGAAGAAGGGTCACGACCCGAAACGTCACCCTTCCTTCTCTCCAGAGATGTTGCCTGTCCCGCTGAGTTACTCCAGCATTTTGTGTTTATCTGTAGTTCCTTCCTACACAACCAATATCATTGATAGCAGGTCCGTTTGAATTCCCTTGGTGTTTGTACTGCTCTGAAGTCGTTACTTTGACGTTTCGGGTCGAGACCCTTCTGCAGACTGGGTCAGACTAAAGAATCGTTTAGTGCTTCGGTGACTTTAAAAATAATTACTTTATAAAGGTTACATACAGGCGAGGCATTAAACTGGGCAGTTCAAGTCTAAAGAAGGGCTTCAACCAGAAACGTCACCCATTCCTTATCTCCAGAGATGCTGCCTGTCCCGTTGAATTACTACAGCATTTTGCGTCTACCATCGATTTAAACCAGCATCTGCAGTTCCTTCTTACACAAGATATGGACTGTCAGGGTATGGATAGTAAGTACCAATGTGGACTAGTTTAGTTGAATAATGAGTTTGTGTATTGTAATTTTAATGTAATCATCCTGAGGGATAATGCGCTAAAATGAGATACCTTTCTTATATACATGACACTTTTTTGTGCATGAAGACACAATATGGAATCAGTCCCTTCATCCCATTGAGTCCAAACCAACCATTGATCACTCATTGAAAGAGTCATAGAGTCTTACGGTGTGGAAATAGGCCCTTCAGCCCAACTTGCCCATACTGGCCAACAAGTCCCATCTACACTGGAGAAACTCAGCAGGTGAGGCAGCATCTATGGAGCGAAGGAATAGTCTGAAGAAGGTTCTTGACCCGAAACGTCACCTATTCCTTCGCTCCATAGATGCTGCCTCACCCGCTGAGTTTCTCCAACATTTTTGTCTACCTTCGATTTTTCCAGCATCTGCTGTTCTTTCTTAAACAGTCCAATCTACACTTGTCACTTCTAGCTACATTTGGCCCATATCCCTCCAAACCTGTCCTATCCATGTACCTGTCTAAATGTTTCTTAAACATTGCCCCAGCTACCTCCTCCAGCAGCTCATTCCATACACCCACCACACTTTGGGAGAAAAGGTTAATCCTCAGATTCTTATTAAATCTTTCTCCCCGCACTCTAAACGTATGTCCTCTGGTTCACATTAGTTATATATTCAATAAAAAGCAAGACTTATGTTGTGATTATGTTACTTCAATGGAAACATCCTGTTAGTTATTTGTGCATAAAATTACGGGTAGATGATACTTCCTGTGACTTATACTTGCTCTCTCCACTGTAAGCATCCTCTTATTGGATGAGGAGATGTCTGATGAAGAAAGATTAAGCAGAATAGTGCCTTTCATGGACACAAAAAATGGTGCTTCTCTTGATTTGTTCCATTCATTCTAACCAAACATGTGTTTTATTCTCATCAAAGCCACCTCCATGTGCATCATCAGCAACACTGTTTCTTAAGTGTTTAGTTTTAGTTTGGTTTAGAGATACAGTGCAGAAACAGGTCCTTCAGCCCACCGAATCCACACTGACCAGCGATCCCCGCACATTAACACTATCCTACACACACTAGGGACAATTTACATTTATACCAAGCCTATTAACCCACAAACCCATACGTCTTTGGAGTGTGGGAGGAAACCAAAGACCTCAGGGAAAACCCACGCTGTCATGAGGGAGAACGTACAAACTCCGTACAGACAGCATCTGTAGATGGGATGGAACCCGCGTCTCTGGCGCTGAAAGTGCTGTAAGGCAGCAACTCTACCGCTGCACCACCATGCCAGTCCGTTCTTCTTTAGTGTCCCCCATATACCTGGGAGTTTGCCCGCCCATTTCCCATTTTTCATCCCTATGTTGCTCTTGGTAACATCTCTAGAAAACAGACCATCTTTTTGCACATTTATGCTGACAATAATTGTTGGACAACAACCCAACAGTGTCATCTCCACCTCTCATGAACCAGACTGAGTCCAAGAGAAACAGACCTGCAGCGATTATGTTCGGGATCCTCCTTCAGGCTGAAGAAAGGTCCTGACTTGAGATGTTATCCATCCATTTCCCACCACAGATGCTGCCTAACCCAGTGGGCTCCT
Organism: Amblyraja radiata; assembly: GCF_010909765.2. Taxonomy (NCBI): domain Eukaryota; kingdom Metazoa; phylum Chordata; class Chondrichthyes; order Rajiformes; family Rajidae; genus Amblyraja; species Amblyraja radiata. The sequence goes on along the minus strand of NC_045956.1, from coordinate 54,729,912 downwards.
CCAGCACTTTATTTTTTAATTCCATCAACACTTTGACTACCACCTTTAACATAGTAAATCAATTTATTGCTCAAGATTCCAGCATCTCCAGTGTCTAGTGTTTCCATGTTGCTGTAACTAATTGTTCCACATTCATACTAGATTCTTGACACAAGATGTCAGCCTTGGGCTCAGAGTGGCAGTCTTGCTCTGAGTCAGAAGGCAGTTCATTGAAGATCCCCTCCAAAGTATCGTCAAAGGACATAGCACAGGATAGCACACCAATGTAATAGATACATTCAAGGTGGAGAAAGATAAATATTTGAAAGATCAAGGAATTGAGGATTATGGGGAATTGGCACAAAAAAGGCAACTATTAATCATCCATGATCACATTAAATGGTGGGACACACTTGAGGAACCTGGTCCTGATTTCTTGGATTCTTAAGATGTGCGGCATTGCAGTCTTTTGGACAATATGTTAAAATAAAGAATTCACAATCTGGATAGTGGAGATACAACTAGAAAATCCAAATAAAACAAAGGTGTTCTGCCTTTTTCAATTTAAATTCCACAGCCACCAATTACAATACATTATATGGCATATAAAAAAAATTTAGAACTCATTATTTGAACATTGTCTAATGTATTCCCTGCTGTGATCACATTTCAGGAAGTATTTCACAGAAGCATCCATAAAAAATGTTATAAAAACAGAAGCTCTTTCTTTGCTGTTCCTCTAGTGGTTCAATCCCATTATATAAATGCATCCTGAATGTGGTACCTGTAATTGGACATATAATCCTGTCAGTGATTACATGACCATTCTAACTTCATCACAGGCCACCACATGCTGCCATAAAATGCCCAATCTGACTAGGTTGCTCAGTTTGATTCCCCTACACTGGGCAAGGGACTGTGCATTGAACCGATTGATCCCATTTACCCACTTAATCCGAGTTGAGAGCGATTGACTGACTTGTATTTCTGCAGTGCATTTCATGATCTGGAGTTGGCTGAAAGCATATTGCAGCTGAAACTAAAAGTTCTGAGGTGCAGATACCGTTACAAAAGACCAAACCATCCTCCCCTCATCTTTCACTATCCCTCCCCCCCCCCCCCCCCCATCTGCACTTCACTCTGCTTCGGGAGAGCAGCCACCCCCCCCCCCCCCCCCCCATCTGCACTTCACTCTGCTTCGGGAGAGCAGCCATCATAATCAAGGAACATTTTCACCCTGCCCATTCCCTCTTGGTCATAGAGTGATGCAGTGAGGATACAGGCCCCAGCCCACCTTGCTCACACTGGCCAACATGTCCCAGCTATATTCGGCCCGCCTGCCCGCATTTGGTCCATATCCCTCCAAACCTGTCCTATCCATGTACTTTTCTAACTGTTTCTTAAACGTTGGGATAGTCCCAGCCTCAACTACCTTCTCTGGCAGCTTGTCCGTACACCCACCACCCTTTGTGTGAAAAAGTTACCCCTCAAATTCCCATTAAATATTTTCCCCTTCACCTTAAACCTATGTCCTCGATTCCCTTACTCTGGGCAAGAGACCCTGTGCATCTACCCAATCTATTCCTCATGATTTTATAAACCTCTATAAGATCATCCCTCATCCTCCTGAAAAATAGAGTCCCCTCTCCCTATAGCTCAGACCCGCTAGTCCTGGCAATATCCTCGTAAATATCTGCACCTTTTCCAGCTTGACAACATCTTTCCTATAAAATGGTGCCCAGAACTGAACACAATACTCTAAATGCAGCCTCACCAACATCTTATACAACTGCAACATGACCTCCCAACTTCTATTCTCAATACTCTGACTGATGAAGGCCAATGTGCCAAAAGCTTTTTTGACCACCCTATCTACCTGCGACTCCAACTTCAAGGAACCATGCACCTGCACTCCTAGATCCTTCTGCTCTACAACACTCCCCAGGGGCCTACCATTTACTGTGTAGGTCCTGCCTATGTTAGACTTCCCAAAATGCCACACCTCACATTTCTCTGCATCAAATTCCATCAACCATTCCTCCGCCCACCTGGCCAATCGATCCAGATCCTGCTGCACTTTTTTTCACAATCATCTTCACTATCTTCAAAACCACCCACTTTTGTATCATCAGCAAACTTGCTTATCTCGCCATGCATGTTCTCATCCAAATCATTGATATTCGCCCCCTCTTCTCCCCCTTTCCATCACGCAGTCGATACAAAAGCTTGAAAGCACAAACTGCTGGATTCAGGAACAGCTTCTCTCCCGCTGTTTTCAGACTAAAGAACGGTTCTCTCATAACCCAAAGGTGTAGTCCCAATCTCCCAGCCTGTCTCACTGCGAACCATACAGGGGTTTTTTTTTAATCTGCACTTTCTCTGTAACTGCAATGCTATAAAGCTGTAATACTATATGCTGCAGTGTGGTTTTTATTGCACTGCGTGTGGCTTGTCTGTGCTCACGTATGGTTTGATTTGACTGGATAGCACGCAAAGTGTTTTTCACTGTGTCTCTCGGTGCAACTGACAATAGTCAACCAATACCCAAAGAGGAAACGGGGCATGATTTGCACAGCACGATCCCATCGTGCGTCATCTTTAATTATTGGCCAAGACACTGGGGCAAACGCGACCAGGTTTCATCGAGGTGTCGGGTACTTTTCGGCGCTGCCGTTTCGGCGACTCCGTTTATAATATCTGTACTCATCAGAACCCTAACGTCTGTAAATACCCCCAGATAAATAAAAGTGTTCCAGAGATGGTGGTTAATTCCAGAGATTCGTCACCCTCTGCAATAAATTCCTATGCCAAGGTTATTGCAAGTGAGATCAGCTTTATGTTAACAAGTTTGGAAATTGGTTTCCACTGGCCCACCGCTGTGGCACCCTAACGCTAATCCTAACCCTAACCCTAACCCATAACCCATACCCTAACTCTAACATCCCGAAACGGCGGCGCCCAAACGGCGGCACCGAATGGTACCATTCCGTCATCATGTAAATAGCTTTATTTATTGAAATCATATTCTATGTCGCTCTTCCAGGGAGATGCTAACTGCAGTTCGTTGTCTGTACTGTACACCGACAATGACAATTAAAGTTGAATCTGAATCTGAATCTGATCTGAGTGGTACTGAGGGAGATCTTATAGGGTCACCTCGGAAGCAGATTCGGCAAATCCTCTCAACGTTGCTCCATCAGATCAGCAAATGCTACACTCCCTCGGTGCCACACTGGAGCTCCGGCGCATAGACCCAATATTCAGAACTGCACCTGACCTCAGCGTCGAGAGCGCCACCAACCGCTGACACCAGAACGCCCATTATATTGGAGAATCAGCCTGCAGCAGGGTCCCGACCTGAAATGTCGCATGTCCATTCCCTCCACAGTCGCTGCCTGACCCGCTCAGTTTCTTCAGCATTTCCTCCAGTGTTTTGGCCATTATGACTTGTAATTATAACTGGATTCGCCAGCTAACTTGCTCAGGAGGCATTAATTATTTTAGCGAACCACACCGAAAGCACCGTCACAAAACTAGCTTTAAGAAGGAACTGCAGATGATGGGAAATCGAAGGTAGACAAAAATGCTGGAGAAACTCAGCGGGTGAGGCAGCATCTATGGAGCGAAGGAAATAGGCGACGTTTCGGGTCGAAACCCTTCTTTAGATTGGACCTGCCCGATTTAATGCTTCGCCTGTATGTAGCTTTTATAAAGTATTTATTTTTAAAGTCACCGAGACACTAAACTCTAAGCACTAAATCCGAGGCACTAAACGATTCTTTGGTCTGAACCAGTCTGGAGAAGGGTCCCGAACCGGAACGTCGCCTATCCATGTTCTCTTGAGGTGCTGCCTGACCCACTGAGTCACTACAACACTTTGTGTCTTTCCAATAGCGGAGTAAACTATTTCCACCTTCACGTTGCACATAGTTTTCTGATACTAAACTTCCCCCTCCTCCTGAAAGAAGTTTCACTGTGCTTTACCCAACACATTAAATTAACCAAAAAATCGTTTAATGCCTGGTGACTTTAAAAATAATTACTTCAAAAGAGCTACACGGAGGCGAGACATTAACCCGGACAGGTCCGGTCTGAAGAAGGCTTCGACCCGAAACGTCACCTATTCCTTCTCTCCAATGATACCGCCTGGCCCGCTGAGTTAATCCGGCACTTTGCGTCTATTTTAGGTCCATGTCAACGTCCAATCTCGCAGACAATGTGCACGATATCCTTTCACCCTACGCGGATCTACAGAGCACGACCAGTACGATTGAACCTCAGCATTTTGTGTCTGTCTTCAATGTAAATCGGCATCTGTAGTTCCTTGTGTAGGGAGGAACTGCAGTTGCTGGTTTAAACTGAAGATATATACAAAATACTGGAGTAACTCAGCGGGACCGGCAACTTCTCTGGAGAGAGGGAATGAATTACGTTTCGGGTCGAAGCCCTTCTTTAGATTGGACCTGCCCGATTTAATGCTTCGCCTGTAGGTAGCTTTTATAAAGTATTTATTTTTAAAGTCACCGAGACACTAAACTCTAAGCACTAAATCCGAGGCACTAAACGATTCTTTGGTCTGACCCAGTCTGCAGAAGGGTCTCAACCCGAAACGTCAACCCATTCCTACTCTCCAGGGATGCTGCCTGTCCCGCTGAGTTACTCCAGCATTTTATGTTTGTCTGTAGTTCCTTCCAACACAACCGGTATCATTGATAGCAGGTCCGTTTGAATTCCCTTGGCGTCTGTACTGCTCTGAAGTCGTTACTTTGACGGCAACCAGAACGTTAAAAAGACAGTTCCATTCCGTAAATCGACTGTGACTAGTTGTCGTGAACTGGAGATCTGCCAGTGGAACTGCAGATGCTGGTTTACAAAACAAGACACAAAGTACTGGAGTAACACACCGGGATAGGCAGCATCTCTGGAGAACAAACACGGATAGGTGACGGTTCGGGTCGGGAGCCTTGCGGGCAAATATCCTAGAGCGGAGCTGTAGGATCTTTGCTTGCGGGCGTCGCTACGCCGTCTATCCATGGTTCTCCGCTGAGTTTAGACTTGAGACTTTACGCTAGCACGTTGTATCTTCACCTGCCAGAGATACCGCGGAGACGCCTCTTGGACAACTCACCCCTCTACGGATTTCTCTCCAGCCTCTTGCAGTGCATGCAACCCTTTCCGTTAAGTAAAACAAGCTCTCCCGTTTTCTGCCAAAACTTTCTTGATTTCACCCCTCCACTCTTTCCGGACTCGCGATCGGGGAGAAATCAATCTATTTTTATTTCACATTAAACGCCTCCATCAAACCTTTGAATGGAACCTAGTCAACCCCTTTAACATAGAAACAGACTCTTCGGCCCAATGTCTACAAAGATGCCCCATCTAAGATAGTCCCGTTCCCCCGCATTTGCTCCTTATCCCTCTAAATCTTCCCTACCCATGTACCAGTCTGAGTATATTTTAAATGTTGTTATTGTATCTGCATCAACTAACTTCTCTGGGAGCTCGTTCCATATACTCAACGCCCACTTTAATCTTTCCCCTCTAGCCTTAAACCTAAGTCTCCTGGTTCCCCTACTCTGGGTAAAAGACTGTGCGCATTCATCCTGTCTAACCCTCTCATGGTCTTATACACCTCCATAAAATCACCCCTCGTCCTCCTGCGCTCCAAGGGATAAAGTCCTACTAGCCTGCTCAGCCTCTCCCTATAGCTCGCCCTCAAGTCCTGGCAACATCCTCGAAAATCTCCTTTGCAAAAAGAGAAAGTATTACAAACGGACGCTTTAGTTGGTGCAGCCTGCAGATTCAACAGCAAACTCCAAGCTGGTGGGAAATGGGACCTTCGCTTTCCCTCCAGTAACGAGTTCTCTTCTGGCTCATTGGGCAGAGCCGCAACTGTGACTTCGTGGGATGTGGGATCGAGAGGTCTTACTCAGCCCAATCCCGGGGTGTTTAAGGCGGGCATGGGGAACATGGATAGGTGACATTATACACAATTCCGGAGTAACTCAGACACTAAGTGCTGGAGTAGCTCAGCGGGTCAGGCAGCACCTATGGTGATAAAAGATAAGTGATAATGTACAAAGTGCTGGAGTAACTCAGCCGCAAAACGCTGGAGCAACTCAGCGGGCAGACATCTCTGGAGCACATGTATAGGTGACATTATACAAAGTGCAGAAGTAACTCAGACACAAAGTGCTGGAGTAACTCAGCGGATCACGCAACATGGATGGATGACATATGCGGTTGGGACCCTTCTACAAACCGAAGAAGGGTCCCGACCCGAAACCTCGCCTATCCATGTTCTCCAGAGATGCGGCCTGACCCGCTGAGTTACGCCAGCATTTTGTGGGTTTTTTTTTGTAAACCGGCATCTACAGTTCCTTGCATCACCCGAAATGTTTAACACCACCACCAAACACAATCCGTGGGGTACATGACCCAATTCTCAAAGAAAACGCCAGACTAAATCGCTGTTCTTCCCCCAACGCTTTGCCGGCGGGACATCCCAAAGTGCATCGTGAGATGAACTCGGCACCCACTCACCTGGCTCCCGGACGGGTTCTTCTTGTTGACCTTCGCCTGTTGGACGCCAGTGGATCTGTTTGTGGGCAGTTGATCCGGAGACTGCCCTCCACCCGGAGACTTGATGGAGTTGACCTTGGGTCTGCCGCTGTCTATCCTTTGAATGCCCAGGATGAGGAGCGCGGTCCAGAGAACGAGTAAGCTGCTCGGGGACATGACCAGAGCCTTGCACACAGCGAGGGAGAGAGGGAGGTGAGGGCTGTGTGAGAAGCAGCGGCTCCAACTGCTGGAGTTGTTCAGCTCCCTTTGACGGAGCTCGAACTAGGTCAGGGTTAGGCTCGTTCGGGTTATCCCAATGGATTTCTCGGTAAAGGATCTTCAATTATAATGTCTTTCAGTGTGGTCGCCTGCGATCGCTCCAAGCCTGAAGCCGCAGGTTCGTCGTCTGCGACCCTTCAGTTTAGTGATCCACTATTTATAGACCCTCCTCCACCCTGCCATACGGGAGATGACGGGCGGCGTGGAGAGGGAGGGGGTGGGGGTGTAGGGTCAGATACAGGCGGGAGTCCCCTCCCCTCCCATCCCCTCCCCACCACCGCACTAACGGTGATCTTTGGCAGTAACCACCTCCCTTCCCCATCCTTACGCGATCGTCTGAAACCCAGAGCGTGAGAGGAAGCGAAGGGAAATGAACGTGTGTGGGAGAAAAGCAGAGAGTGTGGGGGAGTTGAAGGGGCATCTGGGCTCGGGCCGGTGTGAGGCAACTCTGCAATTCCACCCCCAGCCTCTCTACCCCTCCACGGACCACAGTTTCACAGAGTCAGGGACCACTGCGCTGCCGGCGCTGATCGCTTGCAGATTGCATCGCGGATTATTTGTCTGTTGTTGTTGAAACGGAAACGTTGGGAGATTTAAAAAATACACAATCTGTTGTAGTTCAGAGTTTAGAGATACAGCATGGAAACAGGCCCTTCGGCCCACCCAGTCCACGCCGACCCGTGCACACACTAGTTCTACGCACCAGCCGGGTCAATTCACGGAGGCACATTAACCTACGCGCGTCTTTAGGATGTGGGAGGAAACCGGAGCACCCGGAGGAACCCCACGCGGTCACAAGTGCAAACTCCACACAGACAGCACCCGAGGTCAGGATCGAACCCGGGGCTCAGGCGCTGTGAGGCAGCAGCTGCTCGATGCCACCCGTCCAGACAGCATCTCTGGAGAACACGGATATGTTTCGGGTCGGGACCTTGGTTGATATGTCAGAGTCGGCAGCCCCCGCTCTCTCAGTCGCTGGGTGAAATGTGAGCGCTCATTGAGGCGGCGCGGACGGAGCAAGTTGTCTGATCAGCTTGACTCAAAACACTGGGGTAACTCAGCGGGTCAGGCAGCATCTCTGGAGAAAAGGAATAGGTGACGTTTCGGGTCGAGACCCATCTTCAGACTGAAAGTCGCGGGAAAGGGAAACGAGAGATATAGACGATGATGTAGAGAGATAAAGAACAATGAGTGAAAGATATGCGGAGGTTTGGAGACAACTTATTTCCCCTCCCTCTCCCCAATGTGTAGGGCAGGGGTGAGGGGGGGGAGAGAAAGGCTAACATTACGTATTTTAAATGGAAGCTATAGATCTTGTGAAGACCCGGGGGACAAAGTAATGGTGAGCTCTTGCCCCTTCATTAACTCGACGTGTCGGCCTTTGTGTGTCCTGGTGTCCGTGGGGGAACCGCTCCAGTGCAGAGAATCTGTCGATCACCCGGTGTTGTCCAATGCTTGGGCCACATGTGGCGAATCGTCGGTCCAGATGTGGTTAACGTCATTCCTCGTTTGAGAAGGGTGGGGGAGGGGGGGGGGGGCTGGGATGAGGAAATGTTCCAGGGCGAGTGATCTCAATGCTCAAAACTGCTGGGAATTCTAACCTTTGACATGTTTCTAGGTTCACAGTCCCAACTGAGCCGTTTTCACCATGGATGCACAATTTCTCTTTACCTTCGTCCCACAAATGATGGCCTGAGTTCCCTTTCATTGATCCTTGAACACAAAGGTCCATTACTGCTCCTGCACCACCCTCCTCCTTCATCTGCCCGTGAACTCACTCTCACGTTGAAGGCGCTCAGTCCGTCTTGGCCCACACGACCCCGTCACCAAGCATTTTAACTCATCTTCCCATTACCACATTGATTTTTCTGTCCTGGGCCTCATCCATTGCAGAGTGAGGCCACATGCAAATTAGAGGAACAGCACCTCATATTTTGCTTGGGCAGCTTACAACCCAGCCATATGAACGTTGATTTATCTAATTTCAAATAACTCCTGCATTCCTCCCCCCCTTTACTGGTCCTACTCGTTCCACTGTTCGCATCCTCAGCCAACAATGAGCCATTATGGGTTCCATCATTCCTCAGGTAATCGTTTCCATCCCTGTTTAGTTCTGGGCCTTTTCTGGACTCCTTTTCCCAACCCCCCCCCCCCCCCCCCCCATTCCATCTGGTATATTTTAGGAGGATGTTGCCAGGACTTTACAAAGACCTTGCCAGGACTCGAGGGCCTGAGCTACAGGGAGCGGTTGAGCAGGCTCGGACTTCATTCCTTGAAACACAGGAGGATGAGGGGTGATCTGTTAGAGGCGTATACAATCATGAAGAGAATAGATAGGGTAAATGCACAGAGCCTTTTACCTAGAGTAAGGGAATCAAGAACTGGAGGTCATAGGTTTAAGGTGAGAGAGAAAGATTTAATAGGAACTTGATGGGCAATTTTTGCACAAAGGGTGATAGGTATATGGAATGAGCTGCCAGAGGTAGTTGAGGCATGTATTATCATTATATTAAAATAAACATTTCGACAGTTACATGGATAAGATAGGTTTAGAGGGATATGGGCAAAGACAGGCAGGTGGGACAAGAGTAGATGGGGCATGCTGGTTGGTTTGGGCAAGTTGGGCCGAAGTGCCTGTTTCCACACTTTATGACTATGATTCTATATCCAGCATATTTGTTATTAATTTCAGATTTGCAGTGACCGCAGTTCTCTTTATCTCACAGTTATAGCTTTGTATGTTTTCCCCTCTCTTGTGTTTTCATTCTCTTCCTTCCATTGACATCTGTTTCAGACAGATCGGGTGCATTTATTTAGACTTCACTACCTTCTGTCAATCTGCACTCGCAACTTTCCCTTCCTTTTAAACTTAACACATACATTAGCTTCATTTGTTGCATGTTTCCCTTTCTCTGAAATTTACGTTGAATTCTTAGTTTTCATAGTTCTGATGACAGGTCATATAGTTGAAATGTTATTATTTTTTTAAACACAAAATGTTGGAGTAATTCAGACTGAAGAGGGGTCACAACCAAAAGCATTACTTACCCATGTATCCCAGTGATGCTGCCTGACCTGCTGAGTTACTCCAGCACCCTGTGTTTAATTTTGTAAGCATCGGCCTGAAACGTTGCCTATTTCCTTCTGCCGCACCCGCTGAGTTTCTCCGGCACTTTTGTCTGCAATTGATTTTCCAGGATCTGCAGTTCCTATAGATTCTGTTCCTTGTGTCTACTTGAAATGTTATCTGTTTGTACAGGGTCTTGGTGAGACAACACCTGGAGTATTGCGTACAGTTTTGGTCTCCAAATCTGAGGAAGGACATTATTGCCATAGAGGGAGTGCAGAGTGCAGAGAAGGTTTACCAGACTGATTCCTGGGATGTCAGGACTGTCTTATGAAGAAAGACTGGATAGACTTGGTTTATACTCTCTAGAATTTAGGAGATTGAGAGGGGATCTTATAGAAACTTACAAAATTCTTAAGGGGTTGGACAGGCTAGATGCAGGAAGATTGCTCCCGATGTTGGGGAAGTCCAGGACAAGGGGTCACAGCTTAAGGATAAGGGGGAAATCCTTTAAAACCGAGATGAGAAGAACTTTTTTCACACAGAGAGTGGTGAATCTCTGGAACTCTCTGCCACAGAGGGTAGTCGAGGCCAGTTCATTGGCTATATTAAGAGGGAGTTAGATGTGGCCCTTGTGGCTAAGGGGATCAGAGGGTATGGAGAGAAGGCAGGTACGGGATACTGAGTTGGATGATCAGCCATGATCATATTGAATGGCGGTGCAGGCTCGAAGGGCCGACTGGCCTACTCCTGCACCTAATTTCTATGTTTCTATGTTTCTTCCTGCAAGGAGACTGGCTGATCTACTGAGGATTTTGAGTATTTTTCCTTTTTTATTTCAGACTTCCAGCATCTGCATTTTTGCTTATCAAATATTAACTCTTGCTGAGATTGACTTATTTCACCGCACACTGCTCCTTCCATCTTGTCGTATGGAACTGATAACCCCAAGGTTGCCATGTCACCACAGTGGTAACGTTAGTATATTACCATCTAGAAACCTGGACTGTTAATTGGGATATGTGAATTTAAATTCACTCCGTTGTGACTTAGCGATTGAAAAAAAGTTATTAATTACAGCGACTCGACAACCTCCCATTATCCAATGGCACATAAAGTGACTAGCCAGTTTATCTAACCACGGACCGAGAGCTCCACGATGTTGAAATCCACAGGCTCCCGCGGTTGATCCCTGGGAAAGGGATTGCCAGCTCCACAATGTTAAGTCCGCAGGCTCCGGCGGTTGGAGCTCCCTAGGTCACAGCAAGAGGCCGCTAGCTCCACGGTGTTAGGCCACAGTGCAGACGGAGTTCCACACGGAAAAAGACGCATCTCCGTCAAGGGAAGAGATAAGAAAAGTCCGCCTCCCCCCCCCCCTCTGCCGCCCCCCATAAATACAAAGCTAAAGATGAACTAAAACAAACATTTTACAACAAACTAAAAACACAAAGAATGAAAAAGAGAGACAGACCGTACATATAAAAAAGTATTAGCTTCAATAGCTATTTGGATTGGGAGAGGTTATTTACGGTTCAGTCAGTTTCAAAAGCAATGGAAAGCCAGTGTCTGTTGAGTGAAAGTTGTAGCTTGTCATTGCAACTTTTGGAATAATGTGGCTGGCATGATAATTTCCTGCTTCCTCTTATTACATTCAGGTGCTGAATACTGAGGCACTTTCACACAGAACACATGTCTGCACATAGTTTTGTTTTTAATGTTACACTGTCCAACCCCTTCCCACCCTTGGTGTAGCTGTAATGGTGGCTGCCTTTAAATAGCCAATTAACATCAGAACTCATGACACAAAACATGTCGGTTATAGAGACAGCTACATCATTTTGACCAGAAGCTCTTTTGCTCTCTTTGAGATATCGGAACTATAATTTATGGTACCCTTATTTTGCGTGATAAACAAAATGATAAAAAAGTCAATTGGAGTAACTCAGTGGGTCAGGCAGCATCTTTGGAGAACATGGATAGGTGATGTTTCAGGTCGAGACCTTTCCTCAGACTCAGCATGCATAAGTGACATTTCAGGTCGAGACCCTTCTTCAGACTTGTTTGGTTACATTTGTTGTCACACCAGCTGACCTTTTGGACCCTTTCCTGTATACAATTGCAATCAGCTAAGATTGAACGGAACTAATGTCTGACACACTAAAGCTCTAACTTCTTGTGTAAAGCAAAGTTTTGCTGTTTATGATCATTGGTAGAGACCTGGGTTGATTCCTGACCTTGGATGCTGTCTGTGTGGAGTTTGCACAACCGTCCTGTGATCGTGTGGATTCCCTATGGGCGCTCAGGTTTCCACCCACATCTCAAAGACATGCAGGTTTGTAGGTTAATTGGCCTTCATAAACTGCCACTAGTGTGTAGGGAGTGGATGAGAAAGTGGCATAACATAGAACTAGTATGAACGGGTGTTCAATAGTTGTTCTGGACTTGGGTGGGCCAGTGGGCCTATTTCCATGGTACCTCTTTAAGTTAAACTAAAGTAGAACAGTACAGCATGGAACATAATATGCCAAACATGATCTCTACAAAGCTGAGGCCACGTGCCAACTCTTGGACACCTCCTCCTACTTACCCCTGGACCATGACCCCACTGACGAGCACCAGGCCACTATCTCTAGCACCATCACCGACTTCATCAACTCCAGCTCCCTGCCCCCCTGAGCCTCCAACCACATTGTTGCCCAGCCCTGCAATGCCCGATTTTACCTTCTCCCCAAAATCCACAAACCTGACTGTCCTGGTAGACCCATTGTCTCTGCCTGTTCGTGCCCTAACAAACTTATTTCCACATACCTCGACTCCATCCTATCCCCCCTGGTTAAATCCCTCCCGACCGATGTTCAAGACACCTCAGACACTCTCCGTCGTCTCCGGGCATTCCATTCTCAAGGCCCCCATCCCCTCATCTGCACCATGGACGTCCAGTCACTCTACACCTCCATCCCCCACCAGGATGGTCTCAAAGCCCTCCGGTTCTTCCTCGACCGGAGAACCAACCAATACCCGTCCACTGATACTCTCCTCCGCCTAGCGGAGTTGGTCCTTACCCTCAATAACTTTTCGTTTGATTCCTCCCATTTCCTCCAAACACAAGGCGTAGCTATGGGCACGCGCATGGGCCCCAGCTACGCCTGCCACTTTGTAGGGTACGTCGAACAATCCTTGTTCGAGACGTACCAGGGCACATCCCCGACCTCTACCTCCGCTACATCGACAATTACATTGGTGATATCTCCTACACCCACACACAACTCACTAACTTCATCAACTTCGCCACTAACTTCCATCCGGCATTCAAATACCCCTGGACCATTTCTGACACTTCCCTACCATTTCTTGACCTCACTATCTCCATCGCAGGTGATAGACTTTTGACCGACATCCACTATAAACCCACTGACTCCCATGGCTATCTTCCCACCCTGCTTCATGTATGTACTCCATCCCCTACTCCCAATTCCTCCGTCTATGCCGCATCTGATCCCAGGATGAGGTGTTCCACACCAGGTCATCGGAAATGTCGTAATTCTTCAGGAAACGTAGGTTCCCCGCCTCCAGCATTGATGAGGCTCTCACCAAGGTCTCTTCAATACCCCGCAACACTGCTCTCTCTCCCCATCCCCCCACTCGGAACAAGGGCAGAGTCTCCCTAGTCCTCACTTTCCACCCCCACTAGCCGTTACATACAACAAATAGTCCTCCGTCATTTTTGCCACCTCCAACGTGACCCCACCACTCGCCACATCTTCCCATCTCCCCCCAATGTCTGCCTTCCGCAAAGACCGCTCCCTCCGTAACTCCCTGGTCAATTCTTCCCTTCCCAACCGCACCACCCCCTCCCTGCGCACTTTCCCTTGCAACCGCAGGAGATGCTACACTTGTCCCTTTACCTCCCCCCTCGACTCCATTCAAGGACCCAAGCAGCCGTTCCAGGTGCAGCAGAGGTTCGCCTGCACCTCCTCCAACCTCATCTATTGCATCCGCTGCTCTAGATGTCAACTGATCTACATCGGTGAGACCAAGCGTAGGCTTGGCGATCGTTTCGCCAAACACCTCAGCAAACACCTCAGCTCGGTCAGCATTAACCAACCTGATCTCCCTGTGGCTCAGCACTTCAACTCCCCCTTCCATTCCGAATCCGACCTTTCTGTCCTGGGCCTCCTCCATTGTCAGAGTGAGAGAAACTGGAGGAGCAGCACCTCATATTCCGCTTGGGCAGTCTGCACCCCAGTGGCCTGAACATTGACTTCTCCAATTTCCGGTAGCCCTTGCTGCCTCCGCCCCTTCTCAGTTCTCCCTCAGCCCTCTGGCTCCTCCTCTTCCTTTCTTCTTCCCGCCTCCCCACTCTGCATCAGTCTGAAGAAGGATTTTGGCCCGAAACATTGCCTATTTCCTTCGCTCCATAGATGCTGCCGCACCCGCTGAGTTTCTCCAGCATTTTTGTGTGCCTTCGATTTTCCAGCATCTGCAGTTCCTTCTTGAACATAATACTAAGACCAAATCTTAGTTCTCTGCACATAATCCATATCCCTCCATTCCCTGCAGATTCAGCCATGTTCCTATCCAAAGTCTCTTAAATGCCACTATCAGATTCTGTCTACAGCACCACCCCTGGCAGCATGTTGCAAGCACTTACCGCCCTCTGTGTAAAAAACTCACCCCAATCACCCTTCAGCTATCCACTCTACTATTTGATATTTCCATTCTGGGGAAAAGGTTCTGACTCTCTATGGTCTGGCTACGCTAAATCTATCTATCTAATTATGTTCACAATGTTCTCTTGCTACTCAGAAAGTTATAAGGAACATTGGAGCATTTGGGCCATCTCTCTGAAAGAAAGGATACCGTGGAATAATGGTTTTTATGTGTCTAGTTTGTTCATCTGAATGGATAAGTCAAGAAAAAGGAATCTGCATCCACATCCAATTGAAAGCTTAATGGCCTGTCCCACCAGCATGCGATTGCATGCGGCGAGCGCGAGGAAACGTGGTGGCTTGAGGTCCCACTTCGATCGCTGGAGCCGTCTGGAGCTGGTCCCGACATCATACTCACCAATCAGCTGGGCAGGAGGCGGGCCGACTGAATTTGGACGTCGCACGGCGTTGGCCGGTTACGTCATCACGCAACGGCACGCCGGGCGGTGACGTCATCGTGCAACGCCATGCGCTAGGCGTACGCCGTCAAGACGCTGCATACGGCGTCCAGACGCTGCGTACGGTGTCGAGACATTGTGTACACCCGTCGAGGCGCTGCATACGGCCTCAATGCGGCTGCGGGCCGACAGGCCGTTGCCGCGCGGGATTTTTGAACAGTGTCAGTTTTTCGGAGCCCAGCGCGATGTAGGGACCAACCCCACACAACTCCATACGGATCCGGGGATCAAAGTGGGATCGGCCCCGTGAGGCCGTACGGCTCAAGCGACCTTGTTAAGTCGCGCTCGCCGCATGCTGGTGGGACAGGCCCTTTAGTCATCACTAAAATTGACAATTAATCGTTTGGAACAAAACATCAACTGGTTAGAAACAAAAACCTAGAAACAAGAAACTGCAGATGCTATTTACACAAAATGGACACAAAGTGCTGGAGTAACTCAATGGGTCCAGGAGCACCTTTAGACTTTAGAGATAAAGAATGGAAGCAGGTTATTCAGCTCGCCAAGTCCGCGCCGACCTGAGATCCCACCATAAACTAACACTATCCTACACACACTTGGGACAATTTACAATTTTACCGAAGTCAATTTACCTACAAACCTGTACGTCTTTGGAGTGTGGGAGGAGACCGGAGCACCCGGAGAAAGTGTGACAGTTTCTCCTCCAATGTCAGAGTGAGGCCCAATGCAAATTAAAGGAACAGCATCTCATATTTCGCTTGGGCAGCTTACAACCCAGCGGTATGAATTTCGACTTCTCTAACTTCAAGTAAACCCTGCTTTTCCCTCTCTCTCCATACCATCCTCATGCTGGTTCTCCAACCAGTCTGGCTGTCTTTGTATGTCACCTTCCCCGAGCTAACAATGATTTATTCTACAGTTTCCTTGAACTTACTCCCCTTTGATGTCTCGTTTTCACACCTTACTCTTCCATATCTCTGTCTCCCCCTCTCCGACTTTCAGTCTGAAGAAGGGTCTCGACCCAAAACGTCATCCATTCATTCTATCCAGAGATGCTGCCTGAACTGCTGAATTACCCCAGCGTTTTGTGTCTATGAAAGTAAGCATGCAGTTACAGCAGGCAGTGAAGAAAGCGAATGGCATGTTGGCCTCAGAGGGCGGTGGAGGCAGGTTCTCTGGATGCTTTCAAGAGAGAGCTAGACAGGGCTCTTAAAAATAGCGGAGTCAGGGGATAAGGAGAGAAGGTAGGAACGGGGTACTGATTATGGATGATTAACCATGAGCACATTGAATGGCGGTGCTGGCTCAAAGGGCCGAATGGCCTACTCCTGCACCTATTGTCTATTGTCTATCGTCAGTCTAAACCAGCACCTGCAGTTCCTTGCTACACAAATATATTGGAGAATGAGGTTTTCATGAATATCAACACAGAAAAAGGTATTTTGATTTGGGCCAAGCTAAAAAGGACGGAATGATCAAAATTCTCATTATTGGCACTGAGGCATAAAGTTGTGGTTGAAAATGACTACGTTTTGTGTGTTCCAGCTATTATTCATTGCTTCGACAATATTTCCAGAAGCTGTTTTTTAAATGCTCCTTTTAGGAGGCACTCCAGGGAACTAATGAAGAGGTTTTGCATCAATTATGTTCTAAAGTTTGTGCCATTAATCATCCACAGAGGTGTTACTGTCACCTCAAAGAATGTTTTTATAACCGTTTGGCAGAAGGCGAGGGAGGGCAAAACCAGAGTGATAGTTTATTTCCCAGCCTGCAGGATGACGATCATATGCTATTAGGAGAGGAGAAGGGAACACTTTCAATCTCAGTCTGCCTTGGCCTATGCAATCTCCCGGTTGCCAAACACTTAAACTCCCCTTCCCATTCCCATACTGACCTTTCTGCCCTGGGCTTCCTCTGCTGTCAGAGTGAGGCCACACGCTAATTGGAGGAACAGCAACTCATATTTCGCTTGGGCAGCTTACAACCCAACAGTATGAACGTTGATTTATCTAATTTCAATTAACTCCTGCATTTCCTCCCTCCCCCACCCTAGTCGCCCTTCTAATTCACCTCTTCGCATCCATGTACCCTTCGTTAACAACTCTTCCCCACCCAACAATGGACCATTATGGGCTCCACCCTTCCTTGGTCATCTGTTGCTGGCCCTGATTTGTTCCAGCTTTCTCCTGCCTTTAGTTTCCGCTCCTGACCCCTCTACTCTCAGTCTGAAGAAGGGTTCCCACCCAAAACGTCACCCATCCTTTTTCTCCAGAGATGCTGCCTGACCCACTGAGTTACTCCAGCACTCCGTGTCTATCTTCAATTATACAGTATGGCTCATTTTGACACCCATCAGCCAACTGAGTTGTGGATCAGTTGCAAACATACTGCACGATTTACAACTAGTTTAAAGCATCTAACTGAAGGGCCACAATGTACATTGTTTAGTTTAGTTTAGAGATGCAGTGTGGAAACAGGCCCTTCGGCCCACCGAGTCCATGCCGACCAGCAATTCCTGCACATTAACACTATCCTATACACACTTGGGACAATTTACAATTTTACCAAGCCAATTACCCTCCAAACCTCTACAACTTTAGAGTGTGGGAGGAAACCGGAACTCCCTCCCGAAGAAAATCCATGCGGTCACAGGGAGAAAGTACAAACTCTGTACAGATATCACCCGTAGTCAGGATCGAACCCGGGTCTCTGGTGCCGTAAGGCAGCATCTCCACCCCTGTACCACCGTGCAGCCCCTGTGTTCATTGTTCATTGTGTTCATGTTTTATAGGGGGCCATATTTTCTCACACTCAAATGTTAAGTCAATGCACTCTGGCTTGTGCCTAATCAATTACATTGTACATTTTGGTTTTCATAGATTGCAATGTGCTAAATTGAATCATTGAAAGTTAGCTATTGGTTTTGACATGACATTAAATCATGCATGGTGTTTGATAACTCTTTCGCTCGAAATTCATAAATGTGTCTGGAAAAGCAAAGGGTCCTGGCCACCTTTGTTTTAGAGGGAGTTTAATTTAAGCTGTAGGAATTCCATTACAGTTCCTCCGTTATATATAAATAACAGTTAGCAAAACCGCAGGGAATGAATGATAATGCAGTCTGGTATCAGTTAAAATGTTATCAAGTAGTGAACTGGATTCTCAAAAATGTAAAAATGGAATTAAAAGCATTAGTAAAATTCAATGTGGTCGTAACAGAAAATAAAAGTGGTACAATTTAGGAAGAATTAGTGTATCATAAATCAGCTCTGTGGAATATGTACCATTAACACCTCTTTTCTTCACCACTTGAGGAATGCGATGCATGGTTCAAACTTCTGCAGCATTAAATACAAAACAATAGCATGACTCTCACTGGCAGTAAATTCATGCCAGATTATTTGCCACAAGAAACTGCATTCCTCCATTGCTTCTTGTGCTCTCAGAAAATAACTAGTATAGTTTTAGAGACACAAGGAACGGCAGATGCTGTAACATTGCGTAAAAGACAAAGTGCTGGAGTAACTCAGTGGGTTGGCGGCACTGTGGCGTAACGGTTGCTGCATTTCAGCACCAGCGACCCCGGATTCGATCCTGACCTTGGGTGATGTCTGTATGGATTATGTACGTTCTCCCCATGACAGCGTGGGTTTTCTCTGGGTGCACAAGTTTCCTACCACACTCGAAGGACATAAGGTTTGTAGGTTAATTGTAAATTGTTCCTAGTGTGTGCAGGATAGCATTAGTGTATGAGGTGATCACTGGCGGCACAGACTCAGGCCAAAGGGTCTATTTCCATACTATATCTTTAAAGTCTAAAGTCTCAGGCAGCATCTGTGGAGGGAATGGATAGGTGTCATCTTAGTTTGCGACCCTTCTTCAGGCTTTTTTCGGGTTGAGAACTTTCTTCATAATTTCACCTGGCTTTCTACACTGCTGCTGCTGCTGCTGAATCAACACATACGTTCTAAATCAACACATACCTGTTGAAAGAGGCAGCACGACCTGTCACTTAAGAATAGATTGAGGGAGCAAAGTCTCCCAACAGGATGAAGTGGCAGAAAGATGCAGGAATAAATGGTGGCACAGCTGGTAGAGCTGCTGCGTCACAACGTCAGAGACATAGTTTCAATCCTGACCTCGGGTGCTGTCTATGTGGAGTTTGCACGTACTCCTTATGACCGCGTGAGTTTCCCCCGGATGCTCTGGTTTCCTCCCACATTCCAGAGGTTTGTAGGTAAATTGGCTTCTGTAAAATTGCCCCTCATAGATAGGGCGTGGATGAGAAAGTGGGATGACGTAGAACTAGTATGAACGGGTGATCGAAGGTTGGCGTGGAGGATAAAGGGGGACCCGGCGTGGGGAGGCTGCTGAGAAGGAAGAGGGACTGTTAGGACTACATCGAACACTTTGTAAAGGGCCTGTCCCACTAACGCAACTTTTCTGCGACTGTCTTCGACCTTCAAGCTCGAGGGCACTCGCCTGAAAAACCTCGAGCTGGATCGACCATCAGCGATGAAACCGCGAGCCGGATCGACCGTCAACACACACACACACACACACACACACACACACACACACACACACACACACACACACACACACACACACACACACACACACACACACACACACACACACAAACACATGGATTCCGAGTTAGCATGGATTTACGAAGGGGAAATCATGCTTGACTAATCTTCTGGAAATTTTTGAAGATGTAACTAGGAAAATGGGCAAGGGAGTGCCAGTGGATGTATTGTACCTGGACTTTCGGAAAGCATTTGATAAGGTCCCACATGGGAGATTAGTGGGCAAAATTAGGGCACATGGTATTGGGGGTAGAGTGCTGACATGGATAGAGAAGTGGTTGGCAGACAGGAAACAAAGAGTAGGGATTAACGGGTCCATTTCAGAATGGCAGGCAGTGACTAGTGGGGTACCGCAAGGCTCAGTGCTGGGACCACAGCTTTTTACAATATACATCAATGATTTGGATGAAGGGATTCAAAGTAACATTAGCAAATTTGCAGATGACACAAAGCTGGGTGGCAGTGTGAACTGTGAGGAGGATGCTATGAGAATGCAGGGTAACTTGGACAGGTTGGGGGAGTGGGCAGATGCATGGCAGATGAAGTTTAATGTGGATAAATGTGAGGTTATCCACTTTGGTAGCAAAATGGTTCAAGATGGCGGCGCTGGCTTAACAGCTGCGGCCCACCTGCAGTCCGTCTGTTTTTTTCTTTCGTTTTGTTCCTTGTCATGTTTTAGTTAATTTTGTTTTATTAAGTTGTGTATGTGTGGGTGGGGTGGGAGAAACATGCTTTGGTCTCTTCCTTCGGGGGATGCGACTTTTTCTTCGGTCGTATTCCCCGTCTCCGTCTGCACCGAGGCCTAATGGTGGAGCTGGCGGCATCGGAGCTGTAGCAGCAACAGCAGCAGCAGCGGAGACCTGACTCGGCCCCGAAGCTGTAGCGGCGGCAGCAGCAGCAGCGGAGACCCGGCTCGGCACCGAAGCTGTAGCGGCGGCAGCAGCAGCAGTGGAGACCTGACTCGGCCCCGAAGCTGTAGCGGCGGCAGCAGCAGCAGCGGAGACCCGGCTCGGCATCGAAGCTGTAGCGGCGGCAGCAGCAGCAGCGGAGACCCGGCTCGGCCCTGGAGCTGTGGCGGCGGCAGCAGCAGCAGCGGAGACCCGGCTCGGCACCGAAGCTGTAGCAGCGGCAGCAGCAGCAGCGGAGACCCGGCTCGGCACCGAAGCTGTAGCGGCGGCAGCAGCAGCAGCGGAGACCCGGCTCGGCACCGAAGCTGTAGCGGCGGCAGCAGCAGCAGCGGAGACCCGGCTCGGCCCTGGAGCTGTAGCGGCGGCAGCAGCAGCAGCGGAGACCCGGCTCGGCACCGAAGCTGTAGCGGCGGCAGCAGCAGCAGCGGAGACCCGGCTCGGCACCGAAGCTGTAGCGGCGGCAGCAGCAGCAGCGGAGACCCGCCTCGGCCCTGGTGCTGTAGCGGCGGCAGCAGCAGCAGCGGAGACCTGGCTCGGCACCGAAGCTGTAGCGGCGGCAGCAGCAGCAGCGGAGACCCGGCTCGGCAACGAAGCTGTAGCGGCGGCAGCAGCAGCAGCGGCGGAGACCCGACTCGGCCCTGGAGTTGTGGCGGAGGCAGCAACCACCCGCGGAGTTTGAACCGTCGCCTCGGCGCAGAGGGAGAACAAAGAGGGAAGAGACAGAGACTTTAAGATTTTGCCTTCCACCACAGTGAGGAGGTGTTTGGTGAACTCACTGTGGTGGATGTTAAATTTATGTTGATTGTGTGTTTTTGCCATTTTTTAAATTATATGTATGACTGCAGGGAAACAAAATTTCGTTCAGACCGAAAGGTCTGAATGACAATAAAACGAATCTAATCTAATCTAATCTAATCTAAAAACAGGAAGGCAGATTACTATCTAATTGGCGTCAAGTTGGGAAAAGGGGAAGTACAATGGGATCTGGGGGTCCTTGTTCATCAGTCTATGAAAGTAAGCATGCAGGTACAGCGGGCAGTGAAGAAAGCAAATGGCATGTTGGCTTTTATAACAAGTGGAATCGAATATAGGAGCAAAGAGGTCCTTCTGCAGTTGTACAGAGCCCTAGTGAGACCACACCTGGCATATTGTGTGCGGTTTTGGTCCCCTAATTTGAGGAAGGACATTCTTGCTATGGAGGGTGTGCAGCGTAGGTTTACAGTCTGAAGAACGGTTTCAGCCCGAAACGTCGCCTATTTCCTTCGCTCCATAGATGCTACTGCACCCGCTGAGTTTCTCCAGCATTTTTGTGTACCGTAGGTTTACAAGGTTAATTCCCGGGATGGCGGGACTGTCATATGCTGAGAGAATTGAGCAGCTGGGCTTGTACACTCTGGAGTTTAGAAGGATGTTAAGGGCTTGGATACGCTAGAGGCAGGAAACATGTTCCCGATGTTGGGGGAGTCCAGAACCAGGTGGCACAGTTTAAGAATAAGTAGTAAGCCATTTAGAACGGTGATGAGGAAACATTTTTTCTCACAGAGAGTGGTGAGTCTGTGGAATTCTCTGCCTCAGAGGGCGGTGGAGGCAGGTTCTCTGGATGCTTTCAAGAGAGAGCTAGAAAGGGCTCTTAAAAATAGCTTGAGTCAGGGGATATGGGGAGAAGGCAGGAACGGGGTACTGATTGGGGATGATCAGCCAAGATCACATTGAATGGTGATGCTGGCTCGAAGGGCTGAATGGATTTCTCCTGCACCTATTGTCTATTGTCGATTGTCTATTGTCATCGCAAAGGCGAGGGCCAGGGAAAGTGGGGAAGCGCTGTCTGAAATTCACACCTGCGATGAACAGGAAGGTAAAAGACAGCTGGCACAGTGTACGGTAAGTCCTTTTGAGAGCGCGGAGAAGGGGGGAGAAGGGGGGAGAAGGGGGGGAGAAGGGGGGAGAAGGGGGGGAGAAGGGGGGGAGAAGGGGGGAGAAGGGGGGGGAGAGAAGGGGGGGAGAAGGGGGGGGGAGAAGGGAGGGGGGGGGGTGAGAAGGGGGGGGGAGGAGAAGGGGGGGCGGAAAGGGGGGCAGAAGGAGTGGAGACACTTTTAAGAAGCCAGACAACTTTTAATAATGTTTAGCAGGCATTTAACATTACCGGTCGGTTTTCCTTGGTTCTGAAAAATCCATTGAGCCAATTAAAATGCCCGGTCAGCAAAGGAGACTGCCTACGTCTACCTTGACTGCCTAGCGACCCCACTCCACTGCACTATGAGTTAAAAAGAACCATGCCGACCAATTTTTGCTCGCTGAAAATTTTGCTCGACTGAACTGAGGCCGCGAGTATATGGGAACTTCCCTCGAGCATGAAGGAGAGTTCCAGTGACCTCCTAGGACCACGTGTCGACCATGCTGCGAGTTTGAGTCGAGCGCAAACTCTTCTAAACTCGCAAATTAGTGGGACAGGCCCTTATCTTTGTCGATATCCTATACGTGACAAATCTTTGCATACTTTTTTGCATGGTATGCAAAACAAAGAATTTCACATGTGATAATGAAGATTAATTAATTAATTACTTCATTCATTCAAATGGGAGCTCAAGCCCTACAAAAAGCTGGTAATGGCTGGAGAAGAGAATCCATTGTAATACCATAGACCTGGACTCTGGGTTTACCTTTAATAATAATAATAAATTTTATTTAATGGGCGCCTTTCAGACATCTCAAGGACACCTTACATAGTAATCGGAATAAAAACATATAATCGGAATAGAACAGGTAAAAAAGACATCACAGAGACACAAATTAAAAACAGAATTCAATCCAAAAACAAAAACAGAAAATCAAAAACACAGTCACTCCTCTTCTCTTCTTATTTGACACTGTTTGCCTCATTTTCATCTCTAGCTTTTGTCTGCTCACCTGCCAAGCACCTCCTCCTCCTTACTTGTATCTACTTATCATTTCCCAGGCTTTGCCCTGACCCCACCTCTTTTTTCCACCTTTCCCCACATTCCCACACCATCATCAGTCTGATGAAGGGTCCCAACCTGAATTGTCGCCTCTCCAAGTTCTCCAGAGATGCTGCCTGACCCATTGTGTTCCTCAAGCACTTTGTCTTTAGTTTAGTTTAGTTTATTATTGTCACATGCATCGAGGTACAGTGAAAAGCTTTATGTTGCGTGCTGTCAGTCCGTGAAAATACTATACATGCTTAGAATCAAGCCGTCCACGGTATACATTAACAGAATAAAGGGTATAATGTTTAGTGCAAGATAAAGTCCAATAAAATTAAAACTAGTTTGAAGATCTCCAATGGAGAAGATGAGAGATCAGGATTGCTCGCTAGTAGTTGGAGGAGGCTTCAGTTGCCTGATACTAGCTGGGATGAAACTGCCCCTGAATCTGAAGATATGCATTTTCAAATTCCTGTACCTCTTGCTTGGTGGGAGAGAGGAGCAGAGGGAGTGACCAGGGTGAGACTGATCCTTGATTATTCCTAAGAGCTGGTCCTTGATTATTCCTAAGAACATGAATTGTGGAATTCTTTGCCACAGATGCCTGTGGAGGCCAACTCAATGGATATTTTTAAGGCAGAGATAGATAGATTCTTGATGAATACGACTGTCAAGGGTTATGGGAAGCATTAGGAGAATGGGTTTAGGAGGGAAAGATAGATCAGGCATGATTGAATGACGGAGTAGACTTGATGGGCCGAATGTCCTAATCCTGCTTCTATCACTTCTGACCTTATGAAGCTATCAACCATCTCTATGTGTTTTTCTCATGATCCACGCATCTACAGTTCCTCGTGTCTCTGGACTGTTGTTGGATTCCACATGGAGAAATGAGAAGGAGATTGGTAACAGCATATGCAGTATCTGTCACTCAGTAAATCTCATTGGCACATATGTAGAAATGAGGAATTAAAGAAATCCAGATGGCTAGCAAATAGTGGATATAAGAACCACCATCTCCAGACAGCAAGATTTGGCCAATGTGATATGTTGTGTCCCTTTTCACATTCAAAAGTTTAATGCATTCTTCCCCCTCCCCCCAATCTATTATGTTGGGCTGGGTAAAGAAAACAAGCAGTGAAGTAATGAATCAAGTCGTACAGTAGGTGGTGTACAGTATGTCAACTGGAAAGTTATTGCTTGGTTTAAGTTGATGGCCACTTTTCATAGGTTTGTTATTATGCAGATCCTGACCAGGTCTCCTACATCAGAACCATATAGAACAAAGTACAGTACAGCACAAGGAAGGGTCCCTCGGCTCACAATGTTTGTGCCAAACATGATGCCTAGTTAAATTGATCTCCTCTGCCTCTCCATGATCCACATCCCTCCATTCCCTGTATATCCATGTGCCTATCTAAAAGCCTTTTAAATGTCACTGTCATATCTGCCTACACCAGCACCCCTAGCAATGCATTCTATGCTCCCACCACTCTGTGTTAAACATTTGCCCCGCACATCTCCATTAAACTTTCCCCCTCTCACCTTATAGCTATGCCCTCTAGTGTTGGACATTTCTATTCTGGGAAAGAAGGTTCTGACTGTCTACCCTATCTATGCCTCTCATAATTTTACATACTTCTATCGTCTCCCCTCAACCTCTGACATTCCAGAGAAACTGGAGTAATTTTAGGGCCAGACGGTAGCAGTGGAGAAACAGGTTTAGGTGAATAAAAGTATTTTCAGTGGCGTCCTCTCCATGTGTATTTAAAAAGCCAGCCCATGCATTACTACATAACAGGTCAACGGGACTATTTATCTGAATTATAAAACTTGTTGTATATAAAACAGGAAGGCAGATTATTATCTAAATAGTGTCAAGTTGGGAAAAGGGGAAGTACAACGGGATCTGGGGGGTCCTTGTTCATCAGTCACTGAAAGTAAGCATGCAGGTACAGCAGGCAGTGAAGAAAGCAGATGACATGTTGGCCTTCATAACAAGAGGAGCCGAGTATAGGAGCAAAAAGGTCCTTCGGGACAGAGCTACCAGCCTTGGAGGGCATCTACCACACGCCGTGCCTCAGGAAGGCCCTCAGCATCCATAAGGACTCATCACACCCCTGCCACGGTCTGTTTCAACTACTTCCCTCCGGCAGACGTTACAAGGCCTTCTACGCCCGAACCTCCAGACTCAGGAACAGTTTTATCCCAAGAGCTATAGCGGCTCTGAACCGGCTCTAATGAGTGCCCCCCCACCCATCCCCTTTGGACAGTCTCCCTCAGATGGTCACGTCAATCAATTCAGCTTGTTTATTTATGTATTGTATTTATTTACCTTTCTTGTACATCAGTGGAGCTGCACACTAAATCTCGTTGCACTGATGTGCAATGACAATAAAAGATATATTATTATTATTATTATTATTATTCTGCAGTTGTACAGGGTCCTGCGAGACCACACCTGGAGTATTGTGTGTCTCCAAATTTGCACACCTGCATTTTTGGTCTCCAAATTTGAGGAAGGACATTCTTGCTATTCCAGCGTAGGTTCATAAGGTTAATTCCTTGGATGGTGGGACTGTCCTATGTTGATAGAATGGATCGGCTGGGCTTGTATACTCTAGATTTTAGAAGAATGAGAGGGGATCATTGAAACATTTAAGATTATTAATGGTTTGGACACGCTAGAGGCAGGAAACATGTTCCCAATGTTGGCGGAGTCCTGAACCAGGGGCCACAGTTTAAGAATAAGGGGTAAGCCATTTAGAACGGAGATGAGGAAATACTTTTTCACACATAGAATTGTGAGTCTGCCTCAGTCTGGCCAGTTCTCTGGATGCTTTCAAGAGAGAGTTAGATAGAGCTCTTAAAGAGCCAAGGGATATGGGGAGAAGATAGGAACGGGGTACTGATTGTGGATGATCAGCCATAATCACATTGAATGGCGGTGTTGGTTCAAAGGGCCGAATGGCCTATTCCTGCACCTATTGTCTATTGTCTATTGTCTAAACTACAGTTTCCACCATTTTCTTCAGCATGTGAGGGAAGGCTGGTTAAAACCCTGAGGCAAACCATACAAACTGTGAAATTGCAGATACTGGATATCTGAATTAAAAAGCAGGAAAAGCTGGAAGTAAAAGGTCGGCACAGTGGCACAGCAATAGTTTTGCTGCATTACAGCGCTGGAGAACCTGGTTAGATCCTGACTGAAGGTGCTGTCTTTACAGAGTTTGCACGTTCTCCTTGTGACCATGTGGGTTTTCTCCAGGTGCTCCTGTTTCCTCCCACATCTTTTTCCTCAAAGGCATGCAGGTTAATTGGTTTTGCAAATTGTCCCTGGTGTATTGAATGATCGCTAGTGTACGGGTGATCATTGATCGGCAAGGACTCGATGGGGCTGAAGGGCCTGTTTCCACACTGTATCTCTAAACTAATTTAAACTGTTATGGCTAGGCGGCATCTGTGGAGAAAGAAGCAGATTTAGAGGAATAAAATACTTGATTTCATAAAAGAATGATTTGCAAATTTAATACTGAGCATATGAGAGAAGATTAAAAATTTCTGCAGAAGATTGCACTTAATGTCTGAATGAAGGTGGAGTGCTAACATAATTTGGAGTCTTCCTATAGAAACAAGGAACTGCTGGTTTACACGAAAAGACACAACATGCTGGAGTACTCAGGTAGCATCTCTGGAGGACATGGATAGATGACGTATCGGATGTGAAATAGGATCAACCGGAAATGTCATCTGTCCATTCCCTCCACAGATGCAGCCTGACCTGCTGAGTTCCTCAAGCACTTTGTGTTTCAACTCATTTTGATATATTTTGGCAGAACTCATTTACTAATAGATTTGAATGTATTTATTGATATATAAATTTGCACCAGTCGCATATCCAAACACATTTTAATTGAAGACCGTTATTCATTTTGCAAAGCCATTTGGAGATTGACCTATGTGTAATGAAATTAGTCTCACTTCTATTGTGCTCAAGCCATCTTATTGATACATCTTTGATTGCCATTCCATGTCATAATTAACAGTACCAGGATGTTTTCAGAAAAAATAACAAAAAGTATGCTCCAGTGACAAAATAAAAATGGACAAGTTCTGTAAGCCCTAATATTTTTTTATTCTTCTGCGCATCATTGGAAAGTCAAGATGGAGTGTGCAA
Organism: Amblyraja radiata; assembly: GCF_010909765.2. Classification (NCBI taxonomy): domain Eukaryota; kingdom Metazoa; phylum Chordata; class Chondrichthyes; order Rajiformes; family Rajidae; genus Amblyraja; species Amblyraja radiata. The sequence goes on along the minus strand of NC_045956.1, from coordinate 54,702,279 downwards.
GACAAATTATTTTGGAATGAATGAGCTGATCTCCTAACACTTTGCAAAATAAATAAAGATCTTCAATTGAAATGGGCATAGATATGGGAGATAACTGGACTGGGGACGAATGTGTGATTTAATCATCGTTCTAGTCATTCTGTCCACATTTTTACGAGGAATTAATATCCACACATCATGCCCAGGTTATGGCAGAGTTCTGTTCCAATGAACTATTTGTAATTTGAACAGTTTGCAAATTGTTTAGACCATCTTTAGCCCAAGATGTCTGCGCTGAACATGATGCCGTTAAATAAATGCCCTTTGCCTGCATGTCATCCATACCCCTCCATTCACTGTGTAATCAAATAAGAAGAGGTACGAAATGTGAAGTTAGAGGAAGGAATATCGGTGGAGACGGATAGGGGAGGATATACCTACTTCATAAGATCATAAGTGATAGGAGTAGTATTAAGCCATTCAACCCATCAAATCTACTCCGCCATTCAATCATGGCTGATCTATGAAGGGGGGGTGTGGGGAAGGAGGGTGTGTGGGGAAGGGGGTGTGTGGGGAAGGAGAGATGTGTGGGGGAGGGGGGTGTGTGGGGGAGGGGGGGGTGTGGAGAAGGGGGGTGTGTGGGGGAGGGGGGTGTGGAGAAGGGGGGTTGTGGGGGTAGGAGAGGGGGGTATGTGGGAGAGTGGTGTGTGGGCTCAGTAGCTCCGGCTCCGACCGCAGTCACCGGCTGCAGATGCCGGCTCTGGATTCACTCATTGGCTCCAAGACCCGGCACCTGTCACACTCAGTGGCTCCCAGCCCCAGCTGCACTCATCGGCACCTAGCTCCTCGTGGTGGTTGCCTCCCCCCGCCCGCGAACACAGCAGCTGCCGCCAGCGAACACAGCAGCCCCCGCCAGCGAACATATCAGCCCCGTCTGGGGAAAACAGCAGCCCGCGAACACAGGGGGGGGGGGGGGGGGTGGTGGTTGCAGCAGACGCAGCTCACCCCGCACCTTCAGCTTTCGGCCTCACGCACGGCTCCCGGTCCCACTCCAACTTCACTCAGAGGCTTCCGGTTCAACCTGCTTTCAGCCCGCCTCCGGAGCGGGTGCCGGAAGGGGTGTTACCTTCATGGTGACTGACAGGCAAGAAGACCAATCTGCTGATTCACGATTTTTTAAACATTCACAACTTTTTTATTATTTCACCAATCGGAAAAAATGTTGGGGGGGTTGGAGGAGAGGAGGACGGTGAGTAATTTGGCAAAAAAATCATAGCGATATAGGGTAGCGTTTTGTCTAAAATGTATTTACAATGTAGACAGGAAGTGGTCAAGATGAGATTTTTAATAATAGTATAGATGGGCTAAACCCAGGCAGGTAGACTAGTGTAATGAGTCATGTTGGTCGGTGTAGGCTAGTTGGGTCGTAGGGCCTGTTTCCACGCTGTATGACTCTATGACTCTTCCAGGGAACGAGTATGGTAGCATTGGCAGGAATGAATGAATGAATAAGTTTATTGACCAAGTATTCACATACAAGGAATTTGCCTTGGTGCTCCACCCGCAAGTGACAACATGACATACAGTGACAGTTAGGAATGATACATAAAACATTAAACATTAATAATAAAACATTATTGATTAAACATGTGAATTAAATAAAATACCAGAGCAAAAGGAGGCTACAGATTTTTGAGTAGAGTAGAGCTTGATTGAGTAGAGCTAATACTTGTGGAAAAAAAGCTATTTTTATGTCTGGCTGTGGCAGCTTTGACAGTCCGGAGTCGTCTTCCAGAGGGAAGGGAGGTGACATCATCTACTGTGTCCTTTGTCAAGGTGTGGTCTCTTATACATTGGCTTGATCAAACGTAGACTGGGCGATCGTTTCGCTGCACACATTCACTCAGGTTCACCAATCTCCCAGTTGCTAAACACTTTAATTCCCCTTCCCATTCCAACATTGACCTTTCTGCCCTAGGTCTCCACTATTGTGAGAGTGAGGACAAAAGCAAATTGGAGGAACAGCATCTAATATTTCGCTTGGGCAGCTTACAACCCAGTAGCATGATATTGATTTCTCTAACTTCAAGTAACCCTTGCATACTCTCTCTCTATCTATTCCTCCCCCACCCAAGTCGTACTAGCTTCAAAGTCATCTTGTTGAGCCTCATCGTTTTCACCTAACACACAGCTAACAGTGGACTGTTTCCTCTATCATCGTTACTTTTTTGCATATCTTTCACTCATTTGTTCCATATCTCTCTACATCATCGTCTATATCTCTCACTTCACTTTTCACTGACTATCAATCCGAAGAAGGGTCTCGACCCAAAACGTCACCTATTCCTTTTCTTCAGAGATGCTGTCTGACCCGCTGAGTTACTCCGACTTCTTGTGTCTATCTGTGGGATACTGACGGTGGATGACAGTGATGGGTGGAAGTACTTGTGGAATCTTGGTGGGCACAATTGTTTCGACATTTTTTAAATGTTTCAGGTCCTGCCCTTCAATCGTATGTTGCAGTTGGAGACCTCTTTCAATTCTGAAAAAATGTAAGTTCCTTTTAACTATTTTCTTGCTGTCTAGGGAGCCATGTAATTTTCAGTAAAAATATCACATTGTTTAAAAGTGCCTGGCAATGCTGCTAGCTGCAACAGGTTTGGCAATGCAAAACATTCCTCTCATTCTATTTTACGAGATGCACAGAAAATCGATTCTTGTAGACGTTACGAGCACTGTACAGCAAAATGTCCACTATTATGCTTCACTTTTCCTGCATTTTGTTTTACGTCCTCTTCATTAATGAATAATATAAGGCTGGATGGAGTGAATGTGGAGAGGATGTTTCCAGTAATGGGAGCGCCTAGGACCTGAGGGCACAGCCTCGGAATGAAAGGACATATCTTTAGAAAGGAGATGAGGAGGAATTTTTTTAACCAAAACATGGTGAATCTGCGGATTTCATTGCCACAGGGCTGTGGAGGCCAAGTCATTGCGTATTTTTTAAAGTGGAAATTGACAGATACTTGATTAATAAGGACGTCAAAGCTGATGAGAAGATGGCAGGAGAATGGGGCTGAGAAGGAATAATAGATCCTCTTTTGGAAGAGTGTTTTTTTGCATTAGCCTTGATCGAATGGTGGAGCACACTTGGGCCGAATGGCCTAATTCTGCTCCTATGTCTTATGGTCTTTGGGGCCATTGTATTCAATTCCCGAGAATCTTCTTTTAATTTCACGGTGGAAGTTGGTTCATTTGTGAATTTGACTGTAGAAACCACATTCCATGGAAGTAGAATGGAGGCCAAAGGAAGAACAGACTGTTCCCGAGAGCTCATGTGGTAGCATTCGTAGGGGGGGGGGGGGGGGGGGGGGGGGGGGGGGGGGATGTTGAGGGTGGGTGCCCGTGATGGATGTGAGAATTAGAAGCTTCATCTGACAAACCCCTCACTGTGAAAGCATAACCCACAACACAGACTGATAGCATGACTGTTCTCATTCCTGGCTAATTGAAAACAATTGTGGCCTAATTTCACGAGCGTGGGAAATTAGTTAGCTCCCACACTGGGAATTAGGCCGCAGGTGTTCAGAGTGTTGGAGAGATTTATGTTAGCTATTTATACAGCACAAAACAGGACCTTCGGCCCACCTGGTCCACGCCAACTAGTGTTCAATCCATACACTAGTATATCCTACACACTTGGGCCAATTTAGAATTTTGTACAGAAGCCAATTAACCTACAAACCTGAACATCTTTGGAATGTAAGAGGAAACCGGAGCACCCGGAGAAATCCCACACAGTCACAGGGAGAAAGTACAAAATCCGTAAAAACTGCACCCGTAGTCAGGATCGAACCCGGATCTCAGGAGCTGTAAAGCAGCAACTCTACCGCTGCGCCACAGTGTCGCCCTGTGTATTCCTCTCACTGTTCATGTTATCTATGCCTATTGTTCTCTCTGCAAAACAAATCACTCAGATCATGTGTGACCCAGTTACCTTAGCATGTGATTCACTTCCCTCTCTTTACTTTCCGGACCACATTAATTATATCAGTCCTCTAATAGGCATTGGCACAAGTGAATGGAACTCGAACTCAAATCGACCATAACCAAAATAGAAGCTGCTTTATATTTAAAGTTGTTAACACTTGATCGAGGCACTAGCTCCCAATTACACTCTGCGTTGAATTTTAAATTCTCATGCTGATTTCCAAATCCTTAAAATATTCCCTAAAACCTATATTTCTGAGCCACCTCTTGGTCATCTGACGGAGTTTCTCTTTATGCAAAAAAAGACACAACGTGCTGGAATAACTCAGCGGATCAGGAAGGATCTCTGGAGAACATGGACAGGGGACATTTTAGATTGGGATTCTTCCCCAGTCTGAGGAAAGGTCTCGACCCAAAACAACCTATCCACGTTCTCCAGACCTACTGCCTGACCAGCTGAGTTACTCCAGTACTTTGAGTCATTTTTTGTAAACCAGCTTCTGCAGTTCATTGTGTCCACATCTCTTTGTGTGGCTTTGCAACAAGTTTTGGTAATATTTCGAGGAAGCACCTTGGAATGTTTGAGAGAGAGTGGTGAATAGCGGCCTCTATTTTTATGGGCACAAGTATACTGTGTGCAATTAGTGTAGCACACCACTCACTGGAGAACTATAGTTACATGTAGAAATCCCATAGTTCTTGAGTTCATAAGTCATAGGAGCAGAAGTTGGCCATTTAGCCTATTGAGTCTACTCCACCATTCAATCATCGTTGATCTATCTTTCTCTCTGAACCCCATTCTCATGCCTTCTCCCCATAACCCACTAATCAAGAATCTATTAATCTCTGACTTAAAAATACCCATGGACTTGGACTCCACGGCCTTCTGTGGCATTGAATTCCACAGATTCATCACCCTCTGGCATCTGGCACCTCATCTCATTTTCTGAGACTATACCCTCTGGTCCTAGTGGAAACATCCTCTCTGCATCCACTCTATCTACATAGACATGTTCTATCTCTCAGCAGCATATGCCCATGTTATATACATTCCACATAATAGACTGAGTCTCAAAGCATAATCAGAAAACATAGAGGAGATACTCAAGGAAGAGTGAAAGAACTAATGGAACTGAACCAAAAGTAGGACATCTGTATCCTATTAGATAACGCAGAATTTGAAGGCGCACAAAATATTGGAACCATCTTCTCTCCTTGGGTGGTCCCTCAGGATTGAGGATGACTGACTTCCATCCAATCTTGTGAGTACTGAAGAGGTGAATAAGTCTAATGTGGGAACCACAGAGTCTTCCAGAGAAGAGCAGACAGTGGTCAATAGAGCAGGAGGGTGGTCGTTGTGAAGTGTCTCATCTCTTCCACTGCTTACTCAGGATCTCCGTGTGCCCAATGAGGTTCCCAATACCATGACAAATGCTCCTGCTACAGTGACCGTGGATCAGCGATTTGCAAGAGCCAGTCAGGATGTTGCATGTCTGCGTGTGGCCGGCGCATTGGCACAGCTGGTTACGCTGCTGCCTCACAGCATCAGGGACCCTGGTTCGATCTTGACCTTGGGTGCTGTCTGTGAGGAGTTTGCACGTCTTCCCCATGACTGCGAAGGTTTCCCCCACGCGCTCCGGTTTCCTCCCACATCCCAAAGTTCTGCGGGTTTGTAAATTTAGCAAATTGCCCCTCGTGTGTAAGGACTGGCTGCGAAAGTGGCATAACATAGAACTAGTGTCAGCGGGTGATCGATGGGTCAGCATGGAATCAATGGGCTGAAAGCCTGTGTCCATGTTTCCATGCAGTATCTTTCAATTAATCAATTAATAGCCATTTTTTGCAAACAGACTATGCCGCATGCTCCTAGTAGAAACATCACAACTCACTCATTTGTATTAAAATGAAATGAAAATAAACTGGAAATGCTAGTTTATATCAAAGATAGACACAAAATTCTGGAGTAACGGAGTGGTCAGGCAGCATCTCTTGAGAAATTGGATAGGTGATGTTTTGGATCAGGACCCTTCTTCAGGCTGAATTTGTATTCTTGTTTATGTCTATTAATCGGCCCCCATGAATCAAGCTGGTGCAGAATACAGCAATTTACAGTATTTAGCATATACTGCACAGCTAATGAGGTTGGTAAACTTTGTCAGCACTAATGCATTTTATGTGACGGTTCGATATAAACCAGCATCTGCAAGTCTGAAGAAGAGTCTCGACCCGAAACTTCATCCATTCCTTCTCTCCAGCATTTTGTGCCTATCTGAGGTTCCTTTCCACACATAGAACATTTATTTGTAGGAGGGAACTACAGATTCTGGTTTGCACCGAAGATAGACACAAAATGTTGGAGTAACTCAGCGGGACAGGCAGCATTTCTGGAGAGAAGGAATGGGTGACGTTTCGGGTCGAATCGGATCGACCCTGACGAAGGGTCTTGACTCGAAACGTCATCCATTCCTTCTTTCCAGAGATACTGCCCATCCGGCTGAGTTACTCCAGCTTTTTGTGTCTTACTTCGGTTTAAACCAGCATCTGCAGTTCTTTCTTACACTTAGAACATTTATTTTTTTAGACTCACAGTTTAGTTATTTAATTACACGTTAAAGTGTCCCCAACATTGGGCACATTGATGGAAAAAATATTGAGAAATGTTGCTTAATGTTTAATTGATATGCATCCTGACAACTTTATTGTCTACAAAAGAGGCACCAACATACCTGATGGTGAGGAGGATACCATACACATTCCATTCTGTGTCAATTTATAACTCAGTCTTTGAAGTGAGGCTTAAATTTGCGATGAAGAGGAGAATTGGAAGTTTGAGGCTCACAAGAGGAGCTTTGTTTGAGGGGAAAGAAGCTCTTGCTTGGGGCAGCTAAAGAGAAGAATTTACACCATTTGGTCTGCTGCACTGTTTATCATCCCTTGAACCATCCTCTCTGTTATTTCATCCTAAACCACCTGCTGTAGCTTCCAAGAATGCTATCCGTTTTAATGGTTTAGTTTAGTTTAGTTTAGTTTAGCTTAGATTAGCTTAGCTTAGTTTAGTTTACTAGATGGTTAGGATGGCACAGAAGACTCCAGAGACCTGGGTTTGATCCTGACTACAGGTGCCGTCTGTACAGAGTTTATACGTTCTCTGTTGGTTTTCTCAAGGATCTGCGGTTTCCTACCACATTCCAAAGATGCACAGGCTTGTAGGATAACTCTCTTCTGTAAATTGCCCCCTAATGCGTATGATGCAAAAGTGGGATAACATAGAACTAGTGTACTCGTGATCATCGGTCGGCACAGACTCGGTGGGTGTTTCCACCCTGTATTTCCAAACTAATTTAGTTTAGTTTAGTTTAGTTTAGTGATACAGAATGAAACAGGCCCCTCGGCCCATCAAGTCCACACCGGCCATCGATCGCCCCTTCGCATTGTTCTATGTTATTCCATTTTCTCATCCACTCCGCACACGAGGTACAATTATGACATGAGGCATACTGCGATATCAGATTCAGATTCAGATTCAAATTTTATTGTCATTATGCAGTGTACAGTACATAGACAACGAAATGCAGTTAGCATCTCCCCAGAAGAGCGAACATAGAATAATGAGCAATAAATATATATACGTACATACAGTCGTAGTAGTGCAATTTTTCTGGGGGAAGGAGTGTCCGGGGGGGTGGGAGGGTGACTGGCAATCAATGAGGTGCAGAGTTAAGTAATGTAACAGCCGCAGGGAAGAAGCTGTTCCTGGACCTGCTGGTCCGGCAACGGAGAGACCTGTAGCGTCTCCCGGATGGTAGGAGGGTAAACAGACTGTGGTTGGGGTGAGAGCAGTCCTTGACGATGCTGCGCGCCCTTCGCAGACATCGCTTGCTTTGGACGGACTCAATGGAGGGGAGTGAGGAACCGGTGATGCGTTCGGCAGTTTCCACCACCCTCTGCAGTGCTTTCCGGTCGGAGACAGAGCAGTTGCCATACCATACTGTGATACAGTTGGTAAGGATGCTCTCGATGGTGCAGCAGTAGAAGTTCACCAGAATTGAGGAGACAGATGGACCTTCTTTAGTCTCCTCAGGAAGAAGAGACGCTGGTGAGCCTTCTTGACCAGTGTTGAGGTACTGTGGGTCCAAGAGAGGTCATCGGAGATGTTGACCCCCAGAATCCTTTGACCTCATGTGACTCTACTTGCTGTGATTCTCTTGCTCCCACTGCAGAATCTAAGGAAGCCAACCATTAATTGATTGATAGAAAGATACAGCACGGAAACAGGTCCTTCAGCCCAGCGACTCCATGCTGACCATGGTTCACCTGTTCACATTGTTCTGCGGTAACCCACTTTCTCATCCACTCCCGAAAAACGAGGTGTAATTTACAGAGGCGAATTAACCAACAAATATGCATATCCTTGGGATATGGGAGGAAACTGGAACACCAGAAGAAAACCCATGCAGCCACAGGGAGATTGTGCAAATGGACAGCGTCTGAGGTCAGGATGGAACCCTGGTCTCCAATGATGTGTCAGCAGCTCAACTATGTGCCACTGTGCTGCCCGAATGCTTAGGCAAGTGGAATGATAGAAGGAAAACAAGCTGAGATATGGATTCTCCTGAGGAAATATAGCAGACTGTATGAACTGAAGGAAATGTTCTTTTTAATCTTGATCTTTAATCTAAATAACAAAGGAAGAAAATGAACACAGAATATAGAACATAGAACAGTACAGACACAATATGCTGGAGTAACTCAGAGGTTTAGGCAGCATATCTGGATCAAAGTAGGAGAAAGGTTTCTACCCAAAATGTCACCTATTCCTTTTCTCCAGAGTTGCTGCCTGACCCGTTGAGTTACTCCAGCATTTTGTGTCTATCTTCAGTGTAAACCGTCATCTGCAGTTGCTTCCTACACATAGAACAGTACAGCACAGCAACAGGCCCATCGATCCACAATGTCTGTGCCCAACCTGATGCCATGACCAATTCTTATCTGCCTGCACATCATTTTTATCCTCCATTCCCTGCATATCCATGTCCCTATCTAAAAGTTTCTTAAACACCATTATCATGTCTGTCGCCACCATCGCCCTTGGCAGAGCATTCAAGGCACTTGCCACTCTCTGTGTAAAAAAAAACATGCTCCCCACACATCTCCTTTAAACCTTGCACCTTTATCAAGGAATGGTATCCTTGAAGCCTTAAGGGCCTGTCCCACTTGGGTGTCATTCGCGCATCACGCAGATGGCGCGCAAAGATTTTGTACATCCCAAAATCCTGGGGCGCCGCGCGCGACCGCGCGTCACTGTCTACGTCACCACGCACCATGCGTGCGTAAATGATATCGCGTAAATGATGTCGCGTAAATGATGCGCAAATGACACCTAAGTAGGACAGGCCCTTTAGGCTTCAAGGATGCCATTCCTTGCTATAGATGCAAGGTTTAAAGGAGATGTGCGGGGAGCATGTTTTTTTTCAAAATGCAGTGCGAGTGGTCAATAGGAAAAATTCAACCCCATAAGTAGATTCTGAGTAGACTCACAATTTTAATGTCACAGGAGGCCATTCAGACCATTATGTTTCTGCTAGCTCCAGGCAGAGCAATCAAATAATTTATTCCCTGCTTGTCCCATTTAATCCTACCTCATTGTTTTACATCATGCCTATTCAGTTCCCTCTTGAAAGTGACAACGGAGACAGGCCCTACGGCCCAACTTGCCCACACCGACCAATGTGTCCCATTTACACTTGTCTCACCTGCATGTGTTTGGCTCATATCCCTCTAAACCTGTCCTATCCATGTACTTGTCCAAATGTTTCTTAAATGTTGTAATACTACCTGCCTCTCAACTAACTCCTCCGGCAGCTCGTTCCATACACCCACCACCCACTGTGTGAAAAAGTTACCCCTCAGTTTCCTATTAAATCTTTACTCCCTCTCCTTAACCCTATGTCCTCTGGTTCTCAAATCCCTTACTCTGGGCAAGAGACTCTGTGCGTCTACCCGATCTATTCCCATCATGATTTTATACACCTCTATTAGATCACCCCTCATTCACATGCACTCCATGGAATAGAATCCCAGCATGTTCAACCTCTCCCTACAGCTCAGGCCCTCGAGTCCTAGCGACATCCTCAAACAAGTTTTCTGCATCCCAAACAGCATGCCAACATCTTGTAATTCCCTTATATAATTGTTGGTCACCTTTTCAAACCCCTTTGAACTGTCTCAAGGATACGACTTCCCGCTACTTATCTCTCCTAGTTACAAGAGATATCCATATATTGGAGATACAACAGTACTACAATTTATACCAAGAGGTATAATACATTAGGGAGCGAGGATTTTTTTTTTAGCCGAGCTGGGTGTTTGCTGTGTACTAAAAATCTTCTTCAGGATAACCTGAATTGAAATGCCGCGGAGAATCTCAGGAAATAGCAGAACGTTAAATGAAGCTCCAACCAAGATGTGAACAGATTCCAGATACACCCAAACTGCTTCAGAATGTACAACACATGTAGAGGTCAGGCAGCCAAATACAAAGCGGCAGAAGGGCAGCAGTAAGGCTGTGCGGGATGGTGGAGAGAGGGGTGCATTGTGGGAGGGGGTAACAAGTGTGTAATCTTAAAAGGTATGCCCCTCCTCCTCTTTCTCCCCCACATCTCCACTTCCTCCCCTCTCCTCCCCCCCCCCCCCACCCCCTCCCCACCCCTGTGCCCCACCGGGATTCCCACCTATCTCTCCTCTCCCTCACCATGCTAATTTCCTTCCCCTCTCGGGCTTCACAATTCACAACTCTTCAACCCTTTCTCACACCTTCTGCTTTTATCTCTGGCCTTTGTTCCAACCATCCGCCTATCAAAAATGTCCCCAATATCCACCTATTACCTTGACACACCTTGTCCAGCCTCTCCCCTCTTCCAACTATATTCTTACCCCCCCACCTCCCACAATCAATCTGACGATTGGTCTCAACCTAAAAAGTGACCTCTCCATGTTCTCCAGAGATGCTGCCTGACCCGCTGAGTAACTCCAGTTTAAGAGTTTAACCATTCATACTTTACTTAGATCTGTCCCCAGAAAAGAAAACGAAGGGCCTTCAGCAAAGAAATGGAAAGATGCTTAGAGCTGATGCCTCACAGTGCCAGGAACCCGAGTTCAATCCTGACCTCGGCTGCTGTCGGTGCCGAGTTTACATGTTCTCCCCGTGACCACGTGGGTTTCCTCCAGGTGCTCCAGTTTCCACCCACATCCTAAAGACGTGTGGATTTGTTGGTTAATTGTCCTCTGTAAATTGTTCTTAGTGTGAAGTGAGTGGATGAGAATGTGGGATAACATCAAACTTGTGTAAGTGGATGAGCAATGGTTGGCATGGACTCGGTGGGCTGAGGGCCTGTTTCCATGTTCTATCTCTAAACTAAACTAAACACAAGTGTTGGAATGAGTCAGCAGGTCAGGCAGCATCTCTGAAGATCCTGGATAGGTGATGTTTGGGGTTGGGACCCTTCTTCAGAATTTCAAAACTTTACATGGCATGGGTAGCACTGGATGAAGCGTACTTGGGAAAATTTGAATAAAATTGGAAATCACCGGAAGGAACCAAATGAAAATGAAAAATGCATAAATTGGAATTGTTATGCAAATGCTCATGCTAAAATTGAACACTGTGGTGCTGAGAATAAGGGAATATTCGAAGAAAGAATTAAGAGCTGTGAACAATGTTGCTAATCTCAGGAATTCACATTTGCACCTCTTCTGGGCCTACAATATGCAAAGACCTGCACATTCCATGGTTCCCTCCTGCAGGGTAAATGCAACATCGTTTCACCTCCCCGCAGGGCACCGACTGATCTTTTCATTCCTCAGATATTAAAATGGAGACAGGAAAAATCTCTCAAAGACCTAGTTCACTGGAGATTTTAACAAAGGGAAGAAAAAAATGGCTTTGATTTATGTTTAACAGCTGACAGACAAAGAAGTTACTGAGCAGGATAAATATCCCGATTTCTGAGTGGAGCATCACAAACATGCCAAAACATTTAGCTTGTGTGTTAGTTAACATGTAGATAACTTATTAACGAATATGAAGGTAGGCAAAAGTGCTGGAGAAACTCAGCGGGGTGAGGCAGCATCTATGGTGCGAAGGAAATAGGCAACGTTTCGGGCCGAAACCCTTCTTCAGATGAATATGAAGTTAGTTATTGTCCTGTAGCATAAGTATGTATAGGTGGGTATATGTATATGTATAGGTAGTTTGGATACTACTTTGGCATTGGGCTTGATTTCCTTGGTTGGGAGCTTATCCTGGTGTTATAGCACAAGTACATTGTATGTTTACAGTTATGATTTAGAACTGGGTTGTGGATCCAGGGATGGATTACAGAAAGGATGCTGATATCCTTCATTTGAAGACATTTTTGTACAGACCCCACCTGATGTATTGCATCGGGTTCTAAACACTTCAAATCTTGAATGATATATTAGTCATGAAGGGAATTCAGCAATGATTCATCAAAATGATACCAAGATTCAGCAGCTGACAGATTACTTGAACTCACCTTAAATTTTAAGATAGAGGGGTGATCTCACCTCAGTGGCAGGGAACGTTCTAGACACAAGAGACCTTAGTTGTGTAGATACAGTAGAGAATCAGAACTTGTTATCTTTGTCATAAGGGAGGATGGGAGGCTATGTGTTATTGATTAAACATTATGAAATCTACTGACAACATAGATGGAGACAAATTGTTCCCATTGACAGGAGGGCCAAAGCCAAGGATGTAAGACCACATGAACAATTTGAAATGGGAACAAGTGTAGACCCTTTCGCCTCCTGAGAGCTTTTCCGTTTCATAAGATCATGCCTGATCTAACTTTCCTCAAGTTCACTTTTCCACTTTCTCCCTATTGTATTGAGGGAATGCAGCGTAGGTTCACGAGGTTAATTCCCGGGATGGCGGCACTGTCATATGTTGATAGAATGGAGTGATTGGGCTTGTATACTCTGGAATTTAGGATGAGAGGCTATCTTATTGAAACATATAAGATTATAAAGGGTTTGGACACGCTAGAGGCAGGAATCATGTTCCCGATGTTGGGAGAAGTCCAGAGCCAGGGGCCACAGTTTAAGAATAAGGGGTAAGCCATTTAGAATGGAGATGAGGAAAGAATTTTCACACAGAGAGTTGCGAATCTGTGGAATTCTCTGCCTCAGAAGGCAGTGGAGGCTAATTCTCTGGAGGTTTTCAAGAGAGAGTTAGATAGATCTCTTAAAGATAGAGTAGTGAAGGGATATGGGGAGAAGGCAGGAACGGGGTACTGATTGGGGATGATCAGCCATGATCACAGTGAATGGCAGTGCTGGCTTGAAGGGCCGAATGGCCTACTCCTGCACCTATTGTCTATTGTCTATACTTGATAACCTTAGTAATTAATAACCTAAATATTCAAGGATTCTGAATTTTTGCGACAAGAAATTCCAAAGGCTCAACATAGATGTGAAGCGTTGACCTGCTACCCAACATTCATCCCCCAACACCCCCACTCCACAATCAGTCTGAAAAAGGGGCTTGACCTATCCATGTTCTCCAGGCATGCTGCCTGACCCGCTGAGTTACCTCAGCACTTTGTGTCTCTTTTTGTAAACCAGTTCCTTGTTTCTACTCTAAAGATGCAAAGGTGATTGGCAAAACAACCAAGCGTTACATAAGGAAAAATATTTTTTATCCGGTAGATGTTTAATTTAGTTTAGTTGAGTGATACAGAGCTGAAGCAGGCCCTTCAGCACACCGAGTCCATGCCGACCAGCAATCCCCACGCACAGATTCAAGGCAGCACAGTGGCAGAGCTGCTGCCTCACAGTGTCAGAGGCCCAGGTTCAGTCCTGAACTCGGATACTGTCTGTGTGGAGTTCGTATGTTCTTCTTGTGACCATGTGGGTTTTTGTTGGGAGTTCCAGATTCCTCCCACATCCCAAAGACTGGTGGGGTTGTAGGATAATTGGCCTCTATAAATTACCTCTTGTGTGTATGACATAGAACTATTGAACAGGCGATCGATAGTTGGCGTGGATTCAGTGGGCCGATGGGTCTATTGGCAAAGCTGTATCTCTAAACTGAACTGAACTAAACTAATATGCCTAAACTATCATGAAAGAGCTTTATAAATGCAAACAGCTGTTGGTCTTCTTCTTCTTCTTGCGAATGAAACATAAACCAAAGGAATAGTTAGATCTCAAGCTGGGTGTTGAGCAGCCAGGTTGTTGTCTCTGCGTCAATGTCTGCCAGGCCCTGAGCTCCATTTGGTGGGTGGTAGAGCCGGCACCCAGAGATGACATGGTTGGATGTCTGTTGTTCTGCTCCGCATCCACAGGCTGGGCTCTGGCGGAGTCCTCATCTCAACATGCTGGCATTGAAACGCCCAACTCCAGTACCAAGTCTGTTGAGCTTCACTCATGCTCCTCTGGGGAGGTCAGACCCTGGACAGCTCTTATCTGGTGAAGAGATGTAGCTGTGTAATGGAGATGAAGTTGCCTTCCACTTCTGTGACTACGTGGTGGCTATCCAGTGTGCTTTTGGCTCAGTTGGCTGGATGGAGGCTAGGAGTTGTTTTCCATGTGACTTCAGTCGGGGTGGCCTCTGCTCTCTGCTGATAGCCTGATGGAGGAGGTGATCTGGGTCCATGGCACGACGAGATAGTGCCAGATGTGTTGCTTGCCTTCAGATCCCTGCAGGCGGAATGCCTGCAAGTATAGGGAGCTGCTCGACTGGAGTAGGTTGAAGGCACCCAGTGATAGTTCGCAAGGTGCTGTTCAGGCTCGTGTCTACCAGGCTAGTATGTCTACTTCTACTCCATACGGGTGCGCAGTACTCAGCCGGAGCATGCACAAGAGCTAAGGCAGAAGTGCAAAGAGTTGCTGGGCTGGCTCCCCAACTTGTTCCTGCCAGGCGTCAGATGAGGCCGCTATGTGCCATGACCTTGTCGCGGAGACCAGCCAGGTGTTGACGAAATGTAAGCGACCTGTCCAGCTTTACGCCGAGGTAAGTGGGTGTTTGTTGGAAGTCCAAGCGCCTGTTGTTAACAAAAACAGCTAGCTCTCGCTAGGTTCCTTGTTGCTTAGATGGAATACTGTTGACACTGTTTTGCCTTCCCTCAGCTTTAGACGCCACTGTCGTAGGTATACTGCCAAAGTCCCCATGTCTTGACTCAAGGAGTCAATACTTATACTTGATCAAGAGATGTATGGATATTGCAAATTTGTGGTCCTTTTCAGTAATTGTATCTCCCGACTGTTTGGGGCAATGAGTGAGTGTGTGTGTGTGTGTGTGTGTGTGTATGTAGGCATAGGAATTGTTTCAAATTACAACGCGATTGGCAATACAACATTTTAATAGCAGTTTAAACAATGCACTCTCCTCAACAAATGTTGTAATGAGTTCTGGATCATTTAGTCTGTGGTTGACTGCAGGATTGTTTGGCATTGTCAAGCTTAAACTTGCTCAGCATTGATGAGAGAACTACATGGAGGCCATAATGCCTCCAGGAAGAGATAGGCTTGGAATGTTAGTATACCCCATTTTAATTCACGGGTCTTTGCACTGATTATGCAAGGCAGTTCAACTAAGCTCACACCAATTATGCAAAACTGGGATCATCTGGAGCTTATTTTATTTCCATTAAAAATTATCAGCATTATATTTTGATATTTTCTCCAGATGAGCATGCATAGGATATCAGGGCAGACAAAGAACACGACCACAATAACCTGACAATTGGAACTGGAAGATGGATTATATATGTCTACAGGGCAAACAGAATATTGATGTGAAGTTTAGACTCATTGTGGTGGGTTTTTCCAGTTTAAAATTGAGTGCCAAATGCCTGGCTTGTGAGTGTGTTGTTTCCCAGAATTGTCTGGTTCACAGAAAGGAGCTTTTGCCCATTTTGCTTATTGCCAAACTTCTGGAAGTCTCCTATTCAGTTCAGTTCAGTTCAGTTTATTGTCACGTCTACCGAGGTACAGTGAAAAACCTTTGTTGCATGCTAACCAGTCGGCAGAAGGACAATACCTGATTACAATCGAGCCATTCACAGATACATGATGTTCGCAGCCCTTCCACACCACCAACCCCTTCTCTTTCCTCGTATCCCTGCAAGTTTCTCCTTTGCATTCAATTTCAAGGTTTTATTTGAAGCTTTTTCACTCAGCTTTCAGGCTCCGATCTTTTACTTTAGAGATACAGCGTGGAAACAGGCCCTTCGTCCCACCAAGTCCATGCCAACCAGTGATCACCCTGTACACTAGCACTATCCTATACACAAAGGGCAATTTACAATTTTATAGAAGCCAGTTAACCCACAAACCTGTACATCTTTGTGAGGTGGAAGGAAACCCGGAGAAAGCCCACGTGGTCACAGGGAGAAAGTACAAACTCCGTACATACAACACCCATAGTCTGTATTGAACCCGGGTCTCAGGCACTGTAAGGCAGCGACTCTAGCACTGTGCCACTGTGCTGCTCTTAAGGAATTTCATGGAATGATGGGATCAAAGAAGGAGGCCATTTACTGTGTTTCTCAGTGACTGGGGCATGGGTTGAGGTTGGTCGATTAGTTGGTTGGTTGATGCATTGAGCTACAGTGAAAAGGTTTAGTTTGTGTGCTCTCCAGTCAATTCATATTACATATTAGTACAATCAAGCCATTACATCAGTACAAGAAGTAGTGCAAACAGATAGGGCGGCACAGTGTCGCCTCAGTAGAGTTGCTGCCTTACAGCGCCAGAGACCTGGGATCGAATTGTACTTCGGGAATAAGTGAGAAAGTTTGCATCGGTTTTAAACATTTTATTTGTCTGTAATTTAGTTCAGTATAGTTTTGCGATACACCTTGGAGCCAGGCCCTTTGGTTCACCGAGTCCGCTATGACCAATGGTCGGAGCACCTGGGGAAAACCCACATGGTCACTGCTGTGCCACTGTGCCGCCCCCAATACAAAACAATTGTGCATGGGACTATGAGCTTTGAGGTGGGAGGAGTACACCATCTCCAAATCTAGCCACACCAGCAAGCACCTCTTGCTCACCAATGACAGAATCGGGAGGTCCTACAGTGGTAGCCTTATTCACCTCAGAACTTATAATATTGGAAGGTCGGTGTGGAAGGTAGTCACCTTTGATTTCAAGAAAAAGAAAACAGAAAGAAGAATCCAGAGGGAAAAAAAGAGAAAAATAAAAAGGAAAGGGTGGAACAGTGGTGTAGTGGTAGAGTTGCTGCCTTACAGCACCAGAGACCTGGGTCTGATTCTGACTACAGGATTTGTCTCTATGGAGTTTATACGTTCACCCTGTGACTGCATGGGTTTTCTCCGGTTGCTCCGGTTTCCACCCACACTCCAAAGATATACAGGTTTGTAGGTTAATTGCCTTCAATAAAAATAGTGAATTGTTCCTGGTGTGTGGGTTGTGCTATGCACGGGGTGATTGCTGGTCAGTGCAGATTTAGTGGGCTGAAGGGCCTGAAGGGCCTGTTGAGCCACTGTGTCTCTAAAGTCTAAAATCTAAAAATGAAAACCAAACTTCCATGAAAGTTGCATCACAAGGTGGTGAAGAAGGCTTTTGGTATGATGGCCTTCATCAGTCAGGGATCTGAGTACAGAAGTTGGGATGCTATGTTACAGTTTAGTTTAGTTCAGTTTAGTTTAAAGATACAGCGCAGAAACAGGCCCTTTCCTCCCACCGGGTCCGTGCTGACCAACGATCTCCGCATATTAACACTAACCTACACCCACCAGGGACAATTTTTACATTTACCAAGCCAATTTACCTACATACCTGTACGTCTTTGGAGTGTGGAAGGAAACCACGCAGGTCACGGGGAGAACGTAAAACTCCGTACATACAGCACCCATAGTCAGGATCGAACCTGTGTCTCCGGCGCTGCATTCGCTGTAAAGCAGCAACTCTATTGCTGCGCCACCAGTCATATTTAGCATTTCGTGTTCATTTTTGGGTACCTTGCTAAGGGGAGGATGCTATTATGCTGGAAAGAATGCAGATAAGATCTTGCCAGGACTTGAAGGCCCGAGCTATAGGTTGGGTAGGCTAGGATTTTATTCCTTGAAGCGTAAGAGGCTGAAAGTAATCTTACAGAGGTGCATGGGGAGAATAGATGGGATGAATTCACTTTTATCCAGGGCAGAACCAGAGGGCATAGGTTCGAGGAGAGAGATAAAAGTTTAACTAGGAATCTGAGGGATAGCTTTATCACACACAGAATGTTGGATACATGGAACGAGCAGTCAGAGGAGGTAGTTGAGGCAGGTACTATAGCATAATTTGAGAGACATTTGGACAGGTACATGGATAGGAAAGGTAAGAATGATATGGGCCAAATGGGGGCAGAAGCGATTAGCATATATGTAGCATTTTAGTCGGCGTGGACGAGTTGGGCCAAAGGACCTGTTTCTGTGCTGTATGACTCTGTGACACTAGCAGGCTTTTCTAATAATGTTGCCCCTAGTTTCTGGTCTCCAAGGAAATGGGTTCTCTGTATCAACCTATAGAATCCTTTTGATATTGAGAGCACCTCAATCAGATCACCCCTCTTAGATTGAGATTTCAATCAGGAAAGTATACCAAGGCCAATTTCAGAATCAAAGGCAGGAAATGTAAAATCTTTCAGATCTTTCAAGATGAAAGAAAATATAATCAACTCATTGTGAGGGCACATTTTGAGTCTAATGCATTTGAGTCAAAACTGGTAGAATCCCTATCAATTGGTTCACTCATTAAACGCCTCAAGGCAAGAGAAAGCAAGGAACAATTTATACATCTGCCTTCACAGTTAAAGCCTTAATCATGGAATTACAGGATTGTAGACATTTGCTTAGCCCATCCTGTCTCTACCAGCTCAGTGGTCCTGCTCCTCAACCCAACCCATAGCCCTGTAATTTATTGTTTTGTTTAGTTTAGTTTAGTTTAGTTTAGTTTAGTTTAGTTTAGTTTAGTTTAGTTTAGTTTAGTTTAGTTTAGTTTAGTTTAGTTTAGTTTAGTTTAGATTAATTTAGCTTTGTTTTGTTTTGTTTTGTTTTGTTTTGTTTTGTTTGGTTTTGGTTAGGCTAGTTTAGTTGTCAGTTCAGGTCGGGGGGAGATCCCCCCGCCACGGGTACCATGTAATCCCGTGCTACCTGCTCCATGGTTAGATAGTCGGCGACTAAACCGTCTCCCCCACCTGGTTTGCCAGGTGAAGAGGGGGCTGTGGACCCCCAGCAGGACCAAAAACAAGACCTGTCAAAGGGCAGATGAGCTTCTAGTGATCCACACTTCAGTAGAAGTTGCGATCACTGTCATACATAGCATTGTAAGGAATGATGATAAAGCACACACACAAAAAATCCTATACTTCCAGCGGCAGAAGTCCGCAGGAACTGGAGGACAGAAAGGTGTGGTGCGTCCGTCACCGTTCCCGTTAGAAACCAGCACCACTGCGTCGCTAATGTTTCAACGATGATGATGATGATGATGATAGTTTAGTTTAGTTTAGTTTAGTCTAGTTTAGTTTATTGCAACATGTACCGGCCCAGTAAACAGCTTTTGTTGTGTGCTATCTAGTTGGCGAAAGGTCAATACATGATTACAATCGAGCCGTCCGCAGTGTACAGATACATGATAAAGGGAATAACGTTTAGTGCAGGATAAAGTCCAGTAAAGTCCGATTAAAGAAGGTTCAAGCGGCACTAGTGAGGTAGATTGTAGCTTGGGACCGCTCTTTATTTGGTGATGGGATGGTTAATGACATCTGGGAAGAAACTGTCCCTGAATCTGGAGGTGTGCATTTTCACACTACTGTACTTCTTGTCCGATGGGATCGGGGAGAAGAGGGAGTGACCCGGGTGAGACCCGTCCTTAATTATGCTGGTGGCCTTGCCGAGGCCACGTGAGGTGTAGATGGAGTCAAATGGAGGGAGGTTGGCTTGTGTGATGGGCTGGGCTGCGTCCACAATTTCTACCGGTCTTAGATGGAACTGTTCCCAAACCATCCTGTGATGCATCCCGATAAGGGGTCACAGTTTAAGGATAAAGGGGAAATCTTTTTGGACCGAGATGAGGAAAACTTTTTTCACACAGAGAGTGGTGAATCTCTGGAATTCTCTCCCGCAGAAGGTAGTTGAGGCCAGTTCATTGGCTATATTTAAGAGGGAGTTAGATGTGGCCCTTGTGGCTAAAGGGATCAGGGGGTATGGAGAGAAGGCAGGTACAGGATACTGAGTTGGATGATCAGCCATGATCATATTGAATGGCGGTGCAGGCTCGAAGGGCCGAATGGCCTACTCCTGCACCTATTTTCTATGTTTCTATGTTTCTATGATAATATGCTTTCCACGATATATCTGTAGAAGTTGAAGTTGGTGAGAGTTATTGGGGGCATGCCAAACTTCCTAAGCCTCCTAAGGAAGTGTCCTATCAAGCACCGCTCTAGTTATCACGTTTTTAACATCATGACTGAAACTGTCTTCTCTGTCACAGCTCCTCACTACTCCAACTCTTAGCCTTGGCAGTGCATTCCCAATCCAACAGGATCAAACATCCTGTCTAAACATTCCTGCTGTCATTTTGGTTCCTTTACTAGTAAACTTCCTTCTACATCAGTTGGTTCTTGACACTGTGCCAGAGGAAGCAATTTCTTCATTTATGGTCTTCCTAGTGCCTTCATGATTTAACTACTTCTATCTAATCCCTTTCATCCCCTTCTGTTCCCTGGAGCATAACTTTGACTTCTCCAATTATAGTTGATTCTTGATTTATTCCACTAAATTTCTCCTACATTCCCTCGCAGTCCAGCACATCTTTCCTTATGTGAATTGCAGCTGCTGGTTTATACAGAAGATAGGCACAAAATGCTGGAGTATCTCTGCGGGTCAGGTAGCATCTCAAGAGAAAATGAATATGTGGCATTTTGGGTTGTAACCCTTCTTCAGACGAAGGAGGGTTTTCAGTCTGAATAAGGGTTCTGACCCATAACGTCCCTCTTCCTACTGTCCAGAGATGCTGCCTGACCCGCTGAGTTACTCCAGCACTTTGTGTCTACATCTTTCCTTACACGTGGTGCCCATGAATCGACCCAATAAGTGAGAAAACCATGTTTATAGTGTTGTGGCGTCATAGACCCCGGAAAAAGGCCTTTCGATCCATCATGTCCATGCCAACCAAAATGTCCCATCTAAGCTAATCCCATTTGCTCCCATTTGGCCTATACCCTGCTATAAACCTTTCCTATCTATATACATGTCAAAATGTTTTTAAAATGTTACTAGACTAAGTGTGACACGTTGGGTTCCAGCTTCACATGGGAGGACTGGTCCCCCAATGCAATATTCCACCAATTCCAATACACACACACACACACACACACACACACACACACACACACACACACACACACACACACACACACACACACACACACACACACACACACACACACACACACACTCACACACACACACGCACGCACACACACACACACACACACACACACACACACACACATACTCACAGTCTCACATACACTCTCACACACGCACACACATACACACACCCTCCACCTCACACACACATACACTCACACACATCCACTCACTCACACACACATACTCACTCACACACACACTCACTCACTCACACACTCACTCACACTCACTCACACACATTCACTCACACACACACATTCACACACACATTCACTCACACACAAATATTCACTCACCTACACACATACACACACACTCACACATACATACACTCACACATACACTCACACACACACACACTCACACATACACACACACACACACACACACATACACTCACACACACATACACTCACACTCACACACACAGACTCACACAGACTCACACAGACACACACATGCTCACACATACACACACAATCACACACACACACACACATAAACACACACACGCACACACACTCACACACACACATACATACACTCAGACACACTCACACACACATACACTCACACTCACCCACTCTGACACACACCATATATATGACAATAAACTTTCTTGAATCTACTCACACAGCTGAGCGCGGCCTTTCCAATGTGGGGCTTCCGCAGTCAGCGGAACTTCCGCAATCAGCGTGACCTCTGCACTTACCGGAAAGTACACAATTAGTGCGACCTCTGCACGCACTTGAAATTACGCAAACAGCGCGACCTGTCCACTAAGCGGAAGTCACGATATGAGCGAGAACTTTGGACTAAACACAGTCGGACCAAATAAAGCATTTATTCCTTTCAAACACAGTTGGACCTAATAAAGCATTTATTCCTTCCAAACACAGTCAGACCTAATAAAGCATTTATTCCTTCCAAACACAGTCAGACCTAATAAAGCATTGCAGTTTCAAGCACAGGCAGGGCAGCAGGCCAAACAACTCATGGCATTGTCATTTCAATTCATTTCATTTCCAATTAACCATTGCACTTTCAAGCACAGGCAGGACAGCAGGGCAGCAGGCCAAACAACTCATGGCATTGTCATTTCATTTCATTTCCAATTAAGCATTGCACTTTCAAGCACAGGCAGGGCAGCAGGCCAAACAACTCATGGCATTGTCATTTCATTTCATTTCATTTCCAATTAAGCATTGCACTTTCAAGCACAGGCAGGGCAGCAGGCCAAACAACTCATGACATTGTCATTTCATTTCATTTCCAATTAAGCATTGGACTTTCAAGCACAGGCAGGGCAGCAGGCTAAACAACTCATGGCATTCTCATTAAGGGCTAACAAATCATTTATTTCAAGTACATTGCAGACTCACAGTTCAGTTGATTCACAGCTTAGAATGACAGTCGTGGCCTCTCCCTCGCAATCTTGCAGAGTGACTGACTCACATCCAGGCATCTGGGGTTTTATAGTCCTGCCCCCCCCCCCCCCCCCCCGAAGGGCCGTTACCTTCATCGCGGTGATTGACAGGCGAGAGGACCAATCAGCTGATCTCAAGGTTTTCTAAACACTCATAACTTTTTTATTTTTCATCGATGGGAAAAATCCTCAGGGTTGGCTCAGCGGAGGAGGACTGTGATTAAGATGGCCAAAATCACAGCGATACAGGGTAGCATTTTTTGTAAAATCAATATACAGCGCAGACAGGAAATGGTCAAGATGAGACTTTTAATTATATAGATTATTGTACCTGCCTCAACTAATTCCTCTAGCATCTCATTCCTCATTCTTCTAAGATTCAGCTGAAGACAGGACAAAGGTCTAAGAAATAGCCCACCCATTTGGGCAGGACAGTGGCGCAGCAGTAAAGTTGCTGCCTTACAGCGCCAGAGACCCAGGTTCGATCCTGATTAAGGGTGTTATCTGTACAAAGTATGCACATTCTCCCTGTGACCGCGTGGGTATTCTCCGGGTGCTCCTGTTTCCTCCCACACTCAAAAGACATGAAGGTTTGTACTGCCTACTGGAAATTGTCCATAGAGTGTAGGTTTGAACTAGTATATAGGTGATCACCAGTCGGTGTGGACTCGGTGGGCTGAAGGTCCTGTTTCTATGCTGTATCTCGAAAGTTAAAATGAAACATTCCAACAGTAAGATTCCCTCCTATCTAGCCTATCAAATCCTACGTTAAGTTTGAAGACTTCTCTTAGGTCACAGTTCAGCTTTCTATTCCCGGAAAATGTGGCATCACATATTCTATACAGATAGATACACTCTCTTACTTCTGTGAGCATCCAGTTTAATTGTTTCTTTTTGTACCTGACCCTAGTGTTTCTCCATCATTTTTCCTTGCTCATATGGAAAACAAAGTAGCTGAAAAACTGATTGGACAGGTTTCTGCTCTTTATGAATTGGGGTTTAACAGCTTTGAAATAAAACTGAATCAGAGGATACAGGTTTAAGGTGAGGGGGGAAAGATTTTGTTGGGAAAAATCTGAAGGGCAACCTTTTTACACAGAAGGTACGTATATGGGACGAACTGTGTAGGAGGTAGTTGAGGCAGGTACAATCACAATGTTTAAAAAACATTTGGACAGATGCCTGGATAGAACAGGTTTAGAGGGATATGCGCCAAATGCAAACAGGTGGGACTGATGTAGAGATGGGGCATGCTGGTCGGCGTGGGCAAGTTGGGCCAAATACCTGTTTCTACATTGACTCTGTGAGTAGTTCAATAACTACTACTTCCTCTTCTCTTGCCTCCTACAAAGCTATTCAACCTGTTTTAAATGCAATGGAGAAAATTCCCAATGATGAAAGAATGATGTACATATCCTACATCTGTGACCTCAAGAGAAGACATAGAGTGCTGGAGTAGCTCAACAGTTCAGGCAGAATCTCAGGACAACATGGATAGGCGACGATTTGAGTTGGGACAGTTCTACTGACTGATTGTGGGGTGGGGGTTAGAAAGCTGGAAAAGTGGAGGGGCAGGATAAAGACTGGCAGATAATAGGTCGCCTCAGGTGAGGAGGGTTGTTTGATAGGCAGATGGTTGGGCAAAGGCTAGAGATGAAAATGACAGAAGGTGTGGGACAAAAGGATTGAAGATTTGAGAATTGTTAAGCTAGAGGAAGGAATGTAGGTGGAAGGGGAATAGGAGGAGAGAAATAGGTGCTTCCAGGTGGGATGCAGTGGAGGGGCAGTGGTTGGATGGGGCATGAAATGATAGTGGGAGGGTTATGTAGTTCCTTAAAACTGGGGAATTCAATGTTCATACTGTTGGGTTGAGATCCTGAGGGCCTTGGTGGACCAATCAGCATGAAGAAGGGTCCCGACGCTAAAAGTCACCCATTCATATTCCCCAAGGATGTTGCCTGACCCGTTTGGTTACTCCAGCAGTTTGTGTCTTTCCAGCGAGATCTCCACTGCTCAGATCTCTGGCCATTTGGGACTGAGATGAGGAAAAACCTTTTCACCCAGAGTGTTGTGAATCTGCGGAATTCTCTGTCACAGAAGGCAGTGGAGGCCAATTCACTGAATATTTTCAAGAGGGAGTTAGATTTAGCTCTTGATTTAGGGCTAACGGATTCAAGGGATATGGGGACAAAGCAGGAACGGGGTACTGATTTAGGATGATCAGCCATGATCATATTGACTGTCGGTGCTGGCTCGAAGGGCTGAATGGCCTACTCCTGCACCTATTGTCTATGTTTTTATGTTTCTATGTTGCTCTTCAGCCTTGCACCATTTAATCTTGAGTGTCCCTCCCTTGGGAACGCTGTATAATGTTACTTCTAAATGATATCATCTACTACAGTGCAGTGCACCATTGGGAACTGGGAACTGGGAACTGCACTGGAGGGTCGGCTAAGGACTTGCGCTCAAGATTCAGGCACGGAATGTTTTTTAACGGAGAGCTGAGGCGAAGCACCTGCTCTTTGATGCATTTAACATGTGGTGTCAAATGTGAATGAGCATTTATTCAGCCACAGAGGCTGGAACCAACAGAACATTCCCATTTTGTCCCTTTGAACTGATCTATTTTGTGTAAAGTAGGAAAGATAATAAAATCAAATCATTGCTTTTCATCTGAACTGAAAGCTATTTACAAGCAGCAACCATATGTTAATAATGGGCCTAAGCATGTTGAGTAATCCCATTTCAATCTTCTTTGGATGTACGAATACGATGACTTTGCATTTTTGAGTTCAAAGAGTTCAGTGTAATGACCTCAATATTAAATGCTTAATGTGCACGATTACTTTGTGTCTGGAAGGGATTATTTTAATGGGCAGTCCCTTCTCTAAGCTGAGGTTTCACTGCTAGGTTTTCTTGTCTCTGCTTCAGAAAATCATGAGTATTTACAGTCAGCTGCTGACGCTGACGCTGCAGCGAGGAACTGCAGCATTCTCTCCGGTGCAGCCTTTTGTTAACTCACTAACCATGGGTTCCTTCTGCCATATCTGGGTTTCATCTCAGTCTTCAAGCCACATCACATCCAATGGCTTGGACCACCCATCTGAGCAATGCATTCCCCAGCTCATGTCTGCAAGAAATTGCGGAGAGTTGTGGACGTAGCCCAGACCATCAAGCAAAACAACCTCCCTTCCATTGACTCCACCTACACTTCATGCTGTCTCGGCAAGGCCACCGGCATAATCAAGGACCAGTCTCACCCACAGTCACTCCCTCTCCCCCCCCCCCTCTCCTCCCATCAGGCAAGAGGTACAGAAGTTTGAAAATGCACACATCTGGTTTCAGAGACAGTTTCATCCAACTGTTATCAGGCAACTGAACGGTCCTTTCACCAGTTAGAGGGCAATCCAATCCTGACTTCCCATCTAACTCATTAGAGATCTTCAAACTATATTTAATCGGATTTTATTGGACTTTATCTTGCACTAAACATTATACCCTTTATCCTATATCCGTACACTGTGGATGACTTGATTGTAATCATGTATAGTCTATTCGCTGACTGGATAGCACGCAACAACATATTTTTTACTGTACCTCGGTACACGTAACAATAATTAACTTTCAATGATTCATAAAAAAGGCACCCAGGTCTCTCTGAATGTTAATAGTAAGATTAAACGAGAACTTACCAGTTTGAAGTTTGATCTTTATTTTATGAGGAATTACAATGAGGGATTACGTGAAGAAACCCGCCAGCCCACATGCGCGTCAACCTTCAAAGCAGCGGTGTGAAATAACAGATAACAGTTGTTGAACTGAATATAGGAAGATTCGAGAAACTAGAACTACCAGATGACCTTTATGAGAAGAGGGTTGGGAGCGGTGAGGAGTTACATAATCCCTCATCGTAACTCCTCATAAAATAAAGATCAAACTTCAAACTGGTAAGTTCTCGTTTAATCTTCCTATTTTACTTCGGAGTCACGTGAGTGACTACGTGAAGATTTCAAAGCTCTGTGATTTCATGCCGTGAATACGAGTCCATGCAAAGATGAGTGAAAAAATAATAATGCATTCAGACATGCTGATGCTTTTTAATAAACAAATGATATATATGAAAATAATAGTGACCCCTCATATCCGGGAGTGAACTATAAAACAGAACTTAATATTGAGTTGGCAAACAACCCCGGCCTGGCAATGGGTTTGTTATAAAAAGTATGGAATGTTTGCTCGTTTGACCATCCTGCAGCCGCTAGGATGTGGTCCAGCGGAACCTCCATAACCCTCGCTGCTGATGTTGTTGCAGCCCTGGTGGAGTGAGATTTAAAAACATCAGTGTCCACTCCTGCACAAGCCAAAACACGTCTTAACCACCTGGAGATGGTCTGTACTGATACCCTCTTGTGAGGTTTTTATAACTAACAAACGTTGCTAGTTCAGTGCCTCTAAGGCTCTTTGTGGCCTTAAAATACAGTTGTAGATGTGTGACCACGCACAACCGAAGGTCCATGGGGTATGCCATAAACTCTAGTTTGAGACCTGACGCCCCTGGTCTGCTCTGCTTGACTAAGTCATGAACATAAAATGTTATTTTATTGGCAGATGTAACCATTCCGTCCAGTCGCAGCTTATGCAACGACTGGGCCCATTGCGCCAAACCAGCGCCATGAGCATAACCACTTTATAAGTGAACTTGACCGAGGACAGGGATGTAGCTGGGGCCCACCGGCGAAGCAGCGTCAGCACAATGTTAACATCCCATATCTCCGAGTACCTTGGCCTGGGGGGATTTGTGTTGAAGATACCCATCATAAACTTGGATATCAGTGGGTGAGACCCGACAGAGTGGTGTCCCGGTCCCAGCAACAAGTATGACGACAAGGCACTTCTGGCACAATTAATGGCACTATAACTCAATCTCTCGTCAAAGAATAGTTTTGAGAGAAATTCCAAGACATCAGTTATACGTGCCGTGTCATACGTTATGTTGGACAGCAAACAGAACGCTACCCATCTCTTGATATAGGAGATGTACTGCTTCTTGGTGCTATCCCTCCAAGCCGCAGTGATCACGTCCACAGTTCGATCTGACAGTCCGAGCCCCAGGAAAGGTCTTCTCAAAGTCTGCAAATCAACAAATTGATTCGATCATGCAGCGGATGGCCCTCCCCAGTCACGGGATGAACCAGCAGATTTCTGCGTTTGGGAATGGCCATAAAAGGCTCTGATATCATTCCCAATATCAGTGGGAACCATGGCTGCGTAGGCCAGTCAGGCACTACCAAAATGCCTGTAGCGGAGTCTTGCTGGATTTTTTTTGCAAGCACCGACTAATGAGGCAAAATGGAGGGAATGCATAGAAGAACATTCCTCCCCAGTGTAGCGAGAATGCATCTATCGCCACTGCCCCTGGGTCTGGCTCCCATGCAACATACTTTGGTAACTGGTGATTGAGCCTAGATGCAAACAAATCGATATCCAGTGTTCCATACCGAGCAACAATGTCATTAAATACTTATGATCCAACATCCATTCTGTGTTGTCATTAAATTTTCATGACCTGTTGTCCACCACCATATTAAAAATACCTGGCAAGTAGGTAGCTGAAATCCAAATGCTTCTTGCAATACACCAGTGCCAAATAAGGTTAGCCAAATTATCACAGGATACTGACTTGATTCCACCCATGTGATTAATATATGCCACCGCTGTAGTGTTGTCAATCTGTAGTTGAACATGCAGATGATGCATATTCCCACAATAAGCCTTCAACCCATAGAATGCTCCCAGCATCTCTAAGTAGTTAATACCATGTAACTGAAGAATTGATGACTCATGCACATCCCATCTGCCACCGCAACTAGAGATGGTATTAGTCGCTCCCCATCCTTGAGCACTAGCATCAGTTTGTAATATAACTGAAGGTTTGCTGACCAAAATGTTACTGGAGCAATGCCGAATATTGGTCGTCCACCATTGTAACTCAGAAATAGCTTCAGCTGGTAACCGCATAGGTCTGTTAAAATGACCTACATGGTATTTGAGTGCTTGCTTCTTTGCACGTTGTAAATTCTGATAATGCAAAGGCCCAAACTGTGCAGCTGGAAAAGCAGCCACTAATTTGCCAATTACACTGGCTACTTGTCGAATAGATGGTTGCTCCATAACAACAAGGTTGCTACAGGCTTCTATTAATTCTAATCTCTTGCCCCAGGGCAGAGTCACAGACATGTTAATAGAGTTAATGGTAAATCCCAAATAATCAATAACTCTAGATGGTATCAACTTGGATTTAACTGGATGGATGAGAAACCCCAATCTCTCAAACTTGAGTTTAGTGGCTAATTTAGCTAATTTAGCTAATTTCAGAGTTTTCCCTATGATTAGGATATCATCCAAGTATGCCATAACAATATGATTTTAAGCTCTAAGTAGCCCAAGCACCGGTTTCAATAATTTGGTAAATAATCTGGGGGCTGAAGTTAACCCATTAGGCAACACTTTAAACTGCCACAGTTGCCCCATCCAGCTAAACTTCAAATATCTCCGGTGATCCCTGTGAATGGGTACTGAATAGTATGCATCTTTGAGATCGATGCATGCCATAAAGCATCCTTTGGAAATCAGTTGTTTGGCAGTAACGAAGTTTTCCATTTTAAAATGTCTATACTGCACAAAATAATTAAGTTGAGTCAAATCAAGGATGATTCGGCATCCTCCATCTTACTTTTGTCTTGTAAATATATTAGAAACAAATTGGTGAGGTTCATGACTCGACTTCTCAATTACCCCTTTTGTATATAACGTTTGAATTTCAGCTTGTACATCCAAACCTTCCTGTTGTGAATGAACAAATGTCCGGCTTGGTGTATGCTGTGTGAGTGGCAATGAATTGGGAAGGAATTCGATTTGGAACCCTTGTATACTGTGCAGTATAAACGGATCTGATGTTATCCAACGCCATTCATTCAAAAACAAGTGTAATCTCCCAACAACTTGTACCCGGTCCACACACCCCATGTTCCGGAAAGAACCAGACCCACCTACCTCCATGGTTACCAGTGGTTTTATGGTTTCTATTTCCGCCCCCGAGATTTGGGGGGGAAGGTTGCTGGAGTGCGCGAGTTGCGCATCTTCCACGAGGGCCGGCCTGGGCCTTGGCCTAAAAAAGACTTCTGCCCAGAGAATTCAGCCTTCGAGCTGCCACCAGCTTCAGCGAAACGCTTACTGCTGATGGAAGCGTAGGGGTGCTGCCACCGGAATGGTGAAGCTTTGCTTGTCGATGGAGCCTTTATCAGCCCGACAGTTTTCGCTTCTTCGTCCTAGTCCTTAACCTGTTTCGGCAGATCTTCTCCGAACAGAAGATTTGGCGGCTGAACATTGCTGGCTCTGCACAATCCCGCAAATTTGGGGTTCAGGGCAGGTTGGATGGCGTTTTTCCGAAAACAGTTAATTTTGAAATGTGCATTGCACATCAACGCCAGGGCATCCTGCTGTACATCTGACAAGGGACCCCCATCCACTGACCTGGCAAACGCCGTAATGCCTGAAGCCAGCAATTTCAGGATTCCCTGGAGCTTCATCTCCTGGGCTTTGATGCCCCCTCCAATAATATCCCCAGATAGAGCTGTTCACAGCTGGCACATTCAGTGAAGCACAATTTCCAGGTGTGTGGTTCTTTGCAGATGTTTCCACCATTACCTGTTCCTGCAGCTGGTGCAAAGTGAGGTAATTAATGCTCGCAGCTAGTTCCTCTCGCAGTGGCTCCCCTATTTGCGAGGGTATCGCAAACTTTGATGCTATGGCAGGCAATTCTTGTGCTTCACGCACGTCGTGCATTCTGGTATGCTTCCCAGACATACCTCCAAATTCGGAGTCAGTCCAGAACTGACCCCGTAAGCTCCTCTCCTCAGAGAAGGAGACATTATGCAGCCCTGGACCAGGCGCTGCCGCGGGCCCCCGAGGAGACCCGCACTGATATAACTCAGTTTCCCGGAGCATATTATGATGGAGCATCCTTTCCATAAGGCCGAAGACGCTATCCATTGTAGGAGGCGAATCCTCCTGGCCTGACTCGTTGGAGTAAACAGGCCTGTCAGACTTCTTCTTGGCTTTCCCCCCTTTCGGGGTTGCCAAGGCGAAATCGACGGCCGCCGGCTACCCGCACTCCCGCAGTCCTCTGTAGCTGGTTTCCCCGCGGCCCGTCTGGACTTCGCCCTGGATTTTTCCATGCTTAGTTCGAACTTGAAACTCTGTAACAAGATTTTACCGAACCAAAAGACCTCAGAATAAGTTTAAAACTTACCTGTAGGGCTTTTAAACTTACCGCTGGAGGAGCGACGCACCTCCCAGCCAGTCGTATGCCATGCGTTAGACATATTGACGCGCATGCGGGCTGGCGGGCTTCTTCACGTAGTCACTCACGTGACTCCGAAGTAAAATAAACTAAACCATTGACACATATAAGTTCAAAAGTTCTAAGGAGCAAAATTAGGCCATTAGGCCCATCAAGTCTACTCCAACATTCATTCATGGCCGATCTATCTTTCCCTCTAACCCCATTCTCCTGCCTTCTCCCCATAACCCCTGACACCCTGAATATATAACATTCTACAGAAGACTTTCAGAGTCTGGATTGTGCTCTCCAATGGGGGAGGGAAGTGAGGGGGATGGGGTGGAACGGAAGTTAGAGTCACATTGAATCTGATTCTCTTTGCCACAGGATTAATCCATGCATAAGTCTGCTACATCTCTCCACTTCACGCGCACCACAGCATCTGAGAGATCACTGTACTTGCAAATAATATAATTTTGTCTATTTTGGTGTCAGCGAGGAGAAAGTCAAATCTCATACACTGGGATTTATTGTCAAGAGAGTGGTCAGCCAGTGAGTGAACTCTTGTGCCCAAGAGTCCTCCTATTTGTAACTCCAGCCCTCATTATGAACACAAAATTCTTCCACTCCCCAATGTCCATGGTATTGAAGAATTTCCGCATAACGTCACAGAGCTATGCAGCATCACGCGGGCCCTTGTCCATGACGACTTAGTTGGCATGCTGGGATAGTCCCATTTTCTCTCCTTTGGTCCATATCCCTATCACCCCTTTCTATACATACATCTACACAATTCTATCTATCTATATACTTTTAAAACTCTGTGTGTGTGTGGGTGTACGCCATTATTTTTGCCTTTGATTCGTTACTCCGCGAAAACCAGATGCAAAAACGCAGAGATTTTTACCATTTCGCCAGCGATTTTACTTTTACATTCACTGATCCACTCCTCATTAAATTTAGTCATTTTTCTGTACACATTTTTAATAAAATCCCTCCACCACCCCCCACTCACTCATTTTTTCGCCTCACATTGGCCACCTTCTCATTGCGTTTCCCGCGCGACCATAACGGCTGCTGCCACCCGGCTCTCCTCCACTTCCCCCCCCCCCCCTCCCCGGCCCTGCTCTGTCATGCTGGTGGAAGGCACAGATCGGCTGGCCCCCCCGCTGCTTTTCGCCGTCCTCGCCGGCGGCCCGCAGGCTCACTTGGGATCACGCCCGGCCGCCCGGCCGCCCACTCCACCCCCCCCCCCCCCTCCCTGTACTCGGGGTCTGAAGCGCCGAGGATGTGAGGCCATGGAGCTGAGGCTCACTCTGAGGCCGACGGCTGCTGGGCGGCCCTACCCCTCTTCTCCCTCCCTTCTTAATATAATATCAATGGGGGTGGTTAGTGTGTGTGTGTGTGTGTGTGTGTGTGTGTGTGTGTGTGTGTGTGTGTGTGTGTGTGTGTGTGTGTGTGTGTGTGTGTGTGTGTGTGTGTGTGTGTGTGTGTGTGTGTGAGGGGTGGTTAGTGTATGTGTGTGTGAGAGGTTGGTTAGTGTGTGTGTGACGCCTCAGGCCGCCCCATCCCCTCGCAACCGCGCGTTGTGGGAACAGACCCAACGGGTCTGCACTTGGTCTAGTGTCTTTTAAAAGTCCCATTTGTATATCTTTCTATAGCTGCCTCTGCCAGCTCATTCCAGATATGGACTCCACTTTAAGTGAAAAAGTTTCCCCTGATGTTCCTTGTAAATCTTTCCTCCCTCATCTGAAGCCTATGCCCTCCAGCTTTAAGGGCCTGTCCCACTGTACGAGGTAATTCAAGAGTTCTCCCGAGATTCCCCTGATTCGAACTCAGAGAATTACGGTAATAGCCGATCGTAGGTACTCGGGGCTCTCGTGGACATTTTTCAACAGGTTGAAAAAACTTCATGAGCTTACCGCGTTTCCCGAGTACCTGCCGTTAGCGTTACGAGCTGCTAAGTGATGTCCCGAGCTCCGACGTACCCGCTACGTACATTCTATGTACTTACCACGTGTTTGATTTTGTTTTAAACTCGGGAGAGCTCTTGGGTAAACTCGTATAGTGGGACAGGCCCTTTAGAATCCCCTACCTTGGGAAGAAAGGTTGTGAGAGTTCACTTTATCTATGCCCTTTGTGATTGTTTTATACCTGTACTTCAATATGGTCACCCCTCAGCCTCCTACACCCCAGCCTCTCCCTATAGTTCAAGCCCACCAGGTTCAGGTAACATCCCAGTGGATCTTTTCTGCGCTGGTTCCAACTTATTGACATCCATCCTATATCTGGTGAACATTATGTTTCCAAGGAACACACACAACTCCTTCATCCTGAGGAGGCCACATACTCAGACATTCTCAGTGGCTGGCACTGCCGAGAGGGATGGATTCTGAGGCACGTCCTCCCCTTCTATCTCCACCCAAATCATCTAAACCCAGATGCAGTGGGAGCCATAGAAGTCTCAGGGTATCAATGCCAAACGTCAATGGTCTCCTCAAGTGGGGAATGTGAGGTCATCGAAAAACAAGATGGATGTGCGGCCTGCGCTGGTGGGGACTCGGAGGGAGTGCCGTGGGTGCAGTGATCTCGGTGCTTGTGGGGACATGGTGCCATGAGAACATCCTAGAGTCTGGTGCGAGTGTGGACGGCTTTCTGACTGTCCGGGCAGACAGGAACTGCAGAGAGTGTGACAGCGGTCAGTACAACTCTGGTCACATCATGGTGAAGGAGCGTGTGTGTGGCCCGGACATTGAACTGATAGCTGTAGGTCGCCGCTTATGCTGTGTGCCCTAGGGATTCTCACACGCCGCTGTGGTGGCTTTTTGTGTTTAATCTTGATGTAGTTTTCCATCTTGTTGCTTTTTTGGTATGACTACGGTAAATCAAATTTCACTGTACCTCAGTACACGTGACAATAGAGGACTATAGATCCATTGAACCATTGAAGTTGAAGCTGGAAAGATTAAATTTGAGGAAGATCGACATTCGAGCTGAGAGTAACACACTTGACAATGTATGGGTGTTGGATTGGCTTATTATTGTCAAATGTGCCGAGACCCGCTGATCAATGTGGCGTACATATAGGGAGAGATATTTCACAGCAATAAAGTTCAGAAGGGTCCTGACCTGAAACGTCGTCTGTCTATTCCCTCTCCAGATGCTGCCTGACCCACTGTGTCCCTTCACCACTTCATGTTTTGCTCTAGATTCCAGTATCTGCAGACCCTTGTGTTACCATCTGAAAGTTCACACTGACTCAGTAATGAGCAGTCAATCATTCATGGAACTGAATGGGAGGGTGATTTTATGCCATCATATTAAGATGCACAACGATTTACACGGGTGTTGGCAGAAGTAGGAAAAGACTTAAGACATCTCAGTGGTAGAAACCATTTCACTATGATTATCGCAAGTCAGTATGGATGTTGTAAGATTCAGCTTTCATGCACAAGCAAATCACATTTGACTAAAGCCCCCTCATC
Source organism: Amblyraja radiata (assembly GCF_010909765.2). Lineage (NCBI taxonomy): Eukaryota > Metazoa > Chordata > Chondrichthyes > Rajiformes > Rajidae > Amblyraja > Amblyraja radiata. The sequence continues at coordinate 54,667,593 of NC_045956.1, read as the reverse complement.
TATTCATAGAACATCGAATGGTACAGCACAAGAACAGGCCCTTCAGCCCACAATGTCTGCACCCAACCAACACTTACTGTATCTGCCTCCACATAATCCATATTCCTTCATTCCCTGTATGTATGGGAATCCCAATCCAAATGTCAACCATCTTCTCCATCCTGCCCGTTCTTTGGAAACTCTCAATTTATGAGATTGAAAGCAGCAGGATGCAAATATCAAAGACTAGAGGACATAGCTTTGAGTTGAGAGGAGCAAAGTTTAAAGGAGATGTGTTGGGAATTTATTTTACACAGACAGTGGTGGGCGCCTAGAACGCACTGCCAGGGGTGTTGGTGGAGGCAGATACGATAATCAGTGGTGATTAAAATTTTGGATGGCACAGTAACGCAGTGGTAGAGTTGCTGCCTTACAGCGCAAGAGGCCTGGGTTCAATCCTGACTACGGGTGCCGACTGTATGGAGTTTGTACGTCCGTCCTGTAATCGAATGTGTTATCTCCGGGTGCTGCGGTTTCCTCCTACACACCAAAGACGTACAGGTTTGTAGGTTAATTGGCTTCAGTAAGTTGTAAAATTGTCCCTGGTGTGTTGGATAGTGTTAGTTCTCGAGGTGATCGTTGGTCAGTATGGACTCGGTGGGCCGAAAGGGGTGTTTCCTTGCTATATCTATATATCTAGGTACCGTGAAAAGCTTTTTTTGCGTACTAACTAGTCAGCAGAAAGACTGTGAGTGATTACAATCGAGCCGTCCACAGTGTACAGATACAGGATAAAGGGAATAACATTTAGTGTAAGACAAAGTCCAGTAAAGTCCGATTAAAGTTCATAAGTTCTAGGAGCAGAATTGGGTAATTCGGCCCATCAAGTCTACTCTGCCATTCAATCATAGCAGATGTACAGGGTCTTGGTGAGACCACACCTGGAGTATTGCGTACAGTTTTGGTCTCCAAATCTGAGGAAGGACATTATTGCCATAGAGGGAGTGCAGAGAAGGTTCACCAGACTGATTCCTGGGATGTCAGGACTGTCTTATGAAGAAAGACTGGATAGACTTGGTTTATACTCTCTAGAATTTAGGAGATTGAGAGGGGATCTTATAGAAACATACAAAATTCTTAAGGGGTTGGACAGGCTAGATGCAGGAAGATTGCTCCCGATGTTGGGGAAGTCCAGGACAAGGGGTCACAGCTTAAGGATAAGGGGGAAATCCTTTAAAACCGAGATGAGAAGAACTTTTTTCACACAGAGAGTGGTGAATCTCTGGAACTCCCTGCCACAGAGGGTAGTCGAGGCCAGTTCATTGGCTATATTTAAGAGGGAGTTAGATGTGGCCCTTGTGGCTAAGGGGATCAGAGGGTATGGAGAGAAGGCAGGTACGGGATACTGAGTTGGATGATCAGCCATGATCATATTGAATGGCGGTGCAGGCTCGAAGGGCCGAATGGCCTACTCCTGCACCTAATTTCTATGTTTCTATGTTTCTATGTTATCTCTCCCTCATAACCCCATTCTGCTGCCTTCTCCCCATAACCCCTGACACCAGAAAAATAGTCCAAGGGTCTCCAATGTTGATAGTAGCTTAGAACCACTCTCCAGTTGTTGATAGGATGGTTCAATTGCTTGAGAACAGCTGGGGAATAACTTCTGTGACACCAAATGCAAATGTTAAATCAGTCTGGATCTAATTTATGTTGTAGAACATTGACTACAGAACTGGAGCTAATTAGGGATCATAAATTAAAGCAGTTTGGTACATGGCATGTTTATGGGGATTAGATGATATCATTATGGAGGTTGTCAATTTTGGTGTCAAACCCATCCACACCAAGGGGACTCATAACCATGTTTGGCTTTGTACTTTCAAATAAGAATTAGTTACAGGCCCAGCCTATGCCACGGTCTTCCCACAAACCTCGCCCACATCAGTGTTGAACCATAGAGTCATAGAGTGATACAGTGTGGAAACAGGCCCTTCGGCCCAACTTGCCCACACCGGCCAATGTGTCCCAGCAACATTAGTCCCACCTGCCCGTGTTTGGTCCATATCCTTCCAAACCTGTTGTACTTGTCCAACCGTTTCTTAAACATTGGGATAATCATCATAACCTGGTGAGCACTGTCCTTTGCTGATGACTGCTCTGCAGTGCCAGTGAGAAAGTCAATCCCCTGCCATGTTTAGTTTTAGTTTAGATAGAGGATCGGTGCGGCCTTTCCCGGAGACGCGCCCGGGGCTTCAGCAGCGGGCGCAGCGAGGACTCTTTTAGAAACATAGAAACATAGAAAAAAGGTGCAGGAGTAGGCCATTCGGCCGTTCGAGCCTGCACCGCCATTCAATATGATCATGGCTGATCATCCAACTCAGTATCCTGTACCTGCCTTCTCTCCATTCCCTCTGGTCCCTTTAGCCACAAGGGCCACATCTAACTCCCTCTTAAATATAGCTCTTTGCCGCAGAGCGGGCGAGCCCTCGCTGGAGGGGAGCGCTCCGTTCGCTGGCCCACGGCAGCCTGAAGCCGCGGTCTGCGGTGCTCCAGCTGGCACAGTGTCCGGAGCCTGGGATCCCTCGTTGGGGACCCTGGAGGAGATGAGCACCGACCGCCGGCCCAGGGCCAACTTCTAAGCGCGGGCGCGGCGGGGACTTGCAATCCGGAGCGGGATCCCTCGCCGGGGATCCCTGGAGAGGATCTCCGACCGCCGGCCCTGCGGTCTGCGGTACTTCTGGCTGAGGCACGGCGGGGACTTTAGATCTTCGACCGCCGACCTGCACCATCTTGAAGCCGGGGTCTCCGGTGGGGGAGCACCGATTCAGGACTTTCCTGGACTTAACTTGTCTGCACATCTGGACACCCGCAGCAGCGACTGCCAAGGGTTGTGGAAATGGAGGAGGACTGACCAAACTTTGTGCCTTCCACCACAGTGATGAATGCTGTGGTGGATGTTTGTGTTAACTTTTTATTGTGTATTGTGTGTTCTTTTTTATTGTACCGCTGCTGGCAAATTCATTTCACTGCACTTTATGTGCAAGTGACGAATAAAACATGATTTGACTTGACTTGAGATATACAGCGTGGAAACGTGAAACAGAGGTTTACGAGAATTATCCTGCGGATGATTGAGTTAACGTATGATGAGCATTTGACACCTGTACTCGCTGGAGTTTGGTTTTGTTTAGTTTATTGTCAAGTGTACAGAGGTACAGTAAAAAATGTTGTTGTATGCTAACCTGCCAGCGGAAAGGCTGTACAGTACATGATTACAATCCAGCCATCCAATAGGGGGGAACTTTATTGAAACTTACTGAATAATGAAAGGCCTGGATAGAATGGATGTGGAAATATGTTTCCAGTAATGGGAGAGTCTAGGACCAGAGGGCACAGCCTCAGAATAAAAGAATGTACCTTTAGAAAGGAGATGAGGGGAATTTCTTTAGCCAGATGGTGGTGCGTCTATGGAATTCATTGCCACAGACAGAGGTGTAGGCCACGTTATTGGGTATTTTTAAAGTGGAGGTTACAGGTTCTTGATTTGTAAAAGTGTCAAAGATCGTGGGGAGAAGGCAGGAGAATGGGGTTGAGAGGGAAAGATAGACCAGCCATGATTGAATGGCAGAATAGAATTTATATGCCAAATGGCCTAATTCTGCTCCTACTATTTATGAACTTATGAAACAGGCCCTTCGGCCCAATGAGTGCACGCACAGTCACTTTACCGCAGCCACACTGTGCTGGTACCAAGATATTTTGAGATACTTGTTCCCACTTGAAAGCAAGGGACTCATTTAAACCGCTATCTATTTTTTGTTTCGCTACTACCCCGCCCACCTATAGTCATGTTTTCTGCACAAAGTTAGAATTAACGGAAGCACCAACCTCTCTAGCCCCCACCTCACCAAAATGGTCTTCAGTCAATTTGTTGGAAATAACAAGATAATTGGGGGGATGCAGACCACACAAGGTATTGTTCCTTTAGAGGAATGTGAATTGTTTTTCAGTGTGCCCATAAAGACCCTGCTTCAAGTTATGATGTAATTTTCATTTCCGTTCCAAAAAAGGTCATTTTAAAGAGTTCCAGATTTTGTTTAGAGCAGGGCCATGCTTGCTTGTCAACAGACCGCAGACTTCGGTTGTTAACAATAAGCCCGACACTGACTTTTGGCTCCACGGAATAGGATTGAGAGGGCAGCACAGTGGCGCAGTGGCAGAGTTACTGCCTTAAAATGCCAGAGATCCTGATTCGATCCTGACAATGAGTGCTGTCTGTACAGAGTTTAGATGTTCTCCCGTGACTGTGTGGGTTTTCTCCGGGTGCTCCGGTTTCCTCCCACACTGTAAAGACATACAGATTTGTAGGTTAATTTGGCTTCGGTAAAATTGTAAATTGTCTCTTGTGTGTAGGATACTGCTAGTGTTTGGGGGGACAATAGACAATAGGTGCAGGAGTAGGCTATTCAGCCCTTCGAGCCAGCACCGCCATTCAATGTGATCATGGCTGATCATCCACCATCGGTACCCCGTTCCTGCCTTCTCCTCATATCCCTTGACTCCGCTATCTTTAAGAGCCCTATCTAGCTCTCTCTTGAAAGTATCCAGAGAACCGGCCTCCACCACCCTCTGAGGTAGAGAATTCCACACTCACAACTCTCTTTGTGAAAAAGTGTTTCCTCATCTCCGTTCTAAATGGCTTACCCCTTATTCGTAAACAGTGGCCCCTGGTTCTGCACTCCCCCAAAATCGGGAACATGTTTCCTGCCTCTAGCGTGTCCAAACCCTTAATAATCTTACGTTTCAATAAGAACCCCTCTCATCCTTCTAAATTCCAGGGTGTACAAACCCAGCCGCTCCAATCAGCATATGACGGTCCCGCCATCCCGGGAATTAACCTTCCTCAAATTTGGAGACCAAAACTGCACACAATACTCCAGGTGTGGTCTCACTAGGGCCCTGTACAACTGCAGAAGGACCTCTTTGCTCCTACACTCAACTCCTCTTGTTATGAAGGCCAACATGCCATTTGCTTTCTTCACTGCCTGCTATACCTGCATGCTTACTTTCATTGACTGTTGAACAAGGACCCCCAGATCCCGTTGTACTTCCCCGTTTCCCAACATGACACCATTTAGATAATAATCTTCCTTCCTGTTTTTTCTACCAAAGTGGATAACCTCACATTTATCCACATTACACTGCATCTGCCATGCATCTGCACACTCACACAACCTGTCCAAGTCAACCTGTATTCTCATATCATCATCCCCACAGTTCACACTGCCACCTAGCTTTGTGTCTTCTGCAAATTTGCTAATGTTACTTGTAATCCCTTCATCTAAATCATTGATGTATATTGTAAATAACTGCGGTCCCAGCACCGTGCCTTGCGGTACCCCACTAGTCACTGCCTGCGATTCTGAAAGGGACCCATTAATCCATACTCTTTGTTTCCTGTCTGCCAACCAATTTTCTATCCATGTCAGTACTCTATCCCCAATACCATGTGCCCTAACTTTGCCCACTAATCTCCTGTGTGGGACCTTATCGAACGCTTTCTGAAAGTCCAGGTACACTACATCCACTGGCTCTCCCTTGTCCATTTTCCTAGTTACATCCTCAAAAAATTTCAAAAGATTAGTCAAACATGATTTCCCCTTTGTAAATCCATGCTGACGCGGACTGATCCTGTTACTTCTATCAAAATGTGCCGCTATTTCATATTTTATGATTAACTCCAGCATCTTCCCCACCACCGATGTCAGGCTAACTGGCCTATAATTTCCTGTTTTCTCTTTACCGCCTTTCTTAAAATGTCTCGTTGGTGCAGACACAGTGCATCGAAGGGCCTGTCTCCGTGCTGTATCTCTAAATTAAACTGTCAAGAGCCTTCTCAGACAAACTTCCTAGTGTACTTCTAAATAAAATAGTCATACGTAAGACTATATTATTTAAGACTATATTATATTATTTTAATAAGATAGACTTTTTAAAAGAACTGTCTTAAATCTTTGCAATTAATTTTAGAAGCTGAGTAACCTCCTAGTTTGTAGAAACAAAGAACTGCATATACTGGTTTAGGACACAAAGTACTGGATTAACTCAGCGGGTCAGTCAGCATCTCTGGAGAATATGGATAAGTGACGTTTCTGGTCAGGACCATCTTCAGACAAATTTCCTAGTTTATTTTGTCTCCATTATCAGCAGATTTAATACAAGGGAAGATTCAGCAGTGCACTCATCAACTCTTTCTGAACCACTCCACGGCCATAAGGTACCAATATGTACCAATCTTGGTGTGATGTATAACCTGTTATACAATCTTGGGGAAAAAAGTGACAGTGGGAGAGCCAGGTGGGTCAAGAAAGTGTTAAAATGGATTTGAAGTGCTAGTAGGAAAGAGGAAGCGGAAGGGATGGCGGGGGAATGAAAGTTGGAGAGTTGTGGTCAGGAGTAAGAACTATACGTGAGGCTGGGAAAGCACATCTCGGACCTGTAAACGCTCAGCATAGGAGCACCGCAAGGCTGCGTACTCTCTCCTCTCCTCTACTCTCTCTACACCAACGACTGCACCTCCACAGACACCTCTGTCAAGCTTCTCAAGTTTGCGGATGACACAACCCTGATTGGACTGATCCAGGATGGGGAGGAATCTGCCCACAGACAGGAAGTGACACAGCTGGCGTCCTGGTGCCGTCGCAACAACCTAGAGCTCAATGCTCTTAAGACAGTGGAATTGATTGTAGACTTTAGGAGAGCTCCCCCTCCCCTCACCCCACTCACTATCAACAACACCACAGTCACATCTGTGGAGTATTTTAAGTTCCTGGGAACCATCATCTCCAAGGACCTTAAATGGGGGGCTACCATCGACTCCACAGTCAAAAGGGCACAACAGAGGATGTACTTCCTACGGCAGCTGAGGAAGCACATTATGCCACAGGCAATGATGGTCCAATTCTACACGGCCATCGTTGAGTCTGTTCTCACCTCCAAACCTTCTGGTTTGGCTCAGCCACCAAGCAGAACACCTGGAGGCTGCAACAAAATGTCCGATCAGCAGAGAAGGTTATTGGCTGCAACCTTCCCTCCATTGATGAACTGTACACTGCAAGGGCCAGGAAGTGAGCGGGCAAGATCACCTCTGCCCCTCTCACCCTGGCCACAAAACCTTTGAATCACTTCCCTCTGGAAGGCGACTCCGGATTGTCAAAGCTGCCACAGCCAGACATAAAAACAGTTTTTATCCACAGCCAACAGCCAACAGCCAAAATCTGTAGCCTTCCTCTGATCTGGTATTTTGTTGGTTCACATGCTTGATCAATGGTGTTTTATCATTAATGTTTTATTATTATTAATGTTTTATGTTTTCTGAGTCATTCGTAACTGTCAATGTATGTTATGTTGTTACTTGTGGGCGGAGCACCAAGGCAAATTCCTTGTATGTGAATACTTGGCCAATAAACTTACTTACTTACTTACTTACTTACTTACTTACTTACTTACTTACTTACTTACTTACTTACTTACTTCCTTCCTTCCTTCCTTCCTTCCTTCCTTCCTTCCTTCCTTCCTTCCTTCCTTCCTTCCTTCCTTCCTTCCTTCCTTCCTTCCTTCCTTCCTTCCTTCCTTCCTTCCTTCCTTCCTTCCTTACTTCCTTACTTCCTTACTTCCTTACTTCCTTACTTACTTACTTACTTACTTACTTACTTACTTACTTACTTACTTACTTACTTACTTAATTACTTGAAGAATTGGAACATGGTGGGGGGTTGAACATCTACTGCATACATCAGGAACAAATTTTGTAAAATAATGCCAGCAATCTACATTTAACCTTTGTTAACTTGTATAAGGAATTTAGCTCAGAGAGGGTGAACGGGTACTCGGTTTTGAATATGCCATTCTTGTATATGGGAATGAACAAAACATTTTGTGTACCAATTGGATGTTAGTTAATAAAATGAAATGAGGACAGATTGGCAATTCCAGCTGAAAATGGGTAACATAATGGAACAACTACATTTTAGAGACATTTAGACATATACATGGACATGGATAGGAAAGGTTTAGAGGGATATGGGCCAAAAGTGGGCAGATTGGACGCGTAGATGGGGCATGTTAGTTGGCATGGACACATCGGGTCGAAGGGCCAGTTTCCATGCTTTATGTCTCTGACTCTGTGACCCTATGACTCCATGACTCTTTAACTGAATGTTTTGCAGACCCATTATTTGCGATAAGAAAACTTTCAGGTTTATTATTGCCACATGTACTAATGCACAGTAAAAAGCTTTTTTTTTGCATGCTATCCAATCAAATCATATCATACTATAAATAAATACAATCAAACCAAACTCATGCAATAGATAGAGTGAAGGAAGAGATACACAGGCGACCCGACCTCGGAGCTGGGATAGCAGCAGCGGCGACCCGACCTCGGAGCTGGGATAGCGGCAGCGGCGTCCTGACCTCGGAGCAGGCAGCGGCATCCCGACCTCGGAGCAGGCAGCGGCGTCCCGACCTCGGAGCAGGCAGCGGCGTCCCGACCTCGGAGCAGGCAGCGGCGTCCCGACCTCGGAGCAGGCAGCGGCGTCCTGACCTCGGAGCAGGCAGCGGCGTCCCGACCTCGGAGCAGGCAGCGGCGTCCCGACCTTGGAGCAAGCAGCGGCGATCCGATCTCGGAGCTGGGGCAATGGCTGCGGCGCCTCGACCTTGGAGCTGGGGCAGCGGCTGCGGTGACCCGACCTCGGAGCTGGGGCAGTGTTCCGGCGGTAGCGGCGGCCCGACCTCGGAGGATCGGCCGCGGGCCCGGTGGACTCGGCCGCGGGAACAGTGGACGACATCATCGGGAGCTCGCAGGTCACAGGTTGGTGACCTGTTCTCCGGAGCTCTCGCAACAACACCTGCATCCGCTGGACTGGAGGGCCGAAGCTTCGGCGGCTTCGACCACCCTGGGCCACGGAGTTGTACCGGCCCGTTTGCGGAGCTGGAATTCAGCCGCGGGACTGACATTACTTATCATCGCCCGGTGGGGTCACAACATCCGAAGCCTGGATCGCCGCGGCGCAGAGGGAGAATAGGAAGGGAAGAGACAAAGACTTAAGACTTTTGCCTTCCATCACAGTGAGGAGGTGCCTGGTGAACTCACTGTGGTGGATGTTAAATTTGTGTTTATTGTGTGTTTTTGTCATTTTTACTATATGTAGGACTGCAAGGCAACGAAATTTCGTTCAGACCGCAAGGTCTGAATGACAATAAAGGCTACTTTGACTTTGACTTTGACTTACTTTGACAAAATGTGTAGAACCGCAAATGCTGGTTTAAACCGAAGATAGACAGAAAATGCTGGAGTAACTCAGCAATCAGGCAGCAGTTCTAGAGAAAAAGAATAGGTGATGTTTCGGTTCGAGACCCTTGGTCTAAAAAGGGTCTCTACCTGAAACGTCACCTATCCATATTCTGCAAAGTTGCTGTCCTAGCCATTGAGTTACTCTGGCATTTTGTGTCCATCTTTGATACACGGTGCAGAATATAGATTTATAGATGGAAAATGGATTTAAAAGAGATGGGATATTTTGTCAGATGATGGTAGATCCTCCTCTGAGACCAGCAGGGAAAGGGTCACAACACTCTGGCCATCTACTATGAACTATCCAGTCAGTCTCCGCTGTCTTGCCATAAGTCTCTTCTTTCTGATGGATGCACTGCCTATGTTTCAGTCTTTGTCGAACGTCTGAATGCGCCTTGGAATTGGATTCATTAACAATTTCCAAAGAGGATTAGGCTGTGCCCTCAGCACAGAAACCTCTGCAAATGTAATCCCTGTAATTGGGTGCAATTCAAGCATGGAGGAAGAGTTTTAAGGAATGAGCATTTAAATCTGTCGCAGTGATCGCGCAATCCTTTGCCGCCACCGATACTGCGGTCAGGGAGCCGAGTCCAACCAAGCAGAACTGTCAGCTCATGTATCAGTGTCGGCTCCGTCTTTAAGTCAGGGCTCTCTCATTGGGAGGCATTCTAAGCCAACAAAATTTGTCAGCAATTAACGATAAGCCTCTTGTTTATGTTAAATTGAACAACACACAAGCAGGGATAAGACGTCACTAACCCATGGAGAGTGCGGAATGCTTGACAAGTTTATGATCAGTGTATCCTCTGGCTGCCCATTCACATCTTACATAACAATAAGTCCTAGTTTAGGGCTAATTAGTCAAGTGTTCCTGATGAATGGTGCAAAGCGTTGTGAGCAGTCGTTGAGTCCACAATAATCTAACTAATGAGAAATGCTATGAAGAAGGCCAGAACCATGGAGCGTTTCAGAATATATATAACTCCTTTATTACAAACAAACGCACGTATTCATATCACATGAACAATCACGTCATTAAGTATTTATCCTCATATATACAAATCTCTTACAAACCCAGTCTGTTAACCGGCACTCTTCAATGCTGAGACCTTCATACTGTTTCTGTGGTCAGGTCTGTAGCACATGGTTGTTGCTTGATCCCCAAATTGTGGAACACCCTCACTCTAGCTTGTATCCCTTCACCATCCCAACAACAACTAGAGAACGGACCCGAGCTACCATCTACCTCATTGGGGACCCTCGGACTATCTTCAATTGAACTGTACAGGAGTTTATCTTGCACTAAATGTTCTTTCCTTCATCATGTATCTGTACACTTTGGGTGGCTCAATTGTAATCATGTATAGCCTTTCCACTGACTGGATAGCACACAAAAAAGGACAGGTCACAACCCGAAACGTCACTACTCCTTTTCTCCAGAGATGCGACCTGACCCGTTTAGTTACTCCAAGTTTTTGTGTCTACCTTCGGTGTAAACCAGCAACTGCAGTTTCTTCCTACACAACAAACGCTTTTCACTGTACCTTGGTACACGTGACAATAAACTAAACTAAACTAAACTAAACTAAACTAAACTAAACTAAACTAAACTAAATTAAACTAAATGAAACTAAACTAAACCCATCCCCCATCCCCAGGTGGTCAGTTCTATATCCAATTCTGAAATAACTTCATCATCACAAGTCACCTTAATCACTTCTGGTATTAAATATGCCGATGACATTTGGTCTAATCTTCCCTCTTCTTCATACCAAATATCTTTTTGGATCACAGGCTTGTGCCATCTCACCAATATTCCATGGCTGACAGGATCAGGGGGTATTAGGTACATGGAGAGGTGAGACAAATTTGGATTGTAATCTTTAGAATTCCCGAGGTTGAGGGGGTATTTAATAGAAGCATATAAAATTATGAGAGGCATAGTGAAGGTAGACAGTCAGAACCTTCTCCCATGGTGGAAATGTCAAAGACTTGAGGCAGAGCTTTAAGGTGAGAGGGGCAAAATTTAAAGGAGATGTTCGGCGCAAGTTATTTACATAGAGAGTGGTGGGCGCCTGGAATGCGCTTCCAGAGATGGTGGTGGATGCAGATACAACAGCGGTGTTTGAGAAGCTTTTAGATAGGCCCATGGAAATGCAGGGAATGGAGGGATGTGGATCATATGCAGGCAGATGAGATTAGTTTATCTTGGCATCGTGATCAGAACAGACATTGTAGGCATTGTCGTTCCTGTGCTCTACAGTCCTAATGATAATGAGATGCAGGTAGATTTGGGAGGAAAGTTTGTTGTTCTGCAGGAAATAATTAGTACTAGTTTGAGGCCAGACATAGGTCAGTTATGGTCAGTTAGTCAGCGGATAGTGTGTTTTATAGAAATGACGGTGCCTTGGGAGAACTCAGTGGATGAGGCTTATGAAAGTAAGAAGCCTAGATATATAGATTTGACAGCAGAGGTTGAGCAGCGAGGATGGGGAGCAAGAGTACGTCCGGTAGAGGTGGGTTGTAGAGGCTTCATAGCGCAATCAACCACGTCGCTATTTGGAGAGCTAGGAATTTGCAGGCAGAGTTTGCATCAGGCTATAAATGAGATGTCAGATACAGCAAAGCAAGGCAGTAGGTCGATTGTGTGGAGAAGAAATAATGCCAGTTGGGAGCAGAAAGGAAATGTATAATGAGCGGTAAGTGTATTTCTTTGTAAGTGTATTCTGTGTCAGTGTATCCCAGTTTTATATGTGAGGTTGATATTAGTGGCGCTACGACTGATTAATGATGGGTTACGATACATATGAGACAGGATGTGAGTGTTTAGCTTTTTTTTTGTGAATTAATCGTCTGTAGTTTCCTTTAGTTAGTAGATATTTATATAGTTAGCAGCTTAAGTAGTGCATATTGTAGATAGGTGGTGAGAGCAGGTATTGAGGGGGGTGGTTCTGGGACACCAGAACTAACTGTTGAGCCTTCCCTCGGTGTTGTGGGCCAAACTCAATGAAGGGAGGTGCCCACTTGATATATTGGCATCTACACAAATAGTTTTTATGTAAACATGTAGAGAGCTTATTATTGCATATGGAGTTAATTATTGTCCTATGTCATAAGTGTGTATTGGCAGTTTAGGTACTACTTTGGCTTTGGGGTTGGTTTTCTTGGTTGAGTGCTTATCCTGGTGTTAGAGCACCAGTACTCTGTATTTTAATAGTAATTGTTCTATGTTGCATGGTAGAGCAATCTCATTGTTCTCACGATGTCCAGTAACTCAAATGTTGTGCAGCGGCAGAGTTGCTGCCTTACAGCGCCAGAGCCCCGGGTTCAATCCTAACTATACGGTGCTGTCTGTACAGAGTTTGCACGTTCTCCCTGTGACCACAAGGGTTTTCTCTGGGAGCGTCGGTTTTCTCCCACACTCCCAAGATGTACAAGTTTGTAGGTTAATTGGCTTTGATAAAAATCACAAATTGTCCCTAGTGTGTAGGATAATGTTAGCGTACGGGGTGATCACTGGTTAGCACAGACTCGGTGGGCTTAAAGGGCCTGTCTCCCCGCTGTATCTCTAAAGTTTGAAGTAAAGTCTAAAGAATGCTGCTCTTCGCCTCTTCTAAAAGAGTTAAGTGGCTTTTTCACGGGGCGACTTGACGCAAGAGTGAACCAGAGTTTAACATCGTGGGAACCTCGTGCGATAACAGTACGGCATTCGTGGACCACCGTGGACCACCGTAGCGCTAACGGCAGGTAATCGTGCATCTTGGTCACTCGGGAGAAAATTTAAGAAAGTTTGAATTTCTCCAAGAGTGACTTGTACACATGTGGTTGAGCATTGCAACATTATATGAACGTAGTGGCCAGTGCGATATCCGTGCGATATCCGTAATAACTCTTGCGGGTACCGTGGGAACTCCTGCGAACGGTGAGTAAGTGAGCAGTTTGATTGTCAGTGCTTGTTTTACCTCATTGTTAAATACATATATGTTTTACTATCAGATTGATGTCTGCAATTCTTCATTAACACATCACTACAAGATGAATGTTTCTAATGTTATAATCCCTCTCATGCTGAAACACAAAATAGTTGAAGGGAGGTGAAATTATCACATTTTCATTCTTTTTCATTTTTGAGTGTTCAGGTACCTCACTTGCTGAGCTATTTTACTCCAGCAGTTTGTGTCTCTTTTTGTCTAAAGCAGTTTCTAAGACTGTAGGAACTCCGCGGGCCAGGCAGCATCTACGGAGGGAAATGGACAGGCGACCCTTTCTTCAGGCTGCCTTATCTCTCTCCCCCCCCCCCCCCCCCCCCCCACCCCCTCCCCGCTACTCCCACCCACACACACAAATTCTGGAGAAACTCAGCGGGTGCAGCAGCATCTATGGAACGAAGGAAATAGGCAACGTTGCCTACTACCCTCTGTGTAAAGAAGCTGCTCCTCAGCTTTCTATTAAATCTTGCCCTCTCACCTTAAACCCGTGTTCTCTACTTTTTGATGCCCCGACCCTGAGTAAAAGTCTGTGCATTTCCCCTCGGTTACACACCTCCATTAGATCACCCTTCATGGGAACCCACTCTTGCACTCCAAATAACATAATACTCGCCTGCCCAATCTCAGCGGGAGAAACTCAGCGGGTGCAGCAGCATCTATGGAACGAAGGAAATAGGCATGGACGGATAGGCATTATCCTGCATGGAGAACAGGAGTCCCAGCCAACACGACAATCGCCCGCTGCAGTCTCAGAACTTCCACTGCGAAAACGGTGCCTACATTTGAGCACTTATGTAACTGAACCATCCTAACACCAACCACAGAGCATTCCTGAACTACTACCTACCTCATTCGAGACCCTCGGACTATCTTAGATTGTATACTCACTGGCGTTATCGAGTTACAGTGTGGAAACCGGCCCTTCGGCTCAACTTGCCCATACCGGCCAAAATGTCCCATCGAAACTAGTCCCATCTGCCTGCGTCTGGTCCATATCCCTCCCAACCTGTCTTATCCATGTACCTGTCTATATGTTTCTTAAATGTATGGATGGACCCAGCCTCAACTACCTCCTCTGGCAGCTTGTTCCATACACCCACCACCCTTTGTGCGAAAATGTTACCCCTCACTCAGATTCCTATTAGATCTTCCCCCCTCACCTTGAACCTATGCCCTCTGGTCCTCAAATCCCCTCTGTGGGCAAAGGACATATATTACCCTGGACTCTGTCTATTTCCCTGCCTGTTCGTCTCATGGTTTTGTACACCTCTCAGCCTCTATCCCCAGTGTGGAGTTAAGGGCTTGTTTATGGGCGCCCAGGGCTGAGAACTCTGGAGGATGGGTTTTAGACTTTATCGGGAATCGAGATAGACCCCGTAATGCAGGAGCAAAGAATAGCAGACGCTAATCTGCATTGGAAAGACACAATATGCGGGAGTAACTCAGCGCTGAAGAAGAGTCCCGACCCGAAACATCATCTATTCATGTTGTCTAGCGATGCTGGCTGACCCGCTGAGTTGCTCCAGCGCTTTGTGTCTTTCCACTAGACCTGTAATAAGTCTCGGCTGGGTGTTTACTGGGATCTCTGGTGTTTAATAGACGTCCTGATGTTGTTTTTGATCGGGTTTACTACTGACAGTATTTAATCAGATCCATATTAAATCATTTCCCCTTCACCTTAAACCTATGTAATCTGGTCCTCGATTCGCCTACTCTGGGCAAGAGATTGTGCATCTACCCGATCGATTCCTCGCATGATTTTAAACATTATCTTGCACACAGCGTTGTTCCCTTCACCATGTATACACCATTTATGGCTCGATTGTTACTATTTATTGTCTGTCTACTGACTGGTTAAACGTTTGAAAGTTTCACCTCTCAGTAGATAATAAAATAAGACAACCATCACGGTCAATGTGAGACAAAGTCTTTATTCCTATTTGACAAAATAAAAAGACGACTTATTGCACATATTAAGAGAAGGTGCATCACACCAAACAACATTTGTCTAAAAAAAACAGATTATTCTTCAGCTCATTAAAGAGCTCGGATGAAATTCTGACAAAGTTTGTGAATGCACTTTTATCCTCTTCGCACAGCACATTAAGCAGCTGATCATATTGTCCAGATTGAGGTTTCCGTTGAAAGATGGGCTTCACCCAGTGAGACTTCCTCTTAATTCTCTTTTTAATTAATCTCACCCTTCTGCCTTCACGCAAGCGTTCTCGATGCACATAGTTAGTATAGGCATGTCTCCAAATGAGCCAATTCAACCAAGGGAGGAATATAGTGTGTGAAAAAACCCAATATAGTGTGTGAAAACAAAGTAACATCATTTGTGCCACGTGATTATCAACACTACAGTTCACGATGTTCATTCAAGATTAACTGGAAAGCTCAGGAGACGGACAAGTCACTCGCACAAATAACAGAAATGCCGAGTACCGTGGGAACTCTTTATCTACCCCCCGTTATATCGTGCGAAACTCGTGCTGGACCACGACCACTTCACTCTGGTGACATCTTGCGTCAACTCGCCCCGTGAAAAAGCCCCATGACAG
This sequence comes from Amblyraja radiata, assembly GCF_010909765.2. Lineage (NCBI taxonomy): Eukaryota > Metazoa > Chordata > Chondrichthyes > Rajiformes > Rajidae > Amblyraja > Amblyraja radiata. The sequence continues at coordinate 54,651,706 of NC_045956.1, read as the reverse complement.
TCTACGGTGGGAACTCTTTAACTCAGTAAAGTAAAGTAAAGTAGCCTTTATTGTCATATCAGCGCACAGGCAGCAGTTGATTGTTGCTCCAGAGTAGGCGAATCGAGGACCAGATTACATAGGTTTAAGGTGAAGGGGAAATGATTTAATATGGATCTGATTAAATACTGTCAGTTGCTCTATTCAGTTTCCCAGGGGGTCGGGACGGTACTGGAGTTGGGAGGGAAAGGTGGGGGAGTCGAGGGAGAGGAAGGGGAGACAGATGGGGGTGTCTTCATTTACTGGCGGCGGGTGTCTGTCACTGAAACAGACAGGTGAGATTTCACATCCACCTTGTGTGTGCCTCTCTCTCTCTCTCCCTCCCTCCCTCTTACACAGGCTGAGAGACTCTGCCTCTGTGAGTGTACGTCTCTTTCTCCCCCTCTCCCACACACAGTAAGACCGAGGTACTGTGCTCAGTCCATCTGTGTCTCCCACATACACAGTAAAACATGTCTCCAAATGAGCCAATTCAACCAAGGGAGGATATTTATAGTATGTGAAAAAAAAGTGACATCATTTGTGCCACGTGATGATTTAACAACACTTCACAATGTTCATTCAAGATTTAACGGGAAAGTTCGGGAGACGGACAAGTCACTCGCACAAATAACAGAAATGCCGATTATCGTGGTAACTCTTTATCTACCCCCCGTTATATCGTGTGATATCGTGCTAGACCACGACCACTTCACTCTGGTTACATCTTGCGTCAAGTCGCCCCGTGAAAAAGCCGCTTTATGATTTAAATGAGAAATTTGCTCTTATTTAAACTGCGGGTCCTCCACGCTGTTCTTCAGGCTGGGCTGTATTAAACTCAAATACATTTGGGGCCTGCGACATATTAACACGTCTGCTGGAGTGAAACGAATGGTGGAACGCGGTGTAGCAGGACACTTGAACAGACAGTCCGTGAAACAATTCATTCTTAAACCTTTAAACCTGCCTCCACAAAGCTTTTAAATATTACACAGACATATCAGCTGCACTCTGAATGAATTAAGATGTGTTTGATAACATTCCTTCTCATCCCTTACCAACTTGATCGAGTTTTATGAGGAAGTGATGAAGGAGATTGGTGAGGGCAAGGCAGTGGATGTTGTCCACCTGGATTATAGTCGGGGGAAAAAGCCAAGTGCGGCCAAATGAGGGCATCTTGGTCGGCATGGACAAGTTGGGCCGAAGGGCTTGTTTCTGCGCTGTACAACTCGATGACTCTTTGACTCTATGAAGCAGTCAAACAAACATGACATGAAATGAGCGAAAAGCAAACTTCCGGGCGAGTCCAGCCGGTCGGGCAGCATCTGTTGGGGAAGGAGTTTTTTTCCAGAAATAAACTTTATGTGTTGTGAGAATACATACAAAACTAAGCCCACGCAAAAACCCATTTGTACATTCTTAGTGTCCACACATTCAGTAGTGTCGAACTCAATAGTGTCTTGAACAACACATCCTTGCCACTCATATGCTCCCCTGGGGTGCTATCCGTTCCCTTGCTTGAGCAGAATCCCCCCCCCCCCCCCCCCAGACTTTTCCCTCCATGTCAGCCCTGGGCCCTAAGGCCCTAAAGTGCCGTTGTCCCTTGATTTTTGATCTCAAGATGAACCTATCATGCACCACAAAACTCTGAGGAATCCCAGCTTCGCCTGCCGTTCAAGCGGGTCATGTTCGTTCTGGGCTCCCATACTCAGTACCATTGCTTCACAAGTGCCGGAAGGTTCTTGTGGTCAAATCATTCTGTCCATAATTGGAACATTCTGGGTGTAGCGATGGTCAAATTCCGAATCTGGTTTCCAATTCACATTTGTAATCACATCCTCCTGGGAGTTAAGATGTTGCTTTTTCTAATTTAGTTTCTCTTCCAGATTGTTTTCTCACTTGTATGGAATCCTGAGTACATCTTTAGCGTGACTTGTAAATTCCCTGAAAGCCATGTCAAAATGTTCTGGTGAAATGAAGGCACAAGAGACCGCAAATGCTGGAATCTGGAGCCTCTCCAGCACTTTGTGTCCTTAAGGGCTTTGAAGTGTGTGAGGTTAACACAGTGTGATGTTTTGGGATGTCAGTGCATTCAACTATGTGCGACTTTGGGGCATTTGTAGTGCGAATTCTTGCTTTGATCGGGTGTCAGTGGTTATGGGGAGAAGGCAGGAAAATGGGATTAGGAGGCAGAGATCAGCCTTGATTGAATAGCAGATGGGCTGAATGGCCTAATTCTGCTCCTATAACTTGTGAACATGTGAACTTGTGAACAAACCACCAGGTGGAAGAACTCAATGAGTGGAGCAGCATCTGTGGTAGGAAATTGTGCGACAAAAGTTTAGCTTGTTATTCCCACCGACCACTCATGATCCCCATTTCTTCAAACCTTTCTTCTGCGGATTGGGAAGACTGATCTCATTACCCTAGATGACCCCAGCACACAGCAGTCAGTTGTAGATGTAGCCAATAGAATGGCATAGAAAGCATACTGTTAGGTTGCATTGCAGCCTGGTTTGTGACCAGCTCTGCCCAAGACTGCAGAGAAATTGCAGAGTGTTGTGGAGGTAGCCCATTTCTTCACACAGATTTTCCTACCATTGCTGCCACCTATACTTTACATTGCCACTGAAAATGCAGCCAACATAATCAAAAACTTTCCCACCCTGGTCATTCCTTCTTCTCACTGCTCCTGCCCAGCAGAAGGTAGAGAAGCTTGAAAGCACGCACCACCAGACTCAGGTATCGGGTTCACCAAACTCTTCCCCTTTATTCTCAGACTCTGAACAGTCCTTCCATAAGGTAGGGTACTGTCCGATTCACCACTACCGCGTTTTAGGCATAGAATTTTGTCTAAGTACTCTGTAAACAATATAATAAATGAGAGAAAAAAAAGTTCACTGTGTATATATATCTTATCTTTCTTCTCTGTACTTATAAAACTTTGATCTTGGATGTGTATTTATTTGTGTGATGTTCGTGTGCATTTCACATCTCCTGGAAAATACGATGCGCTAACGGTGACATTTTTACATATTCCGGTAGAGATTTATGCCATGGTGTCAAAAATCGCCTTATCTGAAAATTTCATGCATTATTTCTCGAGTTATTTATGAAAATGTTCAAAAATTTCAAATAACTTAGAAAATAAACAGGATGGTTTCACTGATGACGTCACAATGGATCTGACTGCCTGCCGCTGCTTGCGCTGCGAGTGACATCACCCCTGTTCTGTCTTCTGTACTTCTTGGCTTCTTAGCTTTCACTTCATTAAATATGTCACTTAGCATTTTTAAACTGCTGCTCAGGTCATGCCGCGTTCTCCGCTGGGCTCCGTGAAGATATACAACATGGTGGCGGCGGTCGTTATCGTGAGCGGACGCGGGGCAGCACGATGGGAAGATCACAGGGACTCAGGGAATCATGACGATCGCAGGGACCCGGGGAATCGTGACGCCTTTTCCTCGCTGGTGATCCCGATCCCACCTGGCGATCTCTTTTTTTTTTTTTCACTTAAATTTTTATTGATTTTTAAGAGATATTTTCAAAACAGTGCAACACCATCACCATAAATAAAACAAAGTAAGAAAAACAGCAATCAAAATAAAAAAATAAGTAGATGGGGGGGGGAAAAAAAAAAGTAGTCAAAAAAAAAAAAAAAATTGGAATAAGACCGTGTGGTTCACTTACCAAATTAAAAAAAAGAAAAACCATTACATTGTGATTAGTTATCTGGAGATAATTCAACATTCATACAAACATACCATCTAGTTCTATATAACGCAATCTTCCCATATCTAGCTCGGCATTTATCTAATTGGTGTCATGGCTCAAATAAACGGTCCATCTTTCCCAGATCTTCTCAAATGAATTCTCCTTGACTCTCAAGGAATATGTCAATTTCTCCATATTAAAGATGTCTCGCACAATTTCTAACCACTGTTCCTGTTTTGGACTTTTTTCATTAAGCCACTGCCTGGTAATGGCCTTCTTACTTGCTGCAAGCAAAACTTTAATCAAATATGTATCTTCTATTTTTACACTATCTTTAATACGCCCCAGATACATCACAGGGCAGGTATTTGAGATTTTATAACCCAAGATATTATTTACAGCTGCATTAACATTTTCCCAGTATGGCCTTATCTTTACACAGTTCCAGAAAATATGCGAGTGGTCTGCCTCCGTACTCCCACACAGCCTCCAACAGTGTTGTTGGACAGCAAGTTGTCTGCTTTTTATTTTGGGTGTTATAAAAAAGCGAGATAGATTCTTCCAGCAAAATTCTCTCCATACTAGTGAGCTTGTGGATGAACATTGTGTTTCACACATTTGACACCATTCTTCTTCTGTTATTTGAATCTTTAATTCTGCTTCCCATTTTGTTTTTATGTAGAGCGTTGATTCTCCCCCGCTTTCCACCAGAGCTTGGTAGAAAGCAGAGATGACCCGAGACCCCTTCTGTTTGTATGCATCCACAATCACCTTGATCACATTATTTGAAGTTTTATCTAGTTCTGGCCTTATCTCTTTTATAAAGTAGTCTCTTAATTGCAAGTATCTAAAAAAATCTTTGTTTTCGAGACCATACTTTGACTTTAAATCTTGGAAGCTCATAAACTCGCCATTTTCTGAAACTGTATACATTGCCGTTATGCCTTTTTGTGCCCATTCTTTGAATTTTGAATCATACACCCCTGGCTTAAACTTTGAGTCATATGCGAACCACTTCAATGCGTGAACCCCTCTTTTTAATCTGTATTTTTCCACTATAACATTCCATATTTCTAACGTAAATGCTACTATTGGATCCATAGCATGTCTCAAACCCCTCTCAGATATTTGTCTCCCACCAAAATCTGGGTCTGGTAACCCTGTATCTCCCTTTCCATTTCTTTCCATCGAGATTCATAATCGGGTCTACACCAACAAGCCAGAGGTCTGAGTTGAGCTGCATAAAAGTATTTCTTCAGATTTGGTAAAGCCATTCCACCCTTGCTTTTCGGCATTTGAAGTGTTGTTAATTTTATTCTTGGTTTTTTGATATTCCAAATGAATCTAGAGATAATTTTATCCCAGGCTATGAATTTATCTCGGGGAACATTAATTGGGAGAGATTGGAATAAATATAGTAGTTTAGGTAGGATATTCATTTTTACCGTTTGTATTCTGGCACTGAAGTCTAGAGGAAGGGTCGACCACCTCTCAACATCCTTTTTGATGTTTTCTTCAATTTTGTTATAATTAGTTTCAAACAGTTGGAAAATGTTTTGGTTATAGTTACACCTGGCGATCTCTGGCCATCTCAGGGGATGACCTTCTCTCCGTTTCCCCCGCATGATCGTCTGCCATGCAGGTGGGTGGGCTTCCTCTTGCAGAAGTCACGATCGGCCGGCCCTCCGCAGCTTTTGACCTCAGATCGCTCCGGGCCTCGTTGAGGTCCATGCCGGCCGCAGCCTCGCTCAGGCCCGGTGCCTGGTGGGGAGGCTGCTGCTCTACGACCTGGGTAGGTGTTGCCTCTACCCCCCTCCCTCCGTGTCCCCTCCGTTTCTGCCCCCCTCCCTCTCTGCCACCCTCCCTCTCTACCCCCCCCTCTCTGCCTCCCCCCTCTCTGCCCCCCTCCCTCTCTGCCCCCCTCCCTCCCTCCCTCCCACTAGGGAGTGGTGAATATTGGGATCTATGGGTTAGTGGTGGAGTATTGCGTTCAGGAACCAGCCCTCCCCTGTGATGTCCCACCCCTCAATTACTAACCCCTCCCTCTCTACCCCCCTCCCTCTCCAAACCCCCCCCCTCTCTAGCCGCGCCCGTGCAGTTGGGGGTTAAGCGTGAGTGGATAGGGCGGGGGTGGGGTAAAAGGAGCGGGTGAATAATATTAATATAATATCATGGGGGGGCTAGTGTGTGTGGGGGGTGGTAGGTATGTGTGATGCCCAAGGCCGCTCCCCCCCCACAACCGCGCCTTGAGGGGACAGGACCCAACGGGTCCCACTTGGTCTAGTTATACTTATAAAACTCTGATATTGGATGTGTGTGTATTGTGCGATGTTCATGTACTTTTCATATCTCCTCGAAAATACGACGTGCTAACGGTGAAATTTTTACATATTCCGATAGAGATTTATGCTGATGTCAAAAATCGCCTTATCTGAAAATTTAATGCGTTATTTCTCAAATTATTTATGAAAATTTCAGATCTTAGAAAATAAACGAGATGGTCTTGCTGATGACGTCACATTGGCTCTGCTCCACGCGGCCTGCTGCCCTATGTTCCACGCGCAGTGAGTGACTTCACTCCCTCCCCCTCACCCCCTTCCCCCTAGTTCTTCAAAAGAGTGCTTCTGAGCGCTTCCGAGCGCTTCCGAGGGCTTCCGAGGGCTTCCGAGGGCTTCTTCCCCCCCTAAAGACTCTCTTCGCCCTGGCCTCCCCGCCCCCCCCCCCCCCACCTCTCTCTCTCTCCCCCCCCCGGACTCTCTTTCACCACCCGTCAGGGCCTCTCTTCCACCCCCCCCATCTTCCTCCCCCCCTCCCCACCCTTCCCCCCTCCACCCCCCTCCTCCCCCTTTCAACATGCTAAAAAATTTCCGTGACCTAGCTGAGTGTGCAGGAACTTTCCTCGAGCATGAAGGAGAGTTCCAGTGACTTCGTAGGACCTCCTAGGACCTTGTGTCGAACATGCTGCGAGTTTGAGTCGAGTGCAAACTCGTCCAAACTCGCAGATTAGGTCGCCGCAGTGGGACAGCACCTTAAGTCAGATGTTGCATATGATGGAAACGGAAGTGCTACTGCGCACACGTAAACTTACTCCTTGACGCAGAGACTATGTGGGAGCTCCGATGTGGAGACCACGGGGGGGGCTCCGACATGGAGACCACGGGGTAGCTCCGATGTGGAGACCACGGGGGGGGGGCTCCGACATGGAGACCACGGGGTAGCTCCGACATGGAGACCACGGGGGGAGCTCCGATGTGGAGACCATGGGGGAGTTCTGATGTGGAGACTATGGGGGAGTTCTGATGTGGAGACCAAGGGGGAGCTCCAACGTGGAGACCATGGGGGAGTTCTGATGTGGAGACTATGGGGGAACTCCAACATGGAGACCACGGGGGAGCTCCGACGTGGAGACCATGAGGGAGCATCCATGAGAACAGCTGACTGGCTTGTGGAAACAGCTGCATGTGATGGCAGCAGCTCACTGCTACCGAGACACACAACTCAGAAATAAAGCAGTGGGCTTAGTCAATTGCTTACGCAAGTGCGAGTTTATGTAAGTCGCCTATTACGTAAGTTGGGGAGTGCCTGTTGGTGGGTTGTGTTGATCTAAAAACTAGTCCTGCTGTTGCACTTCACGGAGACCTTGAAGCAACTGCTGTAATATTTGCATTAACTCTCCAGCAGATGACACCGACAAGGAATAATGGTGTTTAGATTGATCCTCATTGCCAAAGCTGGCACCTTCCACTCAGATGTACTTCAGCTGTAGGGTTATTTCCAATCCCCCAAAAATCTGTTTTCTCTAAACTTTAGCCTGGAGGTCTGAAATAGCGCCTCGGCTTCATGTGAAGTGACTGTTCCTTTGATATGATTCTATGGCAGCAAACATAAACATCTCTCCCGATGTGTTGCTTTTGCTGGTTACTAGCAGTGAAGAAATGGGTTTAGTTTAGTTTAGCTTAGTTTAGAGATACAGTGCGGACACAGGCCCTTCGGCCCACCGATATATGATTAAGATAGGTTTAGAGAGATATGGGCCAAACGTGAGCAGGTGGAACACGGTTTGTAGATGGGGATCTAGGTCAGTATCGGCAAGCTGGGTCGAGGAGCCTGTTTCCGTGCAGGATGACGGCATGAGTCTAGGTTTCTGTGCTGTAACTTTTCTATAATTCCATGATAATGTTGGAGCCTCAAGTCACAGGCGGTGTCTACTGGGTTTAAAACACCCCACACCCTAAGGACAAGTGGATTTGTAGTTTAGTTTAGTTTAATTTAGAGATACAGCACGGAAACAGACACTTCGGCCCACCGAGTCCGCACCGACCAGCGATACCCGCACATTAACACTGCCCTACACGCACAAGGGACAATTTTACATTTATACTAAGCCAATTAACCTACAAACCTGTACGTCTTTGGAGTGTGGGAGGAAACCGAAGATCTCAGAGAAAACCTAGGCAGGTCACGGGGAGAACATACAAACTCCGAACAGACAGTACCCATCTTCAAGATCGAACCTGGGTCTCTGGCGCTGTAAGGCAGTAGCTCTACCACTATGCAACCGTGCCAGTTGTAGGTTATATTTCCATTGTTAATTGCCTCTAGCATGTTGGGAGTGGATCAGGTGATTGAAGGTCTCTGTGGACTCAGTGGACCGAAGGGCCTGTTTCTGTGACGTACCTCTACAACAAACTAAAGTCAGAATTGAGCGGCCCCGGAAATATCTCAGTGAATGGACTGCTGTGGGCCATGAAGGTAGCTGACATCCACCAACGGATGGGCAATAAACGATGGCCTTGACAACAACCTACCTCCAAGCCATCAGATATTTGAATTTGCACTAATCACTTTGCACTTTCTTTTGCACTTGCACTTACGCTTAACATGACGCTGCTGGGTACTGTCCTTCCTGTATATATTGTCCTTCGTACGGTATTGTCTGTATTATTTATTGTGGTGTATGTGGTGGTTGTATTGTACTGTATTGTATCTGTCTGAGAGCAAACCAAGACACATTCCTATCAACTTGTTGACATGGCAATACATTTCTTGAATCTTGAATCTTGAATCTTGAACCTGAACACACCATAAATGATCTAAAAATAGAATCTGAAAGCATAGTCAGGAAACTCACAGAAAACAGCAGGAGCTTTCACCACTGATTTATCCATATCAGATAGATTTATTTCAGAATATGCAGCATGTGAGTTTTTTGAAACTGATATTGGCAAAAATGTGTGTGAAGCTATCAGATTATTGTTGGACCAAGAGTCAAGAGTCCCACTGACTCTCATAGCCGACTACAAAACTACTGACTCCCATAGCTATCTTGACCAGGAATGTGCGGTCAGGGGAAGCAGGGGAGGCAGAGCCGCACCTGTCATACTCCCAATGAAAATAGCTGTTAAGAAAAGTAAAGAAAAATAACAATAAAATAAAATAAATATAAAGATTTTTCCACTGATCTGTGTTATAAATGTCATTTTGTTATGAATCTAATCATTTTTTATAGTACAAATTGTCAAATTTGCGCAGCTCCACTGCAAATACAGGGAGAGTTTTGAGGTGAGGCAGCGATGAGCTGAGCCTCCCCACTGATTGTGCAACCCCTGAGAAACTGCATGGAGCGCGGGCAATAAGCGTGTGCCTGTTACTATCTCTCTGTATGTCACCAATGTGATGTTTGTAACCTCCTTCATACATGTCCTCACCTTCTATAGTCCAGGTAACTTATTTCACATATAAATATATTAAATTTGTGCTCACTGGTCTCATCATAAAATTGCAATGAAACAGCACCAGGGGAGGCAGCGATCACATCTGCCTCACAAGGGGGTGTGTCTTGAGCCCAGTGGGGGAAGAACGAGCGTCAGTTACGCAGGCTCAGCCCACGTAATTGACGCTACCTCGCTCTCCATGTTAGCTAGCTTCAGCAGCGGCGGCGCAGCACTGGATTCCACCGCTGGCGGCGATGTCCAAAGATCATTGAGCGGAGCAAGATACGCGACAGCGAAAAAACGATCATTGGATAAACTTTGTCGGTACATTAGAAAGTTATCAGATTTGTTTTTAATAGATCTATACTTATCACAATAATGTCTATAATTATCACAATAATAAGTCATCAATTTTTGTGCTTCTGTACATTTTTGTTTTTGTTCTTGTGAGGCAGGAGTCTCCAAAATATGGCCCGCAGGACACATCAACCCATCACGAGATTTTTCAAGCTCAGATTCAAGTTGGGGAACGCGGCGGCCCAGGGATGCTCTGAGTGTTGTTACCGGTTAGATCCCTCGAATTGTCAGAGCCGAGACATCACTGGGCCGTCGTGAAGAAGGGTGCAATGGTGCAGTTCGGCGGCGGTCAGAATGGGACGGCTGCGGGTTATAACGTGCCATCGTTCCTCTCTCCCTTCTCTCTCTCCCTTCTCTCTCTCTCTCCCTTCTTTCTCTCTCCCTTCTCTCTCTCTCTCTCTCTCTCTCTCTCTCTCTCTCTCTCTCTCTCTCTCTCTCTCTATCCCTTCTCTCTCTCCCTTCTCTTCTCTTTCCCTCCCTCCCAGCTACGGCTCCTCCACTCTCTCTCCTCGGGGAGATACAGGGAGGGCTGGGCCACTGATATTAGCCAGTGCCTCACCAGCCATTGACCTCACCGCACGTCACTGATCTTGACTCTTCTTCCCACCCTGCTTCCTGTAAAGGCTCTATCTCCTACTCCCAATTCCTCCGTCTATGCCGCATCTGTGCCCAGGATGAGGTGCTCCGTACCAGGGCATCAGAGATGTCCTAATTCTTTAGGAAACGGGGGTTCCCCTCCTCCATAATAGACAATGCTCTCACTAGGGTCTCCTCGATATCCCGCAGCCCTGCCCTTGCTCCCCCTACCTCCATTCGTAACAAGGACAGAGTCCCCCCTGTCCTCACCTTCCACCCCATCAGCCGTTGCATACAACATATAATCCTCCAACATTTTTGCCACCTCCAACGGAATCCCACTACTGGCCACATCTTCCCATCTCCTCCCCTTTCTGCTTTCCACAGAGGCCGTTCCCTCCGCAACTCCCAGGTCAACTCGTCCCTTCCCACCCAAACCACACCCTCCCAAGGTATTTTCCCATTCAACTGCAGGAGATGCAACACCTGTCCCTTTACCTTCTGCCTGGACTCCATCCAAGGACCCAATCAGTCTTTCCAGGTGAGGCATAGGTTGATCTGCACCTACTCCAACCTCATCTACTGTATCCGCTGTTCCAGGTGTCAACTTCTCTACATTGGCGAGACCAAGCACAGGCTCAGCGATCGTTTTGCTGAACACCTCCGCTCAGTCCACCTTAACCTACCTGATCTCCCGGTGGCTCAGCACTTCAACTCCCCCTCTCATTCCTAATCTGACCTTTCTGTCCTGGGCCTCTTCCATTATCAGAATGAGGCTCAGAGCAAATTGGAGGAACAGCATCTCATACTTTGCTTGGGTAGTTTACACCCCAGCGGTATGAACATTGACTTCTTTAACTTCAGCTAACCCTTGCTTTCTCTTTCCATCGCCCTCCCCTTCCCAGTTCTCCCACTAGTCTTACTGTCTCCGACTACATTCTATCTTTGTCCCGCCCCCTTCCCTGACATCAGTCTGAAGAAGGGTCTTGTCCCGAAACATTGGCCATTCTTTCTCTCCAGAGATGCTGTATCACCCGCTGAGTTGCTCCAGCATTTTGTGTCAAGAGCCAGGAGTCAAGACTGTTTTATTGTCATATGTCCCAAAGTGGAACAATTAAATTCTACTTGCAGAACCACAACAAATATGTAAACTGTACTCTGCAATCATCATAATAAAGAACAAAAAAGTTCAGTACATATATTAAAAAGAAAACATACAATAATAGTGCAAAAACAAACCAATTATCCCAATTTAATGTAGTTCAAAGCTTATTTGTGCATTTTATTGTCATTCAAACAGACAAGGTTTGAACGAAATTTCATTCCTGCAGTCATGACATTACAAAAAAAAACAAGACACACACTTAACACAATTTAGTGTTTAATAGCCTGGTGGCTGTTGGAAAGAAGCTGTTCCTGAACCTGGATGTTACAGTTTTCAGGCTCCTATAACTTCTTCCTGATGGCAAGAGTGAAAAATGTGTGTGGCCAGGATGGTGTGGGTCTTTGACGATGCTGGCTCCCATATTGAGGCAACAACTTCTGTGATCCTTTTGATAGTAGGGAAGTCAGTACCCATGATGGGGTCAAGGAAAGAGCATTCACGTCACGGCGGTTTACAACAATCTTCCCACCACCACGCACAAGAAGCACAAGAAGCGCAAGACAGACACCATTGTATGCAGATGCCGAGAAGTGTGTTCAGCTCTGGCTGAACAACTTCTAAACTTGTGTGTGGAGTCGATAAGAAGAAGAAGTACCCATGATGGACTGGGCAGATGATATAGACTTCAATAAATGCTGAAAAGATTCAGGCGGTATCTGTGGTAAGAAACACTGAGTTAACATTATCCACCATAGAAGCGGATACAACTGTGACTTTTAAGAGACGTTTGAACAGATATATTTATATTACTAAAAGTCTGATCTTGATTGCTTTTGGCCCACTGTGCTGCGATTACCGAGAGAACGCCGCCACCAACAGCCGTCATTTTTGCCACCTCGCTCAGAGCCCCCCTCCGCCTTCCTGGACCGGAGGATTTTTCCCATCGATGATAAATCAGAGAGATATCATTTTTTTTTTAAATCACCATTCTCACTGCTGCCCCTGCTGGACGGAGGGGGAGGGACTATAAAACCAGGAAGTGGTGTGCCTCACTCAGTCTCTGCAAGATGGATGAAGTCAAAGGGTCACGTCTCTCTGAGCTCTGAATAACACTGAACACATGTCTACTCAACTGTGAGTCCCCTTGATGTGGTTTGAAAATATAAATATATGGTTTGTTTGAAATAAAAAGGTACTGCCTGCAAATGGTGGCTTGGGTGCTTTGGCTTGAAGTTAAAAGGCACTACTTACTGCAAATGGTGGTTTGGGTGCTTTTGCCTGAAGTTCAAAGGCACTACTTACTGCAAATGGTGGCTTGGTTGTTTTGGCTTGAAGTTGAAAGGCACTACTTACTGCAAATGGTGGCTTAGGTGCTTTGGCTTGAAGTTAAAAGGCACTACTTACTGCAAATGGTGACTTGGGTGCTTTGGCTTGAAGTTGAAAGGCACTACTTACTGCAAATGGTGGCTTGGGTGCTTTGGCTTGAAGTTGAAAGGCACTACTTACTGCAAATGGTGGCTTGGGTGCTTTGGCTTGAAGTTAAAAGGCACTACTTACTGCAAATGGTGGCTTGGGTGCTTTGGCTTGAAGTTGAAAGGCACTACTTACTGCTAATGGTGGCTTGGGTGCTTTGGCTTGAAGGTGAAAGGCACTACTTACTGCAAATGGTGGCTTGGGTGCTTTGGCTTGAAGTTGAAGGGCACTACTTACTGCAAATGGCGGCTTGGGTGCTTTGGCTTGAAGTTGAAAGGCACTACTTATTGCAAATGGCAGTTTGGGAGCTTTGGCTTGAAGTTAAAAGGCATTACTGCAAATGCACTTAATTCCTGTTTGCACTGTATATTGATTTTAGATAAAACGCTACCACTTACGGCTGTGATTTTTGGCCATCTTACTCAGTCCCCCTCTGCTCAGCAGGTGCAGAGAATTCTTCCCATCAATGAAAAATAAAAGTGTTATTAGCGTTTAAAAAATGTTGAGAATCTCTCTCCTGTCAATCACGCCATGAAGGCCACGCCTTTTTTCGATGGGAGGGGGAGGGGTTATAAAACCCAGAAGTGTGGGTGTGGCTCAGTCTCTGCATGATGGGGGAGGGAGAGGTCATGACTCTGTCTGAGCTGTGAATCAACTGAACACACTGAATGTCTACTGAACTGTGAGTTTGGTGTTTTGTTTGGTTTTATGATGGTTTCACCCTGCATGAAATGGTATGAAGCTGCATTTGAATTTGGTGGCCTTGCACCCTGCTTGAAATGGAATGAAACTGCACTTGAATTTGGTGGCCTTGCACCCTGCTTGAAGTGGAATGAAACTGCACTTGAATTTGGCGGCCTTGCATCCTGCTTGAAGTGATATGAAACTGCACTGAATTTGGTGGCCTTGCACCCTGCTGAAAGTGGTATGAAACTGCACTTGAATTTGGTGGCCTTGCACCCTGCTTGAAGTGGTTGGAAACTGCACTTGAATTCAGTGGCCTTGCACCCTGCTTGAACTGGTAGGAAACTGAACTTGAATTTGGTGGCCTTGCACCCTGCTTGAAATGGTAGGAAAATGGATTTGAATTTGGTGGCCTTGCATCCTGCTTGAAATGGAATTTCAAGGAATAGCCATGAGTCAACTGCCAGCCCACCAGCCGTGAGTGAGCTGCCAGCAGATCAGGCTTGAGAGACTGAGCTGCCAGCAGATCAGGCTTGAGAGACTGAGCTGCCACCCCAAGAACCCATACCAGCGCTCCAGAAAGCCCCCCCCCCACTGGCCAACAATATTGGAATTGGTGGAGAGGTGGAATATTGCATCGGGGGACCAGCATTCCCGTGTGAACATGGGACCCAACGGGTCCCACTTAGTCGAGTAGAATATATAAATAGGATAGAAATATTTTTGATGGACCAAATGCAGGCAAATGTGACTAGCCAAATATGCCAAATGGGTTAGCACAGACAAGGTGGGCCAAAGGATCTGTTTCTGCGCTGTACAGTGCGATGACTCTATACCTCTAAAATTCCCTTTGCTTCACTGAGGAATAAATCCGACGTCCTAATCTGGCTTGGCCTTTATATGGCACCAAGCCTACAAAAATGTCTGAAGAAGGGTCTCGACCCGAATCGTCTTTTATATCTCTAAACTAAACTAAACTAATAAAAAGTAAGTATAGAACAAATTATCTCTGTGAATTGAAGACTGTGTGGTTTTGTTTAGAAATACAATGTGGAAACAGACCCTTTAGCCCACCGAGTGCACACTGACCAATGATCACCCATAGATTAGTTCTCTCCTGCACATTAGGGACAGTTTACTGAAGCCAATTCACCAACAAACCTGCACGTCTTTGGGATGGCGGGAGGAAGCCGGAGCACCCGGAGAAAATCGACACAGTAACAGGAAGACCATGCAAACTCAATATTGATAGCACCCGAGGTCCGGATCCAACCCAGGTCTCTGGCGCTGTGAGGCAACAACGCTACCGCTGTGTCACTTTTTCCAACCTAGCTAACTACGAGAAAGTAGTATTTAATATACATGATCTTTTGCTTTTTGCAACAGGGATCATGATAAGGAAGATTGCAGACAACTCACCAATTAGCCACGAGGTTGATAGTGAGGGACAAGAGCGGAACGCCCTATCAAAACATGGAGGGGACGGGGGACACAATTTTTTGACGGCCACGCGCGCATGCGCACACTCACACACACACACACGCGTGAGGCTTCGGAGGCTCAACCAGCGATAAATGCAGCTCAACTCTGCCTGTCTCACCGGGTTAACTACAGCCCTGTCTGGACTGATGGGATACCAGCACCGCTTCTCCGCGCTGGCCATATTTCCCGCAAGTCCAGGAAGGCTGTAGGCTCACCTGGCGGAACAGGCAGAGTTGAGCTGGGTTTAGCGCTGTTTCTCTGCGCTGGCCCGTCTGATTCCCGACCAAAGATCCTATAGTGGAGGATCTTTGCTGCCGACCTCTCTGGCCACCCACGGGGGGGTACTCAGGAGGGGACAGGACAGCGCCGGAGAGCCGACCGGGATCGATCCTGGCTGCGGATGAGGCGCAGGTCTGTGCCACGTCTCCCTCCTCCAATCAGCGCGCTCTATCCTCAGTCCCCCCCAACCCCCCCCCCCCCACTCCTCCCTCCTGCAATCATCGCGCGGAATCATGTCCCACCCCCACTGCCTGATGACCGACGTCTCTCTCGTCCAATAGACGCCCTCGACGTGGCACAGACCTGCGCCTCTTCCGTTTTCAACATACTGACGGAACGGAGGTCATACGGCACAGAAACGACCGCCGGAAGGGACGTCACGACCGCGGTGCCACAGGTCACAGGTTGCCACGCACTGCAAGGGAGCAGTGGACCAGACAGGAAGAGCGGACGGAATTACCACGGAATTACTACTAGACAGCCAAACCAGTAGGTAATTTACGGCTGGGGTGAGTACTTTCCCATTTATAGGAGGTAGGATTATATAAATAAGGGGTGTATCAATACAGTAATCCGGGTAGGGGATTCTTAAATAGGACCAGTTAATTACTTATATAAGATGGGCGGCCAGGAGATGTGCCAATACTGTGAGATGTGGGAATTTGTCGACACCATTGATGTAGATGATTCCTACAGCTGCAGTAAGTGTTTGAGGCTAGCGGAACTCGAGCTCCGCATTGATGAGCTGGAGACCCAACTTCATACGCTGCGGAACATCAGGGAGGGGGAGTATTACCTGGATGTTTGGTGCCAGGGGATGGTCACACCGACCAGTTTAATTAATTCAGTAGTTAGTGAGCAAGGAAAGGAAGGTGTGGCCATAAGCGAGGCAGGTAGGGGGAACCAGGAGGAGATGCGGCAGGAGCCACAGCCCTTGTCCCTGACGAGCATGACCGAGGCTCTTACTCAATGTGAGGACGGGATCAGGGGCTGTGGGAGGGATGAGCAACCTGGCTACAGCACCGTGGATCAGGGGGCCATTCAAGAGGGGGGAGTTAGAAGAAATGCCGTTGTGATAGGGGATAGTATTATTCGGGGGGTAGATAAGGTTCTCTGCGGCCAGCAGAACATGTCCCGAAGGCTGTGTTGCCTACCCGGTGCTAGGGTTAAGGATATCTCTGCGGTGCTGGAGAGAAATTTGCAGAAGGAGGGGGAGGATCCAGTGGTCGTGGTCCATGTGGGGACCAATGACATAGGAAGGACGAGGAAGGAGGATCTGCTGAAGGAGTTTGAGCAGTTAGGGAATAAATTAAAAAGCAGAACCTCGAGGGTACTGATCTCCGGATTGCTACCTGAGCCACGGGCCAAATCGGCGAGGGTACATAAAATTAAAAAGCTGAATGCGTGGCTCAAAGACTGGTGTGGGAAAAATGGGTTTGGTTTCTTGGGCCACTGGCACCAGTACTGGGACAGGGGGGATCTGTTCTGTAAGGACGGACTTCACCTGAACGGTGCTGGGACTGGGGTCCTGGCAAATCATATAACTAGGGCAGTAGAGAGGTCTTTAAACTAAGTAGCGGGGGGGAGGTATCAAGGGGGGTAATAACGGCAGGGGTAGAGGAAATAGAGCAGGGTATCAGTGGGGAAGCGGAAAATCAAAATGTGACAGGAGGATCCAGAATGTGTGAAGATAAAGCTCTAGATGTAAAAGGGGCAAAAACGGAAAGGAAGGGTAGTAAAAATCATCTGAAAGTGCTTTATCTAAATGCACGGAGTATTCGAAATAAGATAAATGAATTAACGGTGCAATTAAGTATATATAGTTATGATATCGTGGCCATTACGGAGACATGGCTGCAAGGGGATCAGGACTGGGAGTTAAATATAGAGGGGTACTCGACAATTAGAAAAGATAGACAGGAAAGAAAGGGAGGAGGGGTGGCCCTTTTAATAAGGGAGGGAATAACGGCAATAGAGAGGAAGGATATTGCGTTGAAGGATCAGGATAGTGAAACAGCTTGGGTACAGATAGAGAATAACAAGGGGAAAAAAACACTAGTGGGTGTAATTTATAGACCTCCAAATAGCTGTGACGCTGTTAGTCAGAACATAAATCTGCAAATAGTTGACGCATGTAAAAAGGGAACTGCTGTAATCATGGGGGACTTCAATTTTCATATTAATTGGGCAAACCAAACTGGGCAGGGTAGACTAGAGGAAGAGTTTATAGAATGTATTAGAGACGGGTTCCTAGAACAGTATGTCGCAGAACCGACAAGGGGGGAGGCAATCTTGGATCTGGTCCTGTGTAATGAAGCAGGATTAATTAAAAATGTCATAGTTAGGGACTCGTTGGGAACAAGTGACCACAATATGGTCGAATTCCATATTCAAATAGAAGGGGAGCAGGTTGAAACTCAGGCTAGGGTGCTTAGTCTAAATAAGGGGGATTATGAAGGTATGAGGACTGAGCTGATCAAAGTTGACTGGGATAACAGACTCAAGAATAAGACGGTACATGAGCAGTGGTGTACGTTTAAGGATCTACTGTATAACCTTCAAGAAAAATGTATTCCTATGAAGAAAAAAAGGGGTACGGGTAAGAACAGTCAGCCATGGCTCAGTAAAACTATAAAGGATAGTATTCGGCTGAAGGCAAGGGCATATAAGGTAGCCAGAGATAGTGGGAGGGCAGAGGATTGGGAAGCATTTAAAGGTCAGCAAAAAATAACTAAGAGATTAATTAAGACGGGGAAAATAGACTATGAAAGGAATTTAGCGAACAACATAAAAACTAATAGTAAGAGTTTTTATAGCTATATAAAAAGAAAAAGGGTGGCTAAGGTGAACGTTGGTCCATTGGAGGGTGAGACTGGAGAGTTGTTGGTGGGGAACATGGAAATGGCAAAGGCATTAAACGAGTATTTTGTATCAGTCTTCACCATAGAAGACACAAAAAATATTCCAACGCTGGATAAACAGGGGGCGGTAGGAATGGAGGAGCTAAATACTATTAAGATCACCAAGGAGGTGGTATTAGGGAAATTAATGAGACTGAAGGAGGATAAATCCCCTGGGCCTGATGGATTACATCCAAGGGTCTTGAGGGAGATAGCGGTGGGGATTGTGGATGCATTGGTGATAATTTTCCAAAACTCCCTGGAGGCAGGAACGGTCCCAGTGGATTGGAAAATGGCCAATGTAACACCTATATTTAAAAAAGGAAGTAAACAGAAGGCGGGTAACTTGAGACCGGTTAGTCTAACATCGGTGGTGGGTAAAATGTTAGAGACAATTATTAAAGAAACACTAACGGGGCACTTGGATAAACATGACTTCATCGGACAGAACCAGCATGGTTTTGTGAAGGGGAAGTCCTGTTTAACGAATCTGCTCGAATTCTTTGAGGAAGTAACAACCCGGGTGGATAAAGGGGAACCGGTGGATGTGGTATACTTGGACTTCCAAAAGGCTTTTGACAAGGTGCCACATAAGAGACTATTGCTAAAAATAAAAAATTATGGGATTGGGGGTAATATATTAGCATGGGTAGAGGATTGGCTAACAAATAGGAAGCAGAGAGTGGGGATAAATGGTTCATACTCGGGATGGCAACCGGTAACTAGCGGGGTTCCGCAAGGGTCGGTGCTGGGACCCCAGTTGTTCACAATTTATATAAATGATTTGGAGGAGGGAACCAAGTGTAATATATCAAAATTTGCGGACGATACAAAAATGGGAGGAAAAGTAGGGGATGAGGAGGATAGGAAGAGTCTGCAAAAGGATATAGATAAGCTAGGTGAGTGGGCAACAACTTGGCAGATGAAATTTAATACTAATAAATGTGAAGTCATTCACTTTGGGAAAAAAAATGATAGGGCAAGTTATTTTCTAAATGAGGAGGAGCTGCGTTGTAATGCAACGCAAAGGGATCTAGGGGTATTAGTACATGAATCACTAAAAGTTAGTATGCAGGTGCAGCAAGCAATCAGGAAGGCCAATGGAGTTTTGGCCTTTATTGCTAGGGGGATTGAGTATAAAAACATGGAGGTCTTGCTGCAGCTGTACACAGTATTAGTGAGACCACATTTGGAATACTGTGTACAGTTCTGGGGTCCATACTTAAGAAAGGATGTACTAGCCCTGGAGGCAGTGCAGCGAAGGTTTACAAGATTAATTCCTGCAATGAGGGGATTGACATATGAGGAAAGGTTAAGTAGGCTGGAACTCTACTCTTTGGAGTTTAGAAGAATGAGAGGCGATCTCATTGAAACATATAAGATCGTGAGAGGCCTTGATCGGGTGGATGCACCGAGGATGTTCCCAATGATCGGGGAAACTAGAACTAGGGGACATAGTCGCAGAATAAGGGGGGGCTCTTTTAAAACTGAGATGAGGAAGAACTTCTTCACCCAGAGGGTGGTTAATTTATGGAATTCACTGCCCCAGGGAGCAGTGGAAGCAGAAACGTTAAATATATTTAAGTCTAAAATAGATGGTTTTTTAGCTGCCAAGGGGATAAGGGGCTACGGGGAGAGGGCAGGGATATGGACCTAGGTATAGTTAGTATAGTAAGACCTGAGTGATCTCCTGGACAAGTGTCGATCGCCTGGATTGGGGTCGGAGAGGAATTTCCCGGATTTTTTTTCCGAATTGGACCTGGGTTTTTATCCGGTTTTTTGCCTCCCCCAGGAGATCACGCGGTTCTTGGGGTGGAGAGGGGTGATAGCGGTATAAAGGGGAGGGTAGTGTCTTGTGTTCTGTGTCTTGTGTCTACTGTTTGTGGGTAAGTGTGTCTGTTTAGTGTTCAGCCATGAGCGAATGGCGGTGCGGGCTCGACGGACCTGGTGGTCTACTCTCGCACCTACTTTCTATGTTTCTATGTTTCTGTGATCATCAGTCCCACCCCCACTGTCTCGCGGAAAGCGGAGATTTCACCGGGTTTTAAAATCCGGATGACGAAAACTTGGGGGGGGATGTCCCCCACCTCTCAAAACATGGAGGCGATGTGGCCCCTTTGGCCCCCCCGGGTTTTCCGACCCTGGGGAGGTGAGGGAGGAGTATTTGGATGTGAGGGTGAGATATACTTCAGTGATTGCTGGAAAGTCTCATCCAGCATTGCTGGTGAGAGAAACAGAGTTAACATTTCAAGTCAATAACCTTTCATCAGAATTAGAAATCTAACACAGAAAAGCTGGACGGTATGGGGAATGGGGAGGAGACTACAAAGGGAATGGTGATGATAATGTGTAAACCAAGGGAGAGTGACTGATCCAGGTGGTGGTAATGGCAGCTGGAAGAAGGCAGTAATTGATTGCACTTGTTCAATCTGAAGGGGATTTAATATGAAAGAGATGAAAAAGAACAGAAAAAGTAGTATGTTAACAATTTTTCTCTCTCCACAGATTCTAACTGACCTGCTTCAGAATGTAGAACATAAAACAGTGCAGTGCAGGAGCAGGCCTTTTGGCCCACAATGTCTGTGCCCAACATAAAGCAAAATTAAACTTTTCTCCTCTGCCTGCAAGCGATTCATACTGCTGCATATTCATGTGGTTATCTAAAAGCTTCTTAAACACCACTATCGTAACTGCCTCCACCACCACCCCTGGCAGCATGTTCCACACACCCACAACTATGTGTGTAAAATTCCCATTTAAACTTTCCTCCTCTGACCTTAAAGCTCTCTCTCGTCTTTGATAGTTCCACCCTGGTTAAAGAAAAAGTTCTGGCTACAAGGTTTATTTTATGGAGGCACAAATCACAAAGTGCTGGATTAACTCAGTGAGCCAGGTAGTATCGTTATAGGGAATGGACAGACGACATTTTTGGGTCAGGACCCTTCTTCATACTGAGATTTGAGACTGATGAAGGGTCCTGACTCAAAATCCCCCAGATGCTGCCTGACCTGCTGAGTTCTAACACTTTGTGTTATGCTCCGTATTATATCCAACTTTCATCAGCTGCGGAGTCTTGTACCCTTCAGTTCCGGCACTTAGAGTCATAGAGTGATACAGCGTGGAAAAAAGACCCTTCAACCCAACTTGCCCACACCGACCAACATGTCCCATCTACACTAGTTTCGTTTGGCCTGTATCCTTCTAAACCTGTCCTCTCAATGTTCCTGTAATTGTTTCTTAAACTTTGTAATAGATTAGATTAGATTAGATTAGATTTGTTTATTGTCATTCTGACCGTTCGGTCTGAATGAAATTTTGTTTCCCTGCAGTCATACATATAATAAAAAATGACAAAAACACACAATCAACACAAATTTAACATCCACCACAGTGAGTTCACCAAACACCTCCTCACAGTGGTGGAAGGCAAAATCTTAAAGTCTCTGTCTCTTCCCATTTGTTCTCCCTCTGCGCCGAGGCGATCTAGGCTCCAGATGTTGTGACCCCACCGGGTGATGGTAAATCCCGCGGCTCAACCGTGCTCCGCGAACGGGCCGCTTCAAACTCCGCGGGTGGTCGCTGCCGCCGCCACAGCTCCGAGGCCGAGTTGGGTCTCCGCTGCCGCCGCCACGGTTCCGGGGCTGAGTTGGGTCTCCATTGCCGCTGCCGCTGCCGCCGCCGCCGCCGTCACCACAGCTCTGAGGCCGAGTCGGGTCTCCGCTGCCGCTGCCTCCGCCACAGCTCTGAAGCCGAGTAGGGTCTCCGCTGCCGCTGCCTCCGCCACAGCTTCGGGGCCGAGTAGGGTCTCCGCTGCCGCTGCTGCCGCCGCCACAGCTCCGGGGCCGAGTCGGGTCTCCGCTGCCGCTGCTGCTGCTGCCGCCGCCACAGCTCCGGGGCTGAGTCAGGTCTCCGCTACCGCTGCTGCTGCTGCCGCCGCCACAGCTCCGGGGCTGAGTCAGGTCTCCGCTACCGCTGCTGCTGCTGCCGCCGCCACAGCTCCGTGGCCGAGTCGGGTCTCCGCTGCCGCTGCCGCCGCCGCTGCCGCCGCCGC
Organism: Amblyraja radiata; assembly: GCF_010909765.2. Lineage (NCBI taxonomy): Eukaryota > Metazoa > Chordata > Chondrichthyes > Rajiformes > Rajidae > Amblyraja > Amblyraja radiata. The sequence continues at coordinate 54,629,353 of NC_045956.1, read as the reverse complement.
TGCCGCTACCGCCGCCACAGCTCTTATATAGTACCTGCCTCAACTACCTCCTCAGGCAGCTCATTTCATCCATCCACCACTGCTGGTGTGAATAAGTTATCCCTCAGTTTCCTATTAAATCTTTCCCCCTTCACCTTAAACCTATGTCCTCTAGTCCTCGATTCCCCTATTCTGGGAAAGAAACTGTGGGTCTACCAGATCTATTCCTCACATGATTTTATACACCTTTATAAGATCACCCTTCATCCTCCTGCATTCCAAGGAATAGAGTCCCAGCCCCTCTTGCTTTTCACTCTCCTCTCTTCTCATTATCCATGATCCAAGGAGACAGGCACATTTCAAACATAATGGTGGGTCTGGAATCACGTATAAACCAATCCAGGTACCTTCTTTGATGGACATTGGTCCATCAATTGTTTCGTGTCCCCAGATGTATTTCATTACCTGGATTTACAATTCTTCAGCTGTCATTGATGAGAATTGAACCCATGTCACTGAAACAATAGTTCAGAACTCTGGTTAATAGCGCAGTAATTCTACCGCCATGCTACCCACCTTTAGATATTGGATACCCAGTGCAGGTTTTAGTACTTTGGATTGCTGGATAACACATTCCATTGACCTCTACATATGTTATAGATTCTTGAGCTGGGCCTGAGTGAATGTGAAATTTGTCCAACATCTTCACTTGCACCAAATGCTGTGAAAAACATATTTAACGCATTTGCCGTTTCCTGACTCCCCACTGCATTTCCACTTGACTGATCCTTCAAAGGGCCCACCTGTTTCTCAGCAATCCCCATACTTCTGTAGTTAAACTAAATTGCTCCACTTGCCATGAACAATCCTTTTCTTCCGTGAAGCCTCGTCTTCCTAAATCCACTTTTGGTGGTCGAATAGAAGCAAAAAGTCAGGAAGCAAAGAGTAGGAGTGAACGGGTCCTTTTCAGAATGGCAGGCAGTGGCGAGTGGAGTGCCGCAAGGCTCGGTGTTGGGGCCGCAACTGTTTACCATATATATGGTAGGTTTGGAAGAAGGAATTAGGAGCAACACTAGCAAGTTTGCGGATGACACAAAGCTGGGTGGCAGTGTGAACTGTGAAGGGGATGTTAGCAGGTTGAAGGGTGACCTGGACAGGTTGAGTGAGTGGGCAGATGCGTGGCAGATGCAGTATAATATAGATAAATGTGAGGTTATCCACTTTGGTGGCGAAAACAAAGGGGCAGATTATTATCTCAATGGGGTTAGGTCAGGTAAGGGGGATGTACAGCGAGACCTGGGTATCCTTGTACACCGGTCACTGAAAGTTGGGGTGCAGGTACAGCAGGCAGTGAAGAAAGCTAATGGAATGTTGGCCTTCATAACAAGAGGATTTCAGTATAGGATTAGAGAGGTTCTTCTGCAGTTGTATAGGGCTCTGGTAAGATCACATCTGGAGTATTGTGTACAGTTTTGGTCTCCTAATTTGAGGAAGGACATCCTTGTGATTGAGGCAGTGCAGCGTAGGTTCACAAGATTGATCCCTGGGATGGCGGGACTGTCATATGAGAAAAGATTGAAAAGACTAGGCATGTATTCACTGAAGTTTAGAAGGATGAGGGGGCATCTTATAGAAACATATAAAATTATAAAAGGACTGGACAGGCTAGATGCAGGAAAAATGTTCCCAATGGTGGGCGAGTCCAGAACCAAGGGCCACAGTCTTAGAATAATGGGGAGGCCATTTAAGACTGAGGTGAGAAAAAACCTTTTCACCCAGAGAGTTGTGAATTTGTGGAATTCCCTGCCACAGAGGGCAGTGGAGGCCAAATCACTGGCTGGATTTAAGATAGACTTAGATAGAGCTCTAGGGGCTAGTGGAATCAAGGGATATAGGGAGAAGGCAGGCACGGGTTATTGATTGAGGACGATCAGCCATGATCGCAATGAATGGCGGTGCTGGCTCGAAGGGCCGAGTGGCCTCCTCCTGCACTTGTTTTCTAAATACAGTCCTAGATTACTAGCTGAGTAATGGCAATGGACGTCAATTCCATTCTTAAACCTCATTTTTCACGTTATCATATTCGAAATCATAATCATAATCATACTTTATTAGCCAAGTATGCTTTGCAACATTCGAGGCCCATTCTCCTGGCCCATTTCACATTCACTCAGGCCCAGCTCAAGAACTAGGAGTATATAAAGCTATGTTGTGCTTCGAGCTTCCTCGCCATTCATCTGAATCATGAACGGTCTTCTAACTTAACATCATTTTCAGGCATTACCCTTGTATCTCTTGCTTCCTTTAATATCCTAAATCCACAGATTTTTCTTTTGAAAAAACTCACTCATAGGGTCACTGGGGTAAAAAAATTCTGAAGATTCATCATCTTCTGCATGAAGAAATTTCTCCTCAGCTCATTCCTACATAGTTTATTCCTCTGCTGAGACTATGCCTCCAGTCCTATATTCAACTGCACCCTCAAGGATACTCTGGATGCTCTGAGGTTGGCTGCGGGACATGTCCCGGGGCACGAAGGCTGAAGTGTGTCCATGAGAGGCGGGGAACGGTGCATTCCTTGGTTGTTGTGTTTGGATCAAGGCATCAGTGGAGTGGGCCGCAGGAGGCCCTGCAGCAGCCTGGAAGTTGAGTGGATCAGACCCTGCTCCAAGAGGCTGGGTGTGCTGATCAGATGCGGCCTGCAGTTGGACGGAGCGGTGTACCAGCGGTGGAGGACATCAACCACATTGTCTGGCTAGGCCCACTCTGCAACTCTGACCTAGTGCCACAGCCAGGACAATGGGCCTTTCTGGCCAAGTTGATACTCTACGTTTTTAACAATTTATGGATTTGAATCATACAAAGCGATGCCGGAAACATGGCACCTCCTGTGTAATGTCTCATTGTAATCTACTATTCCTTTACTTATGTACTTAAGTATGATTATGCCTATGTATAGTACCATCTTTACTGAATTGTATTCATGCATAGCACTGTTGAGCTGGATAGCATGCAAACCATGTTTTTTCACTATATCTCGGTATACATGATAATAATAAATTAATATTGATACTAAAAATCTTCATACTTTTGCAGTATGAAATATATAAAGGATAAAACCAATTAATATGGTGGCACAGTGGTGCAGCGGTAGAGTTGCTGCCTTGCAGCACCAGAGACCCAGGTTTGATCCTGACTACATGTACCATCTGTATGGAGTTTGTATGTTCTCCCTGTGACCGCATGCGTTTTCTCTGGGTGCTCCGGTTTCCTCCCACACTCCAAAGACATACAGGTTTGTAGGTTAATTTGCTTTGGTAAAAAAAATTGTAAATTGCCCCTAGTGTGTAGGATAGTGCTAGTAGTCGGGGTGATGGCTGGCCGGCGCCGACTTGGTGGGCCGAGCGAAACTAACCTCTGCCTGTGCATGATCCATATCCTCCATTCCCTGCCTTTCCGTGTGCCTATCTAAAAAACTCAGAAATGCCACTGCATCTGCCTCCACCACCACCCCTGGCGGCACGTTCCAGGCACCCACCTCTTTCTATCTAAAAATATAATAGGTAGATCATCCATTGCCCTGAGATGACTGAAAGCCTTCCCCAGGGAAATGAGGCAGTCTGAAGAAGGGTCTCGACCTAAGGCATCCCCTATCTATGTTCTCCAGAGAAGCTGCCTGAATCGCTGAGTTACCTCCAGCACTTTGTGTCCTTATATGTATTAACCAGCATTTGCGGTTCATTGTTTCTACCCAGAGAAACGCTGTTAGCTCTACTGTAGCCCCACATACAATTTTCCTTCCAAGATCAGAACACTGGCCCTGCCTAGAACAAGGCAGCACTGAGTGGCTCCCAGCACAAGTGGCTGACTGCCTCATGAATGGCGAAGACAGCGCCACCTTCAGGCTCACCTACATTCCAAGCTGATACTCAGGTTGAATGTAGAAAGATAGACACAAAACGCTGGAATAACTCAGCGGGACAGGCAGCATCTCTGGAGAGGAGGAAATTCCTTCTATCCAGAGATGCTGCCTGTCCCGTTGAGTTACTCCAGCATCCTATGTCTATCTTCGATGTAAACCAGCATCTGCAGTTCCTTCCTACACTTGAATGTAGAAACTTCAGTCTGAAGAAGGGTCTCGACGTGAAACATTACCCATCTATGTTCACCAGAGGCGTTGCCTGACCTGCTGAGTTACTCCAGCATTTTGTGTCGTTTTCTGAGAATGAATGTTTCTGCTGGACCCAGGAGCGATGAATAAGCAAACATAATATTAAAACAATAGAAACAAATAACTGCAGATGCTGGTTCTACCAAAGATTGATACCTAACTCACTGTGTTACTCCAGCACTATGTTTGTCTATAATATTAAAATACTTCACCATACCAGACAACACTCGCACATGTTTAAAAATAGTTGAATGCATTTTAGATGGAAGTCCCTTCAGCAGGTTATCAATCTGCAACTTCAACACTGATTCTTTCTCTACAGATGCTGCCTGGCCCGCTGTGTGTTTAATGTTTCTAAAGTCAAAGTTAATTTTATTTGTCAATTGAATGTTACAAGAATAATTAATGTTAATCACACATAAGATGCCATGATCTTTTGCACTGGTATGGAGATTTTTGTTGTATGTGTGTCCACAAAAAACATAACTTTGCATGAATTTAACAGGAGTCGCTGCCTCAAAATGGCAGCCAGCATCGTCAGAGACCCACACCACCCTGGCCATGCATTCATTTCACTCCTGCCATTGGGAAGAAGGTGTAGAAGCCTGAAAACTGTAATGTTCAGGTTCAAGAGCAGCTTCTTCCCAAAACCCATCAGACTATTAAACTCTACAACCTCCAAAAAGCCCAAACAGCATAGGCTTGGGGGCATTGTTTTTGTCTGCATTATTATTATATAGCAAAGGTGAGGAGTTACAGCAAAATTATCATCACCAAGTCGTCTGCTGATTGTTCACTCTGATCTTTCTTCACAGATGTTGCCTGACCTGCTGAGTATTTTTAGCACAGTTTAGGATACAGCATGGAAACGGGCTCTTCGGCTCACCGAGTCCATGCCTCTGTGAGGCAGCGGCTCTATACTCTGCCGCCTGGGAAGTGGGAAATATTTCTAACCTGGGTCTCTATTTTTTAGCTGATCCTAAGGTACTTACATTGAACGTTGCATCCAACCGCATGTAGTGTTGCAGCATTTGTTGCTTGCATGCAACCAGAGCATTACTTCTCTCCAGAGATGCTGCCTGTCCCGCTGAGTTACTCCAGCATTTTGTGTCTAGCACAGATACAGAGATGCTGTGCAAGGTCTATGGTAGTTTGGTTCTGAGATAGGGTTGTGCTTAGGCTTATGCAGGGTGGTTCATCCACAGTGTATGGGGAAGAATGAAGAACAATCATAGAAATGGGATAAGTTGGAGAGCTAATTCACCGAGTTGGCACGGGCACAGGGGTCAAATAGTTTGCCTTCGTGCGCTACATTTCGAAGATTCCACGAAAAACTTGAGAACATCCTTTTATTTGAGCATTTCCACAACTTCCCAAAGTGCTTCTTAACCACTTCATATTTTTTTAATTAGAATTTACCTTTGAAGCTTTCAGGCAAATGCACTTCACAGGGAAAGCCGCAAACCAGTGGTCCTGCAGTGAGGACATTCAACACATGCAATAGGATGGTAAAATAAAACAAAACAAAACAGAAGCAGGAAACAAAGAAATTAAATAATACGACGAGTCTATCTTTCCAATTCAAACCGTGTCTGGCTTTCCAAGGGCTTGAATCTTAAAGAACTTGAAATTTTTTCCAAAAGAAATAGGGGTATAAATGTTGGGAGGTCATGTTGCAGTGAAATAAGACGTTGGTGAGGCCGCATTTAATAATAATAATAATACATTTTATTTATGGGCGCCTTTCAAGAGTCTCAAGGACACCTTACAAAAATTTAGCAGGTACAGGAAAAACATGTAAGGGGAATGAAATAAATAGTAGAGACATGACTAGTACACAAAGTAAAGACAGAATTCAATACAAAACACAATATGAGGCAATTAATGCACAGATGAAAAGGGAGGGGGACGTGGGGCTAAGGATAGGCAGAGGTGAAGAGATGGGTCTTGAGGCGGGACTGGAAGATGGTGAGGGACACAGAATTGCAGATCAGTTGGGGGAGGGAGTTCCAGAGCCTGGGAGCTGCCCTGGAGAAGGCTCTGTCCCCAAATCTGCGGAGGTTGGACTTGTGGATGGAGAGGAGACCGGCTGATGTGGATCTGAGGGACCGTGAGGGTTGGTAGGGGGAAAGGAGGTCAGTGAGATATGGGGGGGCCAGATGGTGGAGGGCTTTGTAGGTGAGGATCAGGATTTTGTAGTTGATCCAGTGGGAGATGGGAAGCCAGTGAAGTTGTTTGAGGACTGGAGTGATGTGATGCCAGGATTTGGTGTGGGTGATGAGTCGGGCGGCTGCGTTCTGGACCAGTTGGAGTCGGTTGATTTAGGTGGAGCTGATGCCAAGGAGAAGTGAGTTGCAGTAGTCCAGTCGGGAGGAGATGAAGGCATGGATGAATCTTTCAGCAGCGGGAGATGTGAGAGAGAGTCTGAGTTTGGCGATATTTAGAGTCATGTGTTCAGTTCTGGGCGCCATGTTATAGGGAAGGCTGTCAAGCTGTAAAGGAAACAGAGAAGATTTACGAGGATGTTACCAGGACTAGAGGGTCTGAGCTATTGGATGAGGTTGAGCAGGCTAGGTCTTTATTCCCTGGAGCACAGGAGGATGAGGAGTAATCTTATAGAGGAGTACAAAATCATGAGAGGAATAGATTGGGAAGACGCACAGAGTTTCTTGCCCAGAGTAGGGGAATCAAGAACCAGACGGCATAGGTTTTAGGTAAGGGGGGGGGGACAATTTAATAGGAACCTGTGGGGTAACTTTTTTACGCAATGGGTGGTGGGTGTATGGAACGAGCTGCTGGTGGAGGTAGTTGAGGGAGGTACTCTCGCAATGTTTAAGAAACATTTAGACAGGTACATGGATAGGATAGGTTTAAAGGGATATGGACCAAATGTAGGCAGGTGGAACTAGTGTAGGTGGGACATGTTGGTTGATGCGGGCAAGTTGGGCCGAATGGCCTGTTTCCATGCCATAGGACTCTATGACTATGAAAACACACAGATTGCTGGAGTAACTCAACGGATCAGGCAGCATCCCTGGAGATCATGAATACGTGACATTTCAGGACAGGACCTTTCTTCACACTGATTGTGGGAGGGATTGGAGGGCAGGAAATCAGTTTTTCTTGTTTCTATTCTCCAGGGATGCGACCTGACCCGTTGAGTTACTCCAGTACTTTGTGTCTTTTTCTGTAAACCCACATTTGCAGTACCTTGTTGGTACCTTTTCAGTCACAGATTCTTCTTTCGTGTCCATCATCTATGTTTTAAATGTTCGGCCAGGCTCTTGCACAGTGGACAGCCTTCTCGTTTGTTACCGCTAGATTTTACAGGCAGCATTGTTCACCAAGAAATGGGCATCTTAGTATGTGTGGGACTTGCATTGGTCCATCCCTGTACAAAGCCTATTGAGGGACTTCCAGGTCTTCCAGTCACACCTGTGACCAGGTGGTAGCTGTGCCTTGGTTGGGATTGGCATCTTTACATGGTGGTGGTTTCCACTGCATTTCTTTTCCTACAAGGCTAGTCTGGTTGCTTGAGGAGACTGTGACAATGACTGGACTGTGTGAAGGATGGATTAATAGGAGTCATAAATTCATAGAGCCAAACGGCGACGAAACAGGACCTTCGGCCCATCTTGTCCATACCGGCTAAATTGGCGTATTGGACTAGTCCCATTTGCCATCATTTGGCCGATGGCCCTCTAAACCTTTAAACCTTTCCTATCACAGATAGTTAATTCATTTATGAGAGATGAACAACATTAAAAGTCACAGAAATAAGAAACTGTGCAAAAAACCCCATAAAGTGTTGGAGTAACTCAGTGGGTCAGGCAGCATCCCTGGGTAACATGGATGGGTGATGTTATGGGTCAGACCCTTCTTCAGACTGATTGTGTGATGGGTGGGTGGGTTTAAGTATGCTGGGAGAGAAGAGGGGCAGGACAAAGCGTGGCAGCTCATGAGTAGACACGTGGAAGGAGCGTTCCCCAAACCCGCATTAGCTGCTTCTATCACGACTATAAATAAAACTTGACAACATTTCTTTTTTCTTTCCCGATTTCCATTCATTTATTTATTTTTATTCACTTAAATTCCAAAAGAGCAAATTTTATTCCATATCTCAAAATTTTGTGCAATGATTTAGGAATTTCCATAGAAACTATATTTCCATCAATCAATGGATGTAAACTGAGGGTTACATGCACTGTCTTTCGAAAGTGCTTTCTAATTCTAGCCTCTCTAGGAGAGTTGCTGCCTCACAGTGCCAGAGACCCTCCAAACGTGTCCTATCCGTGTATCTGTCTAACTGTTTCTTAAATCTTGGGATAGTCCCAACCTCAATTACTTCCTCTGGCAGCTTTTTCAATACACCCACCACCCTTTGTTTGAAAAAGTTAACAATCAGATTCCTATTATATCTTTTCCCCTAAAACCTATGTCCTCTGGTCCTCAATTCACCTATTCTGGGCAAGAGACACATTCCTTTACAAGATCACCATTCATCCTTCTGCACTCCAAGGTATAGAGTCTCAGTCTACTCAACCTCTCCCTATAGCTCAGACCCTCTAGTCCTTGTAACATCCTTGTAAATCTTCTCTGTACCCTTTCCAGCTTGGTTTTTGCAGTATTGCTCTATAATTCTTTGCAAAAATAGTATCAAGGGGCATATTTCTCAAATGTATAAGGGATACGTGCTATAATTTTTTGGGGACAAATGAGTGAAATAGACAAGGACAGAGGAACACTAAATTTAAGACAGCTGAAAGTATCTCAATGAAGGATTTTTGAAAGCCAACCACAATAAACAGGGTATGTAATGATATATTGGTTAATTAGAAAATTGAACTAGAAGGGCTGGAATTTGGAGCACAGGGGTAGAGGTAATGAGTAGTGTTCTCACAAACTTTTCCCAAAAGAACAGGCAAAATTATTGAAATGAGATGTTACATACAAACAGCCACCATAAGGCAAAATCCAACCTCCATTCTTCCACACATAAGAGAGAAGCTCTCTATTTTCTGCATTGCTCCAAAACTTTGCACGAAAACCTGGGAAAGGCACAAGGCTTAGTGTAAATATGATAGTAGCATTTAAGAGACTTTTAGATAGGCACGTGTAGCTTCAGGGAATGGAGGGATGAGGTTTTTGTGCAAGTAGCTATTAGTTTGTCCTGGCATCATGTTCGGCACAGATGTTGTGGGGTGAAGGGCCTGCCCCTGTGCTGTACTCTTCTATGTGTAGAAAGGGATTGCAGATGCTGCTTTATACTGACGATTGACACAAAGTGCTGGAGTAACTCAGCAGGACAGGCAGCATCTCTGGATACAAGGATGGGTAACATTTCGAGCCGAGGTGCTTCTTCGGACCCTACGTCTTGACCTGAAACGTCACCCATTCCTTCTATCCAGAAATTCTGCCTGTCCCGCTGAGTTACTCCAGCACTGTTTGTCTGTCTTTGATGTAATCCAGCATTATTGTTCCCTCCTACACAAATCCATCTACGACCTTAGCACAGCTATTAAGAATGCCAGGCAGGAATTCTGGTTTACGCTGGAGTGCTGTGGCAATGACGCATATTGTGCACGTTGTAGATTGTGGCAAGGCTTGCACGCCATAACGGTGAAAGTGGGCAGTATCACTGGGAACAATGGCTTCCTCCCCAATGAACTCAATGCATTCTTCACCCACTTTCAACAAAAGGCCTGTGGTGGAATGCCACACTCCCCACCAGTCTTGAGTGCACCTTTATCTATGATAACTGAGGCAGGCGTAAGATCGGCCTTCATGACAGTGAATCATCAGAAAACAACTGGTCCGGATGGAGTCCCTGGCCACATCCTCAGGACCGGTGCGGATGTGTTCTCACTTCCCGACTAGACTCCCTTTAAACTCACAACTCTATGGCCAAGTTCGGCTCTAATTCCATCTATAAGTTTGCAGACGACACACCATAATCAAAGACTAGTCCCACCATGGTCATTCCTGCTTCTATCTGCTCCTGTCCAGCAGAAGGTACAGAAGTCTGAAAGCACGCAACACCAGGCTCAGGAACAGCTTCTTCTCCTCCATTATGTGGCTTCTGAACGTCCTTCTATAAGCTAGTGTACTGTCTGATTAACCTCTACCCCATTGAGGACATTGGACTTTGTCCAAGGAACTGATGTGCCACGATGCGCTACAATGCTGAGAACTATATTCTGCACTCTGCATTCCCCATTGCTCTAACTATTGTACTTGAGTTTGAACTGATTGCTATGTATGGTGTATCTGATCCTTTTGGATAGCATGCAAAATAAAGCTCGGTACATGTGACAATGGTAAACCTAAACCTAAAATTCTGGCTCGTGGCCGCCATTATAAAATACGGTACGATAGAACTTTATTTATCCCAAGAGGGAAATTGAACTGCCAACAGTCATAAAAACACAAAATACATGAAACATGAGATTAAAGTGATGAGTGGAGAGGATTGGGGATGTGCACAGATTGGGGGAGAGGGGAGCCAGTCTCAGTCTACCCCACGACAGAAGGGGAGGAGTTGTACAGCTTGATAGAAGGGTCGCCTGTGGCGTTCTGTGTTGCTTCTTGGTGGAACCAGTCAGTTGCTGAAGGTATTCCTCAAGTTGACCAGTGTGTCATGGAGGGGGTGAGCTGTATTGTCCAGGATGCCCGCAGTTCGAGGAGCATCCTCCCCTCCAAGACCATCTCCGATTAATCCAACTCCACCCCCAGGACGGAGCCAGTTTGTTAATACTATTTGCGACCGTGGCCTTCGCCCCGCTGCCCCAGCACACGGCAGCAAAGAAGATGGCACTGGCTACCACCAATTGGTAGATGCTCATATGCTAATGAATCACTGAAAAAATACTCAACTAATTCACTGCTATTTAGCCTGCAATTGAATGGGCAATAAATATTTCCATGCCAACCTTCTCCACATCCCTAGAACAAATAAAATATAAAATTCCATCATAACCAATTTTACTTCCGCTTGAATTAATTGTTTCATTTTGTCTGGAAGGTACAGGAGCCTGAAATCTGCAACATCCAGGTTCAGGAACAGCTACTTCCCCACAGCCATCAGACTATTAAACGCAACTTGAAACAAACTATGAACTAAAACAACCTATTGCACTTTATCTGTTTACTGATGTGTGTGTATATATATATTCTATGGTGCATGGACACACTGATCTGATCTGTATTTATGACCACAATATGTGCTGAAGCAAAGCAAGAATTTAATTGTCCTATCTGGGACACATGACAACAAACTCTCTTGGCTTGACTTGACTTGTCTTGAAATGCGTTTTTAGATGCACTTTTACCTACATTTAAATATTACATTTAAACAATAGGAACATTAAGAGATCACATGAACCTCTCAGTCTTCTTCCACTTTTCAATAAGATCATCGCTGATTTGGCCTCCCACTACACCAGTTCCTCTATAAATTCCAATAGCTTCCACAGTGTTAAATACAGATCTCAGACTTCAATATTCTGCATCCATAACATTGTGGGTTAAAGAATTCCTGGAATTCACAACAAGCCAAAGGACTTAAATTGGACTCAAAATGCTGGAGTAGCTCAGCGGGACAGGCAGCTTCACTGGAGAGAAGGAATGGGTGACGTTTCTTCAGACTGAGAATCAGGAGAGAGGGAAACTGGTGATGTGGAATGGCACAAAGAGAATGTAAGGTGTGAAAGGGACAGATCAAAGCAGACGATGATCAAGGAAATGTACAATGTTTCATTGATGGCTGAGGGGAAGATGACATTGAGGAAAACACACGTGGCTGTGATTCTTCCTCACATCCAGGCATCACAGTGGTGCAGCTGGTAGAGCTGCTGCCTCACAACACAGACCCAGGTTCGGATCCTCACCTTGGGAGCTGTCTGTGTGGAGTTTGCACATTCTCCCTGTGACCTGCCTGGGTTTCCTCCAGGTGTTCCTATTAAATCTTTCCCCTCTCACCTTAAATCCATGTCCTGTGGTTCTCGATTCCCCTACTCTGGGCAAGAGATTCTGTGTATCTCTGCCTCGGTGTGGAGAGTGGGTGAGCAAGAATAACTTGCAGGGGAAGAATGGGAATGGGACCAAAGGGATTGCTCTCCCAGGAGCTGCCATGGATTTGATGGGGCCAAGTGGCCTCATATGTTGGCCTGAAAGGTGCTAGATTGTTTGTGGAGCTGCCTTTCTGGATGCAAGTGACCTTCTCAGGTCAAAAATACTGTGACATAACTTTGAAATGAAAATTCACTATGGTCACTATTTAAATTGACACTTCTATTTACCCAGAGTCAGGAAATCAAGAACCAGAGGACAAAGGTGAGGAGGGAAAGATTTAATAGGAAACAGAGGGACAACTTTTTAACACAGATGGTGGTGGGTATATGGAACGAGCTGCCAGAGGGGGTAGTTGAAACAAGTACTATTTCATACTTCATACCTCATAACGAAACGTCACCTATCCATGTTGTCCAGGCATGCTGCCTGACCTGCCGAGTTACTCCAACATTTTGTGCCTTTCTTTGGTAAACCAGCATCTGCAGTAACTTTTTACACAAAGGGTGGTGGGTGCACTTCTTCTCTGTGGATTGTCACCTTGTCGTGGTAAAGAAGCTTGTGTGGACCTGAGATCCTGAGAGCGATGCCATCTGGAGCTATGCTCCTGGAAGGGCTACCCATGGTGGTAAGGTCGAGGGGGTGGTCTCTGACAAAGAGCAATCCAACCAAGACCTCAACGGTGGAACATGTAGATGACGATGGCTGACCTTAGTGGAGCGTCACAACGGCTGGGAAGGTGGAAGAAGGCTGCAGCAGAAAAGGGTCTCCGGTCGTCTTGGACTCCATGCCACTGGATCCTGACCAAGATCTGTCAAGGACCGTGGGGTGGCTGTCTGTGCACCAGTCACCCCACGTTAAACAAAGTCATGCACAGGCATCCTCCATATAGGGAATAACCAAAGGGAGGCCTAAGCCATGACCAAATGGAGGCCTAAGAGGTGGGTGCATGGAACAAGTTGCCGGAAGAGGTACACCATTTAGACAGGTACATGGAGATGACAGGTACATGGATAGGACAGGTTTAGACGGATTTGGGCCAAAAGCAGGCAGGTGGGACTAGTGTAGATGGGGCATGTTGGTCAGATGGGCAAGTTGGGCCGAAGGGCCTGTTTCCATGTTGTATGACTCTATGACTCTAAATGATGAAAAGTTAGCGTGCTCACTGCCTGGTGACCACATTGTTTGGTTTGTCCTTTAATCTGCGATCTCCCTACCCAGTGCTATTCATCTGCCAGTCAATATAATAAGGTGCCAGGCCTCTGCTGTTCCAACTGCATGGCATTTTTCACTCAAGACATATGTTTTCAATTCCATGAGCTTGTTTACTACATCCTGAAGAATAGTATTGTTATTTGCCTTTGCTCTTTATCGTCCCTTCTCTCTCTGCTCTTCTTTATTTAGCTTTATTTGTAAGCAATTTGTTTGCTTCAGTCAATGTACTTTGTACCTCTTCCTCGTGAGCTTCTATCAAAATGAAGCCATGAGCTAATTCCTGTTCATTCTCAGGACATAAGCATTGCTGGCATTCTTTAGACTGCAGACTTTTAGACTTTGGAGATATAGCACGGAAACAAGTCCTTCGACCCACCGAGTCCGTGCCGACCAGTAATAACTCTATACAATTGCACCATCCTACTCGCTAGGGACAATTTACAATTTTACAGATGCCAATGAACCTACAGACCTGTACGTCTTTGGAGTGTGAGATGAAACCGGAGCACTCAGAGAAAACCCACGCGGTCACAGGAGAACATATAAACTCCATACTGACAGCACTTGTGGTCAGGGTCGAACCCAAAAATGGGACTAGTTTGGATGGGGCATTTTGGTTGGCATGGACGAGCGGGGCTGAAGGCTGTGTTTTCTTGCTGTATGACTCTATGACTCTCAGTCTTAGGACTGGTATTTCTGCTTTTAAGGCCACAATGTTAGTCTTGCATAGATGGAGCAATATGCAGGGAATACCCATCCCTAATAGCACTATGGTTCATGAAGGCTGTCCTTCATCACTTCCCCCAAGGCAGGCATTATGGGGTGGGTTGGTGCAGTTGTAGAGTGGTTGCCTTCCATAAAATAAAATAGGTCGATGTCAGCATAGCTTGGTGAAGGGGAGGTCTTGCCTGACAAATCTGCTGCAATTCTTTGAAGAAGTAAATACCTGTAGCAGGACAGACAAAGGAGTCAGTGGATGTAATTTATCTCGATTTTCACAAAAGCCTTTGATAAGGTGACACACGTGAGGCTGCTAATCATATCATCTGTATCATATGTATCATCATATGTCAGTTTTTGTGAGGCTGGGAAAGCACATCTCGGACCCGCAAACCCTCAGCATAGGAGCACCGCAAGGCTGCGTACTCTCCACTCTCCTCTACTCTCTCTACACCAACGACTGCACCTGCATTGACTCCTCTGTCAAGCTTCTCAAGTTTGCGGACAACACAACCCTGGTTGGACTGATCCAGGATGGGGAAGAATCTGCCTACAGACGGGAAGTGTCACAGCTGGCGCCCTGGTGCCACCACAACAACCTGGAGCTCAATGCTCTTAAGACAGTGGAATTGATAGTAGACTTTAGGAGAGCTCCTCCTCCCCTCACCTCACTCACCATCAACAACGCCACAGTCACATCTGTGGAGTATTTTAAGTTCCTGGGAACCATCATCTCCAAGGACCTTAAATGGGGGGCTACCATCGACTCCATATTCAAAAAGGCACAACGGAGGATGTACTTCCTACGGCAGCTGAGGAAGCACAATCTGCCACAGGCAATGATGGTCCAGTTTTATACGGCCATCGTAGAGTCTGTTCTCACCTTCTCCATCATGGTCTGGTTTGGCTCAGCCACCAAGCGCGACACCTGGAGGCTGCAGCGAATCGTCCGATCAGCAGAGAAGGTTATTGGCTGCAACCTTCCCTCCATTGATGAACTGTACACTGCAAGGGCCAGGAAGTGAGCGGGCAAGATCATCTCTGACCCCTCTCACCCTGGCCACAAAACCTTTGAATCACTTCCCTCTGGAAGTCGACTCCGGATTGTCAAAGCTGCCACAGCCAGACATAAAAACAGTTTTTATCCACGAGTGGTAGCTCTACTCAATAACCAAAAATCTGTAGCCTCCTTTTGTTCTGGTATTTTATTAAATTCACATGTTTAATCAATAATGTTTTATTATTAATGTTTAATGGTTTATGTGTCCATTCCTAAGTGTCGTTGTCATTTGTGGGCGGAGCACCAAGGCAAATTCATTGTACAAGTATGTGAATACTTGGCCAATAAACTTATTAGTTCACTCTTTCATCATCTAAGGAAGATGCGAGTCCATGATATTGAAGGGCAGATACTAGCTTGGATAGCATGTTGCCTGGATGGAAGAAGACAAAGAGTGGCAATAAAGGGGGCATTTTCTGGTTGGCTGCCAGTGACAAGTGGACTTCCGTAGAGGTTGGTGCTGGGGCTGCTACTCTTTACATGATATATTAATGATTTGGATGATCCCAGGAGAATGGGTTAACATATGATAAGCATTTGACAGCACTGGATCTGTACTTGCTGGAGTTTAGAAGCATGAGGGGGGACCTCATTGAAACTTACCGAATAGTGAAAGGCTTGGATAGAGTGGACTTGGAGAGGATGTTTCCACTAGTGGGAGAGTCTAGGGCCAGAGGTAATTGCCTCAGAATTAAAAGATGGTCCTTTAGGAAGGCGATTAGGAGGAATTTCGTTAGTCAGAGGGTGGTGAATATGTGCAATTCCTTGCCACAGAAGATTGTGGAGGCCAAGGGATATTTTTAAGGCATAGATACATTTGTGATTAGTAACGGTGTCAGGGGTTATTGGAGAAAAAGGCATGAGAATGGGGTTAGGAGGGAGAGATAGATCAGCCGTGATTGAATGGCGGATTAGACCTGATGGGCCAAATGGCCTAATTCTGCTCCTATCACTTACGGCCTTATGACATTCCAATGTCAGAGACCTGGGTTCGATCCCGACTCCAGGTGCTGTCTGTACCTGGAGGTACAGTGTAAAGCAGTTTTGCATGCTATCCAATCAAATCATATACATAGATACAATCAAACCAATGCAATGCAGTAACGAGGAAAACATGTTGCTTTGTTCAACTTTTTTCATGCATAAGGAGCCAAAACCTCAGTTATTTTCTCCTGCAAGGCTCTCCACTTAAGTTTTGTCACGATATCAATGCAGTCATCAGTGATTTCAGCCATTGGAGAAAGGATTCATAAAACCAGAGGCCATTTGTGTGGGCTCTTTTGTTGGGAAAAACGATTGCTGCTTTGGCAATGAATTATGTAAAAAATATACTGTTTTCGCAGCATTCTTTTGTCTTCTGTTTCATATTTGCAATTAGGTGACCTAAGCATTCAAGCTCAATACAAAAGCTACACTTAACTTTGTATTTTTAACATTTAATAAGAGATAGAATGTGATATTTCAGCCTAAGGATACGCTTTCAAATGGTGCTGTTTCTTATCCAAGGCAAATCCATGTGAAAATGTGTCTCTTGTCGCTTTGTTCAGTCCTTCTCATTGTTCACTCTTATATTAACATGGAAGACAATCATACAAATCAAAGACTCGCACCAGCAATTACTGCAAGTTATAGTCAACCATAGCACAAAATATCACCTGTATGTGAGATGCCATGGGCGTGTGGATGAGATCACCCCTGTTTCAAAGGAAGGATATCAATGTGGTTATCAATCAGAACAGATCTGACAACAATTCCTTCTCAGACAATGGAGTGGGAACTGTTCGATTATTATCCATGTGTGTGTGATAGAATAATTACGTGACAACTTCAGACTTTACTTTACTTTTGAGACATATATCGTGGAAACGGGTCCTATGGTCCACTGAGTCCACGCCGACCAGCGATCACCCTGTACACTAACACTATCCTACACACTAGGGGCAGTTTACAATTTACATTTCTGCCGAAGCCAATTAACCTACAAATCTGTATGTTTTTGGAGTGTAGGAGGAAACGGAGCATCTTGAGAAAAACCTACGTGGTAACAGGGAGAATGTACAAACTCTGTACAGATGACGGCCATAGTCAGGATCGAACCCGGGTCTCTGGTGCTGTAAAGCAGCAACTCTACCGCTGCGCCATTGTGCCAGCCAATTGATCCTCAATGATCACCTCTCTTCAGTTACTGACGGTCTTCACAGTGGTAAAGACGGCATATGATCTACTTGCCTTCGTGGGTCAGCACATTGAGTACAAGAATCGGGAAGTCACGGTGCAGCTTTATAGTATTCTGGATAGACTGCATTAGTGGTGGGGTATGCGATTCTGGTAGACCCATTACAGGAAGGATGTGAAAGCTTCGGAGAAGGTGTAGAAGGTCTCCCGGTGACTCGTAAGAAGCCGCGGCCATAGGCCGGCAGCAGGTCTGCCTCACCTCACCGTGGAACCGGGAGAGGGGCCGGTGAAGACCGGGACCTGGAGAGGAGGATGGAGGGAGTAGGCGGTGGACACTGGACAAAAGGCACGAAGATACCCAAGATGGCGGTGGCTGCGGCAAACAGAGGAACAGAGAGCTGGTGAGCAGCCAGAGCAGTGCACCTTAATGGTGTAGTGGGCCACTGTAGGGCCTGCAGCAGCTAGTGCAGTGCACCTTGATGGTGCAGTGGGCCATTGTAGGGCCTGCAGCAGCTAGTACAATGCACCTTGATGGTGCAGTGGGCCATTGTAGGGCCTGCAGCAGCCAGGGGCTTGGCTGGATCGGATGCTGCTCCAAGGGACCAAGCACGCAGAGCGAACATGACATGGAGCGGTGAAGTAGCAGTGGAGGACACCAACGGCTACACGGACAATCTGACCCAACAACATCTCCAGGACATAGCGTATTCATGGTCAGGTTAAGAAACTGCACTGACAAAAACTGGGACTTGAAAATGGCGCCAAACCTGGCGACTCGTATACGGTTTCAGTGTACTATTTCAATACACATGCATTATATCTAAAAATGCTCATGTACAGTGATACTTGTACTGAACTGTATGCAAAAAAGAATTTCAATGTACCTCGTACATGTAACAATAAAGTACGGTTGAATATTGAACAATGTTTACAAGAAAGCAGCCTGGATCAGAAAGCATTAACTACAAGGAGAGGTTGGACAAACTTGGATTGTTTTCTCCAGAATATCAGAGGTTGCGAAGAGGACAGATAGAGGTTTAAAATCTTATGAGAGACACAGATAGAGTGGCAGTCGGAACCTTATTTCCCAGGGTTGAAATTTCAAAGACTAGAGTGCATAGCATTAAGGAAAAAGGGGATAAGTTTAAAGGAGACGTGCGGGGCAAGATTTTACATGTACTGTACAATGCTGGATGCCTGGAACGCGCTTGCAGGGGTGGTGGTGGAGGTAGATACGGGAGTGGCATTCAGAGACTTTTGCTTAGGCACATGGAAACGCAGGGAATGGGGGGATATGGATCATGTGCAGTCAGAGGAGATGACTTAAATGTGGCATCATGTTCAGTCCGGACACAGTGGGCTGGAGGGCCTGTTCCTGCGTTGTGTCATTATTTATTTAATTGCTACAGACTCTACTGTCAAAGGACAGATAATAGAAAAAAAGCACAAAATATGTTTCACACCGGGGCCTTTCTTCAGACTGAAGACGCACTGAGTTACTCCAGCACTTGGTGCCCTTTTTTGTAAACCAGCATATGTGGTGCCTTGCTTCGACAGGTAATAGAAGCCAATTTTGGTCACAACTTTTTTTTTCAGTTCAGTTTAGTTTATTGTCACGTGTGCCGAGGTACAGTGAAAAGCTTTTGTTGCGTGCTATCCAGTCAGCAGAAAGGTAATACAAGGTCAATCCAGCAAAGCCCGACCAAGTAAAGTCCAAAGGTCACCAAAGAGGTAGATAGTAGTTCAGTGGGATGATTGAGTTGCCTGATAACAGCTGAGAAGAAACTGTTCCTGATTCCGGAGGTGTGTGTTTTCACACTTCTATACTTCTTTCAAAACACTGAATGTGTTGAATGGTGACTGAATCCAATAGACCTATGCCAAGTTGTTCATGATGAATGCTGATTGATTGTTTAAGAAGGAACTGCAGATGCTGGAAAATCGAAGGTAGACAAAAGTGCTGGAGAAACTCAGCTGATTGATTGTCAGCCTCAAAAGACAGCTCAGTTCAGTTTAGCTTCCCACCCCACCCCTTTGGCCCACAAATTCCATGCCGACCAGCAATCAGCTGTACACTAGTTCTATCCTACACGATAGAAACAATTCACTGTACCCTATAGTCAGGATTGAACCCGGGTCTCTGGTGCTGTAAGGCAGCAATTCTACCGCTGCGCCATGGTGCCACAGGTTAGATTACCTGGGTGTCAGGTGGGAATTGATTCATTGATCTTGAATTGTTTTAATTTGACCTCTCTTGACAGCATCATGTACCGATTGATGGGCAATAACGTTTTATGATGAGAATGCATCAGGGGCAGTGTGGGGGAGGGGGGTGGTAGGGGAGGGGGGGGGATGGGGGCTGTGGGGAGGGGGTGTGTGGGGGAGGGGGCTGTGGGAGAGGGTGGTGTGTGGGGGTGGGGGTGTGTGGGGGAGGGTGGTGTGTGGAGGAGGGTGGTGTGTGGGGGAGGGTGGTGTGTGGAGGAGGGTGGTGTGTGGGGGAGGGTGGTGTGTGGAGGAGGGTGGTGTGTGGGGGAGGGTGGATGTGTGGAGGAGGGTGGTGTGTGGGGGAGGGGAGTGTGGGGAGGGTGGTGTGTGGGGGGGGGAGTGGGGGCGAGGGTGGGGTGTGGGAGGGTGGTGTGTGGGGGATGGGGGGTGGGGGAGGGGAGTGGGGGAGGGTGGTGGGGGGGGGGGGAGGGGGAGGGGTGTGTGGGAGGGGTGTGTGTGGGGGAGGGGTGTGTGGGGGGGGGGTGGGGGTGGGGTGGGTGGGGGTGGGGGGGGGGTGGGGGGGGGGGGGTGGGGGGGGTGTGGGGGGGTGGGGGGGGTTGGGGGTTGTAGGGTGGTGGGGGGGGGGGGGGGGGGGGGGGGGGGGGGGGTGTGGGGGGGGGGTGGTGGGGGGGTGTGGTGTGGGGGGGGGTGGTTGGGGTGGGTGGGGGGGGGTGGTGGGGGGGGGGGGGGGGGGGGGGGGAGCGGTAAAGGCGGGGTGTGGGTGTGTGGAGGAGGGGGGTGTGGGGAGGGGGAAGGGAGAAGGGGAAAGGGGGGTATGGGGGGCGTGGTGTGTGGGGGGGATTGACTCCACAGTGGCCACCGGCGGCGGCACCAAACAGCACCTCCCGACTCCACACAGCGGCTTCCCCTGACTCCACATGGCTTGCGGACTCAGCCCCACCTCTGGGGCCTTATCTTCCTCGCCCGGAAGGGTTGTTACCTTCATGGTGGATGACAGGCGAGAAGACCAATCTGCTGATCTCACATTTTTTAACCTTCATAATTTTTTGTTCTATTCCACCGATCGGAACAAAACTTGGTGCGCTTGGAGCGGAGGAAAACGTGAGTAAGGTGCCGAAAATATCCTAGCGAAAAATCCTAGCCCACCAGCCATGAGTGAGTCAACTCCAGCCCACCAGCCAGTGAGTGAGTCGGCTGCCAGCCCACCAGCCGTGAGTGACTAAGCTGTCAGCCCACCAGCTGTGAGTGACTGAGCTGCTAGCCCACCAGGCCTGAATGACTGAGCTGCCAGCCCACCTGCCATGAGTGACTGAGCTGCCAGCCCACCAGCAGTGAGTGACTGAGCTGCTAGCCCACCAGGCCTGATTGACTGAGCTGCCAGCCCACCAGGCCTGAGGGACTGAGCTGCCAGCCTACCAGGCCTGAGTGACTGAGCTGCCAGCCCACCAGGCCTGAGTGACTGAGCTGCCAGCCCACCAGGCTCGAGTGACTGAGCTGCCAGCCCATCAGGCCTGAGTGACTGAGCTGCCAGTCCAAGAATCCATTCGGCCCGCTGGAAACCAGTCCCTTCAGCCCACAACACCCATACTAGCGCTCCAGAACCCCCCCCCCCCCCCCCCCCCCCCCCCCCCCCCCCCCCCCCCCCCCAGAGGTGGAATATAGTATTAGGGGTCCAGCCCTCCTGTGTGAACATGGGACCCAACGGGTCCCACTTAGTCTAGTGACTATAAAAGTAAGAAACCGAGGAGTGAAGTTGAATATGCAGGGGAATTATGCTAACTTGAGATTCCTAAATACCAGTTGTTTAAGCTTTCAATGGCCTCCATTGTTCTAAATACTTGAGTGAGAGCTGAGGCTATCCCTCTACTGGTGATACAAAGCCTGGGCATTGCCTGTCCAGAGTCCTGGCATGGACCTGGGGAACTCCTTTGCTCTCTTTCTCTTGAAATGTGATGTTCTTGCAATTGGAAAAGAATCTAAACCAATCACAATACTACACCTAAAACCCTACCAAGTCATATATTATGCTATTAACATGTTTTATTTAGTGAACACTGTTGTTTACTTTGGTCACGTATTTGTGACATTGGTTTAAATAACGGAATATATCCAATTCTTTCTCTCCCATCAATATTTTTCCCTTACACTCAAGCTGTGCTTCATATAGGTAGACAAAAATGCTGGAGAAACTCAGCGGGTGAGGCAGCATCTATGGAGCGAAGGAATAGGTGACATTTCAGGTCGAGACCCGACACGTCACCTATTCCTTTGCTCCATAGGTGCTGCCTCATCCTCTGAGTTTCTGCAGCATTTTTGTCTACCTTCGATTTTTCCAGCATCTGCAGTTCTTTCTTAAACATTTTGTGTGCTTCATATAGAATAACTTTAGACTTACTTAAATTAAAAACCATTCTTCACAATTGGAGCCACTTTGTGTAGATTAATTTACAACTCATTTCCCATCCATTTAAAGCACACTCATACAGTCGGATATAATCTACAAACCTGATTGTCCTAATCTAAGCTTTCCTTCACATTCTTAATTAATATGATAGAATGGAAATGGACCAAACCCAAAAGTTAGCACCATCAAATTCTTGACTGGTGCCTGCTGTGAAATATTTAAAATCACTCTTTGTTTATTGTCTCTGAGCCAAATTGTTTTCATTCTTTCCATTTCATCCTTTACAACATTGGACCTCACTATTACATATAAGCCCTAGTGGAATACTGAACCAAAGGTTTTTGGGTGATTAATATAAATGTCTTTCGTCATTTTGGTTCACTGTTATATCTTCTCCAAAATACTGTTTTAGAATAATCACACACCACTTCTATTATCTGATGCTGCTTTTCTATAAACCCTTTGCCATCTCAGACAATCATTTATATAATTCTCCATTCATTCCGATCCATTAATTTCTCCATTGAAGAGGTCAGACTTATTGCTTTGTAGTTTGCACAATATAACTTTAATCTATTTTTATACAAAGACTCCACATATGCTTCACTCCAATCATCTGGCATTCCCCAGCACTCAGTGAACTATTAAAAATATTTGCCCTGAGGAATAACATATCATTTCTTTCATTACCCAATGATAAATTAAAAATGACCTTGCTACATTTTCCATCTTGTAGTCTATTAATTAAGCCTATTTCCCTAGAGGACAGAACCAATCTGACTAGCAGTTTTGTCTGTGTAGCAAGGAACTGCAGATGCTGGTTTATACCGAAGTTGACACAAAGTGCTGGAGTAACTCAGCGGTTCAGGCAGCATCTCTGGAGAAAAAGCAAGGGTAACGTTTTGGGTCAGGACCCTTCTTCATACTGGCTCCAACTCATTCTGGTAGTTTTATCTATCTCATAAGAAGCAAATCTATGTCCCTACAATTCAAAGCAGATAAAAAGTATATATTGTTCAAGAAGGAACTGCAGATGCTGGAAGATCAAAGGTACACAAAAATGCTGGAGAAACTCAGCGGGTGCAGCAGCATCTATGGAGCGAAGGAAATAGGCGACATTTCGGGCCGAAACCCTTCTTCAGATTAGTATATATTCATTTTTTTTGCACTGTTTCATTTATAGTCCTCCTGTTTTTCCACAAACTGGTTACTACCTTGCTGAACTCAGGTGCAAAATATTCACATAAAAAAACCTTGTTATTTTGATTCTTTTCCTCTCGATGGATATTATTGTTTAATTGTGGAAATTGCTTTTAAAAACTGTGACTATTTCTATGGCTTAAAACAGCTCATTTAAATGGCAGTTATCATACACCACCCTGGCCATCCTCTCTTCTTGTGGCTACCATCAGGAAGAAGGTACAACAGCCTGAGATCCCTGACCAGATTCGAAACTGGCTGAAATGAAACCAGATCATCATTAAAGTAAACATCTCAGCCAAAGATTGGCCTATGCATGACTCTCAACCCCATCAGTCATTAACTTCTAATTGCCTTCACATGGGGCAATTTGGGAGAGGTAATAAATATTAGCCTGGTCAGCACCATTCACGGCCCTTCAATGTCTAAATCAGTAAGGTGCCCGGCGACCACAGATTATTATTTGCCTTGCAGTTAATTGATAAACCCAAAATCCCAGCTAACATGGGGAATTTTACTCGATCCACCACTCCCCACTCCATCCACTCTGCACCTATCCTGGGGCTACATAACATAGAAACATAGCAAAATAGGTACAGGAGTAGGCCATTCGGTCCTTCGAGTCAGCACTGCTATTCAATATGATCATGGCTGATCAGCTAAAATCAGTACCCCGTTCCTGTTTTTTCCCCATATCCTTAGATCCTTTGATCCCTTAACAACTAACCTCAAAGCCTGATTGCTACAGCTATCTCTCAAGGTGAGGCAGGCTTCGGGCAATGACCAGGCCACGGTGTGAATCCTCACGCCCCACCCCCAAACTTCCTTGACAGGCTTGAAGCAATACTCCCTCGTCAAAGGCCTTTCAACTATTTTTAAGCATCTTTTATAGTCACAGAATCTAAAAGCAGTTCGTATCGGGTTTACAAAGTAAAACATAAAACTTTAAATAAATAAATAAACTTAAAGTTATCTTAAACTGCTAGAACTCTTTGGATAAACTAAAGGTAAAGCTGTTCATAAGAGGAAAGTACCTTCTTCCTTTGGAAAGTATACCGAAGAGGTTTACCAGTAAATTGCCTGGATTTGGAGAGTATTAGCTGTAAGGAGAAATTACACTAAGATGGATTGTTTTCTCCAGAGTGTCGGAGGTTGAGGGGAGACCTGATAGAATTGTATAAAATTATGAGAGATGGGGCTTCGGTCAAATTATTTCTCCCAGGGTGGGAGTATCAAAGACTAGAGGGCACAGCTTTAAGGTGAGAGGGGCAAAGTTTAAAGGAGAAGTGCGACGGGATGCCCCACTCTCTGTATTTGACACAGAGGGTGGTGGGTGTCTGGAACGCTCTGCCAGGGTTGGTAGTGGAGGCCGATATGATAGTGGTAATTAAGAGACTTTTAGATAGGCACGTGGAAGGCAGGGGATGGAGGGATATGGATTACATGCAGGCTGAGGAGATTAGATTAACTTGGCGTTAGGTTTGGCATGAAAATTGTGGGCCAAAGGGCCCACACAGTCTGTTCCCATGCTGTTCTGTTCTATACTCTATGTTCTATGTAACGCTCACCTGTGCTTTCCTATTCTACTCAAGGTTGACAGCTCCAATGAAAGTTGCCACTAAAGTGATAATAGTTAGAGCTGGAGTCAAGGTGAGGGGTCAGATACGAAATGCATCCAGACTCCCAGGGCTGAACCTTTGTGCCCCACTCTATGTATTAAACTGCATCCAGCAATGAAGTTGGAGGTCCAGGGCAGCACAATGGTGCAGCGGTGGAGTTGCTGCCTTACATCGCCAGAGACCCGGGCACTGTCTGTACAGAGTTTGGACATTCTACTCATGAGTGTGTGGGTTTTCTCCAGCTGCTCCAGTTTCCTCCTCCACTCCAAAGATAGACATAGAAACATAGAAAATAGGTGCAGGAGTAGGCCATTTGGCCCTTCGAGCCTGCACCGCCATTCAATATGATCATGGCTGATCATCCAACTCAGTACCCTGTACCTGCCTTCTCTCCATACCCCCTGATCCCTTTAGCCACAAGGGCCACATCTAACTCCCTCTTATATATAACCAATGAACTGGCCTCAACTACCTTCTGTGGCAGAGAACTCCACAGATTCACCACTCTCTGTGTGAAAAATGTTTTTCTCATCTCAGTCCGAAAAGATTTCCCCCTTATCCTTAAACTGTGACCCCTTGTTCTGGACTTCCCCAACATCGGGAACAATTTTCCTGCGTCTAGCCTGTCCAACCCCTTAAGAATTTTGTAAGTTTCTATAAGATCCCCCCTCAATCTTCTAAATTCTAGCGAGTACAAGCCGAGTGTATCCAGTCTTTCTTTATATGAAAATCCTGACATCCCAGGAATCAGTCTGATGAACCTTCTCTGTACTCCCTCTATGGCAAGAATGTCTTTCCTCAGATTAGGAGAGCAAAACTGTACGCAATACTCCAGGTGTGGTCTCACCAAGACCCTGTACAACTGCAGTAGAACCTCCCTGCTCCTGGTTTGGATGTGCAGGTTTGTAAGTTAATTGGCTTTCGTAAATTATAAATTATCTCTAGCGTGTAGGATGGTGCTAGTGTATGGGGTGATCGCTTGTTGGCGCGCATTTGGTGGGTCGAAAGGTTTGACTAATAAGTGGAAACACAAAGAACTGCAGATGCTGGAATCGCGAGCAAAACACAAAATGATCGAAGAACTGGGGCCAAGGAAAGAGCATTCACGTCGCGGCCCTGTTTCAACCAATCTTTCCACCACCACGCACAAGAAGCACAAGAAGCGCAAGACAGACACCATTGTGCAGATGCCGAGAAGTGTGTTCAGCTCTGGCTGAACAACTTCTAATCTTGTGTGTGGACTCGATAAGAAGAAGAAGGTCGAAGAACTCAAAGGGTCGGTCAGCATCTGTAGAGGGAGTGAAATTGAGTTTGAAGAAGGACTTAAAATGTCCGTCCATTTCCTCCACAGATAATGCCTGATCTGCTGAGTTCTTTCAGCTCTTTGCATTCTGATTAAGAAGTATTTTTTACTAGATCACCATTTCCAGACTTTATAATTGGGTAACCAAAATTTAGATGCTTGTGTCACTTAGTGGTCTCCTTTATGATTTGATTGCCTGGTTTCCACTTTTGACAGTCCATAAGGTCAGCAAGCTACCTTCCCTGAAAGAGAGGGAAGGCCGTGGAGGCCAAGTCAATGGATATTTTTAAGGCGGAGTTGACGGATTCGTGTTTATGATGGATATCAGGAGTTATTGGGAGAAGGCAGGAGAAAGGGGTTGAGAGGGAAAGATAGATCAGCCATGGTTGAATGGTGGAGTAGACCTGATGGGCCGAATGGCCAATTCTGTTCCTATAATTTATGAACTTATTGAATTGAATTGAATTGAATGCCTTTATTGTCATTCAGACCTTACGGTCTGAACGAAATTTCGTGCCTGCAGTCATACAATAATAACAACAATAAACACAAATTAACACCACCACAGTGAGTCCTCCAAGCACCTCCTCACTGTGATGGAGGCAAAAATCTTAGGGCTGCAGTCTCTTCCCTCCTCTTCTCCCTCTGCGCTGAGGCGATTCCCCACCGGGCGATGGTACAAACAGTCCCGCGGCTCACCGAACCCCGCAAACGGGCCGGCTCAAACACCGCGGCCCGGGGTGGTCGAAGCTGCCGCCCTCCAGTCCAAAGGACGCAGCCGCTGGCCCGCGGCTCAACCCCGGACTCAGGTCATAGCCGCCAGAATGCCGTCCCAGCCACCGGAGCACCGTTTCAGCCCCGAGCTGGATCGCCCTCACGTGAGTGCCGTTCCTCCCTCAAGCTGGGCCACTCCAACGGGAGCGCCATTTCTCCCTCGGGCTGGGCCACTCCGACGGGAGCGCCGTTCCACCCTCGAGCTGGGCCACTCCGACGGGAGTGCCGTTCCAGCCCCGAGCCGGGCCGCCCTCACGGGAGCGAGCCCAGTGCAAGTCCTGACTGGCTCTGCCTCCGGAGTCTCGAGGCCGCCAGCTCCGCCATTAGGCCTCAGCGCAGACGGAGGCAGAGAAGGGGGATACGATAAAAAAGTCGTATTCCCCCGAAGAGAGAGACAGCAAGCCCCGTTTCAACCCCCCCCCCCCCCCCCACATAAACACAACCTAAAAAACAAAAACTAACTAGACAAAACGAAAAAAAACAACATAAAAAAGTAAAGACAAACGGACTGCAGGCAAACCGCAGCCGTTTACCAGCGCCGCCACTTCCGGTGAATGAGGGAACCAGTTAGGTTTTTGAAGCTATCGAACAACTTTGCAGTCATTTCTTCTGAGGTTTTTTTTTTAACTCATGGTGCGATTTGAAATGTTCTTATGGTCTGAATCATGAATTCTGAATAACATATTGTTTTGCTATCAAGCAGTCCAAGTCTCTACACCCACCACCTTTAACGAGCAGAAGTGCCTCAAATCACTTTTCAGGGAAATATGTGGATGCCAAAATCAAAGGAAATACCAGGAGATGATCAAATGGTTGGCCAAATAGACTTGTTGTAAAGAAGGTCTTAAAAAAGAAGGAGAGGTAATGGAGGAGATGGAATTTAAGGAGAACGTTGCTGGAGTAACTTTAATCAGTAACTTCTGTTCATCACTGGCATTGTAGTTGAAAGGGGAACATTTGTTGCTTTTAATGGGATTATCTGTCATTTGTGGGTGAACAGTTGTCTGGGGCTGTATGTGAGTGTGTCTTGTCTTGTTTATATATGGAACCAAACAGGTTCACAATACTTACCATTCGTGGTTGTTATCTCCTGGGCTCAATGTCTGTGTTATAAAAATAAATAGGAGATACTTGGCATTTTAAAATTGTATCAACATGCAGTTACTATGGAAAGGACAAACAAGTCTCTCTGTATCTTAAAATCATGGTTAAACTCCAGGGTCTATGTTGAAGGGCTCAGGAAGAGATGTATACTGCAAGAATAAAGATTTATTCATGTGATCTGAATCTCAAGATTATATTGGAGCTGTGTAACATATTCCAACCATCTGTTCTCTATAATCTATAAAGTCTCAATGTGTACGTATTCCATTCTCTGTGTTTCCTTTTATTGTATGTGTGATCACCCGTTTATTTTAACCCTTTAATTTTCATCTTTCTTTGACCTGATTACATTTTCCCATCCTGCCATGCAGTTTCATGGCAGCCATTTTAAAAGACATTTAGTTGTCAAAAGGGAACTGCAGATGCTGGAATATCGAAGGTACACAAAATTGCTGGAGGAACTCAGCGGGTGCAGCAGCATCTATGGAGCGAAGGAAATAGGCGACGTTTCGGGCCGAAACCCTTCTTCAGACTGATGGGGGGTGGGGCAAGAAAGAAGGAAAAAGGGAGGAGGAGGAGCCCGAGGGCGGGCGGATGGGAGGGTGGGAGGAGACAGCTAGAGGGTGAAGGAAGGGGAGGGGACAGCACAGGCTAGCCAAATTGGGGGAATTCAATGTTGATGCCATAAGGGCGCAAGGACCCCAGACGGAATATGAGGTGCTGTTCCTCCAATTTCCGCTGTTGCTCACTCTGGCAATGGAGGAGACCCAGGACAGAGAGGTCGGATTGGGAATGGGAGGGGGAGTTGAAGTGCTGAGCCACCGGGAGGTCAGGTAGGTTAAGGCGGACTGAGCGGAGGTGTTCGGCGAAACGGTCGCCCAACCTACGCTTGGTCTCACCGATGTAAATTAGCTGACATCTAGAGCAGCGGATGCAGTAGATGAGGTTGGAGGAGATACAGGTGAACCTTTGTCGCACCTGGAACGACTGCTTGGGACCTTGAATGGAGTCGAGGGGGGAGGTGAAGGGACAGGTGTTGCATTTCTTGCGGTTGCAACGGAAAGTGCCCGGGGAGGGGGTGGTGCGGGAGGGAAGGGAAGAATTGACGAGGGAGTTGCGGAGGGAGCGGTCTTTGCGAAAGGCAGACATGGGGGGAGATGGGAAGATGTGGCGAGTGGTGGGGTCACGTTGGAGGTGGCGGAAATGGCGGAGGATTATGTGTCCTCCGCCATAATCCTCCGCCATTTCCGCCACCTCCAACGTGACCCCACCACTCGCCACATCTTCCCATCTCCCCCCATGTCTGCCTTCCGCAAAGACCGCTCCCTCCGCAACTCCCTCGTCAATTCTTCCCTTCCCTCCCGCACCACCCCCTCCCCGGGCACTTTCCGTTGCAACCGCAAGAAATGCAACACCTGTCCCTTCACCTCCCCCCTCGACTCCATTCAAGGTCCCAAGCAGTCGTTCCAGGTGCGACAAAGGTTCACCTGTATCTCCTCCAACCTCATCTACTGCATCCGCTGCTCTAGATGTCAGCTAATTTACATCGGTGAGACCAAGCGTAGGTTGGGCGACCGTTTCGCCGAACACCTCCGCTCAGTCCGCCTTAACCTACCTGACCTCCCGGTGGCTCAGCACTTCAACTCCCCCTCCCATTCCCAATCCGACCTCTCTGTCCTGGGTCTCCTCCATTGCCAGAGTGAGCAACAGCGGAAATTGGAGGAACAGCACCTCATATTCCGTCTGGGGTCCTTGCGCCCTTATGGCATCAACATTGAATTCCCCCAATTTGGCTAGCCTGTGCTGTCCCCTCCCCTTCCTTCACCCTCTAGCTGTCTCCTCCCACCCTCCCATCCGCCCGCCCTCGGGCTCCTCCTCCTCCCTTTTTCCTTCTTTCTTGCCCCACCCCCCATCAGTCTGAAGAAGGGTTTCGGCCCGAAACGTCGCCTATTTCCTTCGCTCCATAGATGCTGCTGCACCCGCTGAGTTCCTCCAGCAATTTTGTGTACCTTAAAAGACATTTAGACAGGTACAAGGATAGGAAATGTTTAACAGGGGTACGGGCCAAACACGGGCAGGTGGGACTAGTGTAGATGGGGAATCTTGGGCAGCATGAGCAGGTTGTGCGAAGGGACTGTTTGACTCTCTGCGTTCAAGCCAGGCGACTCTTTGTGTGTGAGTCACAGGTGGGGATCTGCAATCACACATTACAATCGCTCCACTCCTTTAAATCTCTACTCCAACAGCAGTATTTCTCACATTATTTGCTTTATCATGTGTTGTCCACTGTGGATGGCTCGATTGTAATCATGTATTTTCTTTCCACTGACTGGATAGCACATAACAAAAGCTTTCCACTGCACCATGGTACTCGTGATAATAAACTAAACTCAATCTGTCTGACTCCATGGCTAGATGATCTAAACGTGCTTGATACAACTTCTACTTATATTTATAAAATGCTGTAAATATTCAGGTCGGGCAGCGTCAATAGAGTGAAAAAGCGAGTTAGTATTTCAGGTCAATGACCTGACAAAGATCACCACATTAACAATTCCTCCCGCCAAAGACCTTGCCTGAACTGATGGGTGTTTCCTGCATTTCCTGTTGTTATTTCAGATTCCCCGCATCTGTAGTTTTTGTCTTCCTGTTAAACTTTAGTTGATTCATAACTACAGCAAATCCAAACACCACAGAGACACCCCACTAGGCTTCACAAATAAACCCACTCATTAGGTATCCATTCATTAGATATTAGGAAAACTCATTCATTAGGTATTTATTCACAATTAGGGGCTGGCTCACAGCTGTTGACGTGCACCCACACTCGCCAGCAAGAATAAAATGAATATTGGTCAGGAACCTGTAACCTATTTACTTATATTCCGAAAGGCATAGAGAACATGTGTAAAGGGCCTGTCCCACTAACCCGACTTTTCAGCGACTGTCTTTGACCTTCAAGCTCGAGGGCACTCGGCTGAAAAACCGCGAGCTGGTTCGACCGTCAGCGATGAAACCGCGAACTGGATCGACTGTCAGCACACGCACACGTACACGCACACGCACACGCACACGCACACACATCACAAAGGCGGGGGCCAGGGAAAGCCGGGGAGCGCTGTCTGAAATTCACACGCTGCAAAGCCAAGGTGATACCCCCGATGAACAGGAAGGTAAAAGACGGATGACACAGTGTACAGTAAGTCATTTAAAAGAGCGGGGAGGAGGGAGGGGAGGGGAGAAAGGAGAAGAAGGGGAGAGAAAGGGGGAGAAGGGGAGAGAAAGGTGGGAGAAGGAGTGGAGATACTTTTAAGAAGCCAGACAACTTTGAAAAAAGTTTCGCGGGCATTTAACATTACCGTCGGTTTTCCTTGGTTCTGAAAACTCGTGCTTACGTTTTATTTCCCCAATGAGCCAATTAAAATGCCCGGTCAGCAAGGGAGATTGCCTACGGCTACCTCGACTACCTCTAACTACATGGCGACCCCACTACTACTGCACTACGAGTTCAAAAGAACCATGCCGACCAATTTTTACTTGCGGAAAATTTTTCAGCATGTTGAAAAGTTTTCCTCGACCAAACTGAGGTCGCGAGTATGCGGGAACTTTTCTTCAGCATGAAGGAGAGTTACAGTGACCTCCTAGGACCACGTGTCAACCATGCTGCGAGTTTGTGGCGAGCGCAAACTCTTCTAAACTCGCAAATTAGGTCGACATAGTGGGACAGGCCCTTAAGTCTCTTATCTCTGTCTGTACTGAGGTTATCTGCACAGAAACATACATGAAAAAGTTACCTTCCTGATTTAAGGTTCACATTGAGAAATTACCTGATAACATAAAACATAGAGCAGTACAGCACAAGACAAGGCCCTTCGGCCCACAACGTCTGTGCTGAGCATGATGCCAAGACCATCAGTAATCTACCTGCGCAAAACCCATATCCCTCCATTCCCTGTCTATCCATATGTCAATTCCAAAGTATTTTAAATGCCACTAACATATCTGCTTCAGCCATCACCCCTGGCAGCGAGTTTCAGGCACCCACCACCCTCCATGTAAAAAACTTGCCTTCTCTCACCTTAATAAACCGTAACCGCATGGAGTTGTTGAATTTGAAGTAAATTAACAAAATATACTTGTAAGCACTGGAAGTACACATAGACATAAGGAAATGTAGATGCTGGTTTACAGAAAAAGACACAAAGTGCTGGAGGAACTCAGCGGGTCAAGCTGCCTGACGTATTGAAAGTAACATACCTATTAATTGTAATGAGAAAGTGAATCCTCTCACAAGAGCTAACACAGATTTTCTGGGCCAAATGGCACCCTTTGATCATTAAACATTCTGTGACCTTCATATCTTGAGTGATTGAAAGGACCTTTATTGAACTCAATATTCTATCTTCTGCAACAATGTTTTTTAAATCTATAATTATTGCTTTACTCTTAAGTGCAATGTGATTTTTTTAAATGTAGGATTCCAAAAACTTCTTATACTAACGATAAGTATATTCCTTCAATGTCAAAGACTCGTGTACATGTCCTACACTTACTCTTGTTCCCAAAATAAATCGCATCACATTTCTCTGCCCTAAGTTTTGACTGATATCCAATCTATTAATCAGTCCAATGAAAGTATAGTGCAAGTATGTCATTCCATTCCTGAATGTGAGCATATTAAATAGAAAGGCTTTGCCATGCCTTGATAATGGAATTGGCCAATATGTGTTCTGGTTCACTTTGTAATTTGAGAGGTCACCAGTTGTTCTTGGCATTGTTCAGAAGATGGCCATGAGAACTGCCTGCATTGGACAGAATGCTCTCTGCATAGAGTTTAAGTATGTGGCTCCTGACCAATTCTTAACGCTCCAATTGCTAATCTTCCTGCACGCAAGTTTCAATGGCACCTGAAATAACAAGAGTGAATGTGGGAAGTCAACTCCAGTTCCCTCGTCCTGTGAAAACCAATATTACGAGGAGCATCCGTCAAGCAGTTTGGATCCTGAGATGACCCTTCAAAGGCAAAGTCAAAATCTGTCAAAGAAATCTGAGGGAATTATGACATTTTTGACCTGATGGACTAAAGCAGTTTACAAGCTATGAAATGTGAAAGGTCTGAAGGTGGATAGGTCACCGGCATCAGATGGACCACACGCCAGGGCTCTTGTAGTAGGAATAACAGCAGAGGCTATTTTTCAATGGGGGTGGAAGATTCAGAAATCGGAGGTGCAGAGAGACTTGGGAGTGCTGGTGCAGAATTCCCAAAAGGTTAATTTACAGGTTGGATCGGCAGTAAGGAAGTCAAATACAATGTTAGCATTCATTTTGCGAGGACTAGAATATAAAAGCAGGGATTTAATGCTGAGGCTTTATGGGGCACAGGTCAGACTGGATTTGTAGTATTGGGAGCAGTTTTGGGCCCCATATCTAAGGAGGGATATGCTGGCATTGGAGAAGATCTTGAGGAGGTTTATGAGAACGTTCCCAAGGATGATTGGATTAACATAAGAAGAGCGTTTGACGGCACTGGACCTATACTCGTTGGAGTTTAGAAGGATGAGAGGGTTATCTCATTGAAAATTACCAAATAGTGAAAGGCCTGGATAGAGTGGATGTGAAGAGGATGTTTCCACTAGTGGGAGAGTCTAGGACCATAGGGCACAGCATCAGAATAAAATAATGTACCTTTAGAAGGAGGATGAAGAGGAATTTTACTAGCCAAATGGTGGCGAATCTGTGGAATTCATTGCCACAGACAGCTGTGAAGGCTTCGTCTTGGCATATTTTTTTTTAAACGGAGATGGATAGGTTCTTGAATAGTACGGGTGTCAAAGGTTACGGTAGGAAGGCTGGTGAATGGGGTTGGGAAGAAAAGACAGATCAGCCATGATTGAATGGCGGAGTAGACTTGATGGGCCGAATGGCCTAATTCTGCTCCAATGACTTATGAACATATTGAAAATACATCTACACATGCAATGTTTGCACAAACAGCAGGAAATAAGTGATCAGATCATCTTATGTACATTTTGGAAGATAGATAAAATTTGTCCAACAGTGAGCAAAACACAAAGTGCTGGAGGAACTGTTGGACAGGTAATAAGGTTGGGACTCTTCTTCAGACTGAAGAAACATCACCTGTCCATTCCCTCCACCAATGCTGCTCCTCCAGCACTTGGTGTTTTACTCAAAGTTCCATCATCTGCAGCTCCTCATGTCTCAGTTGTACAATAGTGCCCTGGTTTCATAGAGCATAGAAGATAGAACACAGAAGGTAGAACTTAGAACTGTACAGCATAGGAACAGCCATTTCAGCCCACAATGTCTAGCCAAACAAGATGCCAAGGTAAACTAATCTCATCTACCTGTACATGATCCACATCCCTCCAATCCCCACATATCCATGTGCCTATCTAAAAGCCTCTTAAATGCCACTATTATATCTTCCTCCACCACCAACCCTGGCAACACATTCCAGGCACCCACCATTATATCTGTTCACTGACAAAGCCAGAGGGGGCTTCAGTTTAACATTTCGTTCAAATGGAAATAACTTGTATCACACAGGATATTCATCATAGCAACGCATTATTGTGTTTGTAATCAAAATGTGGCCATGAGGAGATACTGGGCATCTCCAGCAATGCACAGCTCGCTGGTGTCAATGCAGAGCAAGTGCCTAAAGGGCCTGTCCCACAAGCATGCGACTCCATGCGGCAAGCGCGACCTAACGTGGTCGCTTGAGCCGTACGGCCTCGCGGGGCAGGTCGCACTTCAATCGCCGGAACCGTATGGAGTTGTGCGGAGCTGGTCCTGACATCGCGCGGGGCTCCGAAAAACTGACCGTGTTCAATAATTCCGCGCGGCAACGGCCTGCCGGCCTGCACCGCCTCGACGGGCGTGCGCAGCGTCTCGATGCCGTACGCACATCTTGACGCCGTACGTCACACGCGAACTTCCAGCGGACTTCGCTCGAATTTCACGTCACTCACTCGACTGCCGCGCGGCCCCCGCTTCCGGTTTGGACGCGCTCGCTGCATGCAGGCGCATGCTGGTGGGACCGGCCCTGTACGGGGATCACTCGACCTCCGCGCGGCTCCCACTTCCGGTTTGGTCGCGCTTGCCGCATGCAGGTCGCATGCTCATGGGACAGGCCCTTTACTCTCTGGGGTCAGGCTTGAACCTGTGACCACAGTGAGAGTACTTCTTCCAGGCCCTGACTGACCACTGAGAAATATCTCATGAGAACCTACAACATGGGAGCCTCTTAAGCAGGAAAGAGTGCAAAGAACATTTACAAGGATGTTGTCAGGATATCAGGAGCTGAGCTATAGGGAGAGGTTGAGCAGGTTAGGGCCATTCAGGAGGATAAGGGGTGCTCTTATAGAGGTATAAAAGATCATGAGGGAAATAGATATGGTAGATATGCAGTGTCTTTTACCCAGAGTAAGGGAATCAAGAACCAGAGGATATAGGTTTAAGGTGAGAGGGGAAAGATTTAATAGGAACCTGAGGATCAAGTTTTTCATACAGAAGATGATGGGTATATGGAACAAGCTGTAGATGGGGTAGTTGAGCCAGGTACTATAACAGCACTTTAAAGACATTTGGGCAGGTACATGGTTAGAAAAGGTTTAGGGGGATATGAGCCAAGCACAGGCGGATGGGAATAGTGTAGCTGGAGCATCTTGGTCAGCATGAACAAATTGGGCCAAAGGGTCTGTTTCCGTGCTGAAGGATTCTATGACTCCATAACACCGATAGATTGATTTCCTTGGTATTAAATGGAATCAGTGCAGTAGCCCCCCATCTAAAGCATTCCTGAACACATTTCCATTTGAAATTAACAAAGTTGAGATGAAGAAGGCTAATTTTCCAACCTAGCTGTTTGATTTTTAGCTCGTGGGATACAGAACCTAACTATAGGTAACAGATCTATGTGTCCCCGTTTCATCAGACGGTTTGAAGTAAATTGGAGAGAACAAGAGGCAGAATATGTAGCAATAATAAATGCCTCGACAATTGAGACTCCTATTGTGGTTGAGTTTTGATACCAGATCCAAGAGAATTATTCCCAGGTTGGGTCTTTGATCGTAGAAGTGTTTTGAAAGACGTCAGTCTAACTATCACTCAAAAGGTTCTGCACAGTGGGTCCCATTAACCATAAGTGATTGTAAAATACAATGAAGCCAATTATAAAGAATTAAATTTCCAACACGTTCAGCTTTGACATAATTAAAGTGAAAAACGTTTAGAAAATGTCCTTAAGTCTTTCAGTGGATGACGTTCGGTGATTTCTCATTCCATGTAATATGTCACACTGTTCCAAAATTAAAATTCTCAGCAAATGAAATGAAGTTCATCTAAGGTACACAAAATTGCTGGAGAAACTCAGCGGGTGCAGCAGCATCTATGGAGCGAAGGACATGGGCGACGTTTCGGGCCGAAACCCTTCTTCAGACGATGAAGTTCATCTAGTTTGGCTTTCTGGCTCTGAGTCTGAAGATTGTAGGTTCAAACCTAACTCCCGGAGAACCGGGGGAAGGGGGTCTTTCCTTCCGCACTCCCAAGGATGGCTGCGAGGTGCCCCCGGGAAACGAGGGCTGAAGAGGGCCGTGTAATGGCATGGGATGACGGTCTGTGGGTGGCCCGGAATGGAGGCGACGGCTGCAACGGTCCTTTGTGGCCAGCTGCAGCTTCTGCATATATTCAGCGGGCTGTTCTGTACCTTCTGCACTAACCAGGGGTTGTGCTTATGTATGGTGCTGGTCTTGATGAGCTGAATGCAAAAAAGGTATTTCACTGTACCACGGTACACGTGATAACAAAGATCCCATTGACCATTGAGAAGCAGGGGGCCCATTGCATAGTTTGGTGTGCAGCTCCCGAATGAGATGTTAAACTTCTCAGGTCAAGATAAAAGCTTCCATGATAATATTTAGTGTCTTGCCCGACACTTTATTCTTCAACCCACACATAAAGCAGGGTCCTGTCCTGAATCGCTCTCTGTCTATTTCCTTCGCAGATGCTGCCAGACCCATTGAGTTCCTCCAGCACTTTGTTTTTTTACATAAGGCGGTTGCCATGGTACTTATCTCATTGCTGCTTGCCGAGTCTTTATGCCATCATTATGTACAGAATGCAGCATACAGTCTACCCTGTGGTAAATAGAAGTTTAAAACAAAATGTTGCCACACAAAAAAACATGGATTTCGAACCTACTGGTTTTGTGGAATGTACTGTTTGAATGCAAGCTGGTTCTGACTAATAATGTTCAATGAAAGTAGAGCTTCCATCATTTAAACAATCCCAGACACTACTGACACTAAAAAATTCAAGCATTGTGGAAATGTTTTTGTGATAGACATGCAAGAATTGACTGACGCCAGTCCAATAACTGCACCAACAACTTCCAATCAAACACAGCAGGGGTGTGAGACTGTGGAGAGAGAATGGGGGGGGGGGGGGGGGGGGGGGGGACCAGAAGAGAAATTACACAAATATCAGTAAGAGGAGCAGACTCATGATTTACATTTCACCATGTTCATTTTCACCCCACATTAGAGGACAGTGAAGAGCCCCCCCCTCAGAGACTGCTGTTATTGCATTCTCTAACTCTCTTGTTCTGGTAAGAATATTTCCATGTGTTAACCGCTATCCTCGAGGAATGAATATTTTCCTGGGAGCTACTGTATGTGCATTTCTTTGGGGGGGGGGGGGCATTTTTCTCGGTTTTCAACTTGGATGTAATTTGATCCTGTGCATTCTATTGGGAGCGGCACAGTGCCGCAGCTGGTAGTGCTGCTGCCTCACGGTGCCAGAGACACCGGGTTTGATCCTCACCTCGGGTGCTGTCCATGTGGAGTTTGCACGTTCTCCCAAAGACCACGAGGGATTTCCTCCGGGTGCTCCGGTTTCCTCACACATCCCAAAGACACGTGGGTGTATAGGATAATAGACCTCTGTTAAAAAAAGTCCCCTAAGTATGCAGGGAGTGGATGAGAAAGTGGGATAACATAGAACGAGTGCGATAGTCGACATGGACTTGGTGGGCCGAAGGGCCTGTTTCCTTGCTGTATCTCTAAACTAAACTAAACTAATTTTACAAAACTATGTGTATAATATTAATTTAGAAGTTTGTCTGCCAAGCCAGTTGAGGGGCTGAGAAATTAGCCCGCAAAGTCAGCTTCAGAAGTCGGCTCTAGGAATGGTTCTGCCGGCTCCAGCCAGGCCAGAGTTCCAGTCCTGCCGCAGGGGGGCAAATTAGACCCTGATTTATCCAGTCAGCGGAAAGACTACACATGATTACAATCAAGTCGTCTGCAGTGTACAGATACCGGATAAATGGAATAACATTTAGTGCAAGATAAATTCCAGTAAAGTCTGATTAAAGATAGTCCGAGGGTCTCCAATGAGGTAGATGGTAGCTCAGGACCACTCTGTCATTGGTAACTGGATGGTTCAGTTGCCCGATAACAGCTGGGGAGAAACTGTCCCTGAACCTGGAGTTTTATGTTCCACTGCAGCCTAAGGGAAGTTTAAACTAAATAGCAGGAGGGAGGGGTTGACAAATTGGGAGTATAGATATGGAGTTAAAGGGGAAGTGAGTACAGGGAAAGTTACAAAAGACTCCCGAATTAATGGGAAGGAAAGTTCGAGAAGGGATAAGAGAGCAAGATCAGGGCCAATGTGACCGGTGTGAGGGGGAGGTGAATACCAAAGTCAAAGTGTTGTATATGAATGTGCGAAGTATAAGAAATAAAGTGGATGAGCTTGAGGCTCAGTTAGAAATTGGCAAGTATAATGTTATGGAAATTACAGAGACATGGCTGCAAGAGGGCCAGGGCTGTGACCTGAATATTCAGGGGTATACGTCCTATCGAAAAGACAGACAGGTGGGCAGAGGGGGTGGGGTAGCTCTGTTGGTAAGGAATAAAATTCAGTCCCTTGTGAGGTGTGACATAGAATCAGGAGATGTAGTCAGAATGGATAGAATTGAGGAATTGTAAGGGTAAAAGACCCTAATGGGACTTATCTACAGGCTCTAAAACAGTAGCCTGGATATAGGGTGCAAGCTGAATCCCCAAGAAACGGAGTTTGTGAAGTGCCTCTGTGATGGATTCTTAGAGCAGCTTGTACTGGAGCCTACCAGGGAGAAGGCAATTCTGGATTTAGTGTTGTGTAATGAACCGGATTTGATAAAGGAACTTAAGGTAAAGGAGCCATTAAGAGGTAGTGACCATAATATGATGTTTTAATCTACAATTTGAGAGGAAGAAGGGAAAATCCGAAGTGTCAGTATTACAATTGAGCAAAGGGGACTATGGAGGCAATGAGGGAGGAGCTGGCCAAAGTTGATTGGAAAGAGACCCTAGCAGGGATGATGGTGGAAAAACAATGGCAGGCAGGGACAGAAAACCCGGGAGGGGGCAGAGGGGACACGCCCCCCCCATGTTTTGAGAGGTGGGGGACATCCCCCCCAGGTTTTTGTCATCCGGATTTTTAAATCTCCACTTTCCGCGAGACAGTGGAGGTGGGACTGCTGATCAAGGGCGCCTATTGGATGAGAGAGACGTCGGTCAGTAGGCAATGGGGGCGGGACATGATGATTCAGCGCGATGATTGGAGGAGGGAGGAGTGGGTGGGGTGGGACTGAGGGTAGAGTGCAGTGATTGGAGGGCGGAGACGTGGCACAGACCTGCGCCTCATTCACAGCCAGGATCGATCCCGGACAGGTCTCCGGCGCTGTCCCGTCCCCACCCGAGTGCCCCCCCCCATGGGTGGCCAGAGAGGTCGGGAGTCAGACGGGAGCTGTACCCCCAGGCCCACAGCCAGCGCAGAGAAGCAGCGTTAAACCCAGCTCAACTCTGCCTGTCCCGCCAGGTTAGCCTGCCTGGGCTTGTGGGAAATATGGCCAGCGCGGAGAAGCAGCTCTGGTGTCCCGTCAGTCCAGGCAGGGCTGTAGGTTAACCCGACGAGACAGGCAGAGTTGAGCTGCATTTAGCACTGGATTAAGCCTCCAAAGCCTCGCGCATGTGTGTGTGAGTGTGCGCATGCGTGTCTGGCCGCCAAAAATTTGTGTCACCCCTGTCCCCCGGTCCCCTCCATATGTTGATAGCGAGTTCCGTGCCTGATGGCAGGTATTTCTGGGAATAATACAAAAGGTGCAGGATCAGTTCATTCCAAAGAGGAAAGATTCCAAGGGGAATAAGGGGTGACCGTGGCTGACAAGAGAAGTCAGGGACAGTATAAATATAAAAGATAAGAAGAATAACATAGCAAAGATGAGTGGGAAGCCAGAGGATTGGGAAACTTTTAAAGAGCAACAGAAGATAACTAAAAAGGTAATACGCGGAGAAAAGATGAGGTACGAAGGTAAGCTAGCCAATAATATAAAGGAGGATAGTAAAAGCTTCTTCAGGTATATGAAGAGGAAAAAATTGGTTAAGACAAATGTGGGTCCGTTGAAGACAGAAACAGGTGAATTTATTATGGGGAACAAGGAAATGGCAGAAGAGTTGAACAGTACTTTGGATTCATCTTCACTAAGGAGGACACAAACAATCTCCCAGATGGACTAGTGGCCAGAGGACCTAGGGTGACGGAGGAACTGAAGGAAATTCACATTAGGAAGGAAATGGTGTTGGGTAGACTGATGGGACTGAGGGCTGATAAATCCCCAGGGCCTGATGGTCGGCATCTCAAGGTACTTAAGGAAGTGGCTCTAGAAATCGTGGACTGGGTGGGGTGTGTTGATGAGCCTATCCAATCCATGTATCTTTCCAAATGTCTCTTAAATGTGATAGTACTTGCCTCAAATACCTCCTCCTCAACGTTCATTCTATATACCTAC
This sequence comes from Amblyraja radiata, assembly GCF_010909765.2. Classification (NCBI taxonomy): domain Eukaryota; kingdom Metazoa; phylum Chordata; class Chondrichthyes; order Rajiformes; family Rajidae; genus Amblyraja; species Amblyraja radiata. The sequence goes on along the minus strand of NC_045956.1, from coordinate 54,588,483 downwards.
CACTCTTTGTGTAAAACAGTTACCCTTCAGGTTCCTATTAAATCTTTCCCCCCTCAACCCCTCACCTATGACCTCTGGATCTTGATTTTCCTACTCTGGACAAAAGAGTGCCTGTTTCCAATGTTCTACAGATTCAGGATCAGTTCCTGTGGATTGGAGGGTAACTAATGTTATCTCACTTTTTAAGAAAGGAGGGAGAGAGAAAACAGGGAATTACTAGACTAAGTGGGACCCGTTGGGTCCCATGTTCACACGGGAGGGCTGGTCCCCCGACGCAATATTCCACCTCTCCACCAATTCCAATATTGGTGGCCAGTGGGGGGGCTTTCTGGAGCGCTGGTATGGGTTCTTGGGGTGGCAGCTCAGTCCCTCAAGCCTAATCTGCTGGCAGTTCACTCACGGCTGGTGGGCTGGCAGTTTACTCATGACTATTCCTTGAAATTCCATTTCAAGCAGGGTGCAAGGCCACCAAATTCAAATCCATGTTCCTACCATTTCAAGCAGGGTGCAAGGCCACCAAATTCAAGTGCAGTTTCTTACCACTATGAGCAGGGTGCAAGGCCACCGAATTCAAGTGCAGTTTCCAACCACTTCAAACAGGGTGCAAGGCCACCAAATTCAAATGCAGCTTCATACCATTTCATGCAGGGTGAAACCACCATAAAACCACACAAAACACCAAACCCACAGTTCAGTAGACATTCAGTGTGTTCAGTTGAATCACAGCTCAGACAGAGTCATGACCTCTCCCTCCCACATCATGCAGAGACTGAGCCACACCCACACTTCCGGGTTTTCTAACCCCTCCGCCTCCCACCGGAAAAGGTGTGGCTTTCAGGGCGTGATTGACAGGAGAGAGATTCTCACCATTTTTTAAACACTAATAACACTTTTATTTTTCATTGATGGGAAGAATTCTCTGCAACTGCTCAGCGGAGCGGGAACTGAGTAAGATGGCCAAAAATCAGAGCCGTAAATGGTAGCGTTTTATCTAAAATCAATATAGAGTGCAAACAGGAAGTAAGTGCATTTGCAGTAGTGCCTTTTAACTTCAAGCCAAAGCACCCAAGCCGCCATTTGCAGTAAGTAGTGCCTTTCAACTTCAAGCCAAAGCACCCAAGCCACCATTTGCAGTAAGTAGTGCCTTTCAACTTCAAGCCAAAGCACCCAAGCCATCATTTGCAGTAAGTAGTGCCTTTCAACTACATGCCACCATTTGCAGTAAGTAGTGCCTTTCAACTTCAAGCCAAAGCACCCAAGCCACCATGTGCAGTGAGTAGTGCCTTTCAACTTCAAGCAAAACACCCAAGCCACCATTTGCAGTAAGAAGTGCCTTTCAACTTCAAGCCAAAGCACCCAAGCCACCATATGCAGTAAGTAGTGCCTTTCAACTTCAAGCCAAAGCACCAAAGCCACCATTAGCAGCAAGTAGTGCCTTTCAACTTTAAGCCAAAGCACCCAAGCCACCATTTGCAGTAAATAGTGCAACTTCAAGCCAAAGCACCCAAGCCACCATTTGCGGTAACTAGTGACTTTCAACTTCAAGCCAAAGCACCCAAGCCACCATTTGCAGTAAGTAGTGCCTTTCAACTTCAAGCCGAAGCACCCAAGCCACCATTTGCAGTAAGTAGTGCCTTTCAACTTCAAGCCAAAGCACCCAAGCCACCATATGCAGTAAGTAGTGCCTTTCAACTTCAAGCCAAAGCACCAAAGCCACCATTAGCAGCAAGTAGTGCCTTTCAACTTTAAGCCAAAGCACCCAAGCCACCATTTGCAGTAAATAGTGCAACTTCAAGCCAAAGCACCCAAGCCACCATTTGCGGTAACTAGTGACTTTCAACTTCAAGCCAAAGCACCCAAGCCACCATTTGCAGTAAGTAGTGCCTTTCAACTTCAAGCCGAAGCACCCAAGGCACCATTTGCAGTAAGTAGTGCCTTTCAACTTCAAGCCAAAGCACCCAAGCCACCATTTGCAGTAAGTAGTGCCTTTCAACTTCAAGCTAAAGCATCCAAGCCACCATTTGAAGTGAGTAGTGCCTTTCAACCTCAAGCCAAAGCTTCCAAGCCACCATTTGCAGTAAGAAGTGCCTTTCAACTTCAAGCCAAAGCACCCAAGCCATCATATGCAGTAAGTAGTGCCTTTCAACTTCAAGCCAAAGCACCCAAGCCACCATTTGCAGTAAATTGTGCAACTTCAAGCCAAAGCACCCAAGCCACCATTTGCAGTAAGTGTTGCCTTTCAACTTCAAGCCAAAGCACGCAAGCCACCATTTGCAGTAAGTAGTGCTTTTCAACTTCAAGCAAAGCACCCAAGCCACCATTTGCGGTAAGTAGTGACTTTCAACTTCAAGCCAAAGCACCCAAGCCACCATTTGCAGTAAGTAGTGCCTTTCAACTTCAAGCCAAAGCACGCAAGCCACCATTTGCCGTAAGTAGTGCTTTTCAACTTCAAGCAAAGCACCCAAGCCACCATTTGCGGTAAGTAGTGACTTTCAACTTCAAGCCAAAGCACCCAAGCCACCATTTGCAGCAAATAGTGCCTTTGAACTTCAAGCCAAAGCACCCAAGCCACCATTTGCAGTAAGTAGTGCCTTTCAACACATGCCACCATTTGCAGTAAGTAGTTCCTTTCAACTTCAAGCCAAATCACCCAAGCCATCATTTGCAGTAAGTAGTGCCTTTCAACTTCAAGCCAAAGCACCCAAGCCACCATTTGCAGTAAGTAGTGCCTTTCAACTTCAAGCCAAATCACCCAAGCCACCATGTGCAGTAAGTAGTGCCTTTCAACTTTAAACCAAAGCTCCCAAGCCACCATTTGCAGTTAGTGCCTTTCAACTTCGTCAAAGCACCCAAGTCACCATTTGTAGTAAGTAGTGCCTTTCAACTTCAAGCCAAAGCACCCAAACAACCATTTGCAGGCAGTGCCTTTTTACTGCAAACAACCCATTTTTCATTTTCAAACTACATTAAGGGTACTCACAGTTGTGTAGACATTTGTTCAGTGTTATTCAGAGCTCAGAGAGACGTGACCCTTGGCTTCATCCCTTGCAGAGACTGAGTGAGGCACACCACTTCCTGGTTTTATAGTCCCTCCCCCTCCCTCCAGCAGGTGCAGCAGAGAGATTGGTGATTTTTTTTAAACTTCAAGCCAAAGCTCCCAAGGCACCATTTGCAGTAAGTAGTGCCTTTCAACTTTAAACCAAAGCTCCCAAGCCACCATTTGCAGTAAATAGTGCCTTTCAACCTCAAGCCAAATCACCCAAGCCACCATTTGCAGTAAGTAGTGCCTTTCAACCTCAAGCCAAAGCACCCAAGCCACCATTTGCAGTAAGTAGTGCCTTTCAACACATGCCACCATTTGCAGTAAGTAGTTCCTTTCAACTTCAAGCCAAATCACCCAAGCCATCATTTGCAGTAAGTAGTGCCTTTCAACTTCAAGCCAAAGCACCCAAGCCACCATTTGCAGTAAGTAGTGCCTTTCAACTTCAAGCCAAATCACCCAAGCCACAATTTGCAGTAAGTAGTGCCTTTCAACTTCAAGCCAAAGCACCCGCCACCATTTGCAGCAAGTAGTGCCTTTCAACTTCAAGCCAAAGCACCCAAGCCACCATTTGCAGTAAGTGGTACCTTTCAACTTCAAACCAAAGCACCCGCCACCATTTGCAGCAAGTAGTGCCTTTCAACTTCATGCCACAATTTGCAGCAAGTAGTGCCTTTCAACTTCAAGCCAAAGCACCCAAGCAACCATTTGCAGTAAGTGGTGCCTTTCAACTTCAAGCCAAAGCACCCAAGCCACCATGTGCAGTAAGTAGTGCCTTTCAACTTCAAGCCAAAGCACCCAAGCCACCATTTGCAGTAAGTAGTGCCTTTCAACTTCAAGCCAAAGCACCCAAGCCACCATTTGCAGTAAGTAGTGCCTTTCAACTTCAAGCCAAAGCACCCAAACAACCATTTGCAGGCAGTGCCTTTTTACTTCAAACAAACCATATTTTCATTTTCAAACCACATTAAGGGTACTCACAGTTGTGTAGACATTTGTTCAGTGCTATTCAGAGCTCAGAAAGACATGACCCTTGGCTTCATCCATCTTGCAGAGAGTGAGTGAGGCACACAACTTCCTGGTTTTATAGTCCCTCCCCCTCCCTCCAGCAGGGGCAGCAGAGAGAATGGTGAATTTTTTAAAAACATTAATATCTCTCTGATTTGTCATCGATGGGAAAAATACTTCCCACCCGTAAGGTGGAGGGGGGCTCTGAGCGAGGTGGCCTAAAATGACGGCCGTAGGTAGTGGCGTTCTGTCGGAAATCGCAGCACAGTGGGCCAAAAGCGGTCAAGATCAGAGATTTAGTAATATAGATAGACTAGTTGGCCTGGCATCGGTGGTGGGGAAGATGCTGGAGTCAATTACAAAATATGAAATAGCGGCACATTTGGATAGCAGTAGCAGCATCAATCCGAGCATGGATTTACGAAGGGGAAATCATGTTTGACTATTTTTCTGGAATTTTTTGAGGATGTAACTAGCAAAATCAACAAGGGAGAGCCAGTGGATTACCACCTGGACTCTCAGAAAGCCTTTGATAAGGTTCCACATAGGGGATTAGTGGGCGAGGATCCACATAGGAGATTAGTGGGCAAAATTAGACCACATGGTATTGGGGGTAAGGCACTGACATGGATAGAAAATTGGTTGGTAGGCAGGAAACACAGAGGAGGCATTAATGGGTCCTTTTCAGAATGGCAGGCAGTGATTAGTGGGGTACGTCAAGGCTCTGCGCTAGTACTGCAGCTATTTACAATATACATCAATGATTTAGATGAAGGGATTAAAAGTAACATTAGCAAATTTACAGATGACAAAAAGCTGGGTGGCAGCTTGAACTGTGAGGAAGATGCTAGGAAGATGCAGGGTGACTTGGACAGGTTGGGTGAGTGGGCAGATGCATGGCAGACGCAATTTAATGTGGATAAATGTGAGGTTATAAGTACAACAAGATCTGGGGGGTCCTTGTTCATTAGTCACTGAAAGTAAGCATTCAGGTACAGCAGGCAGTGAAGAAAGCTAATGGCATGTTGGCCTTTATAACAAGAGGAATTGCGTATAGGAGCAATGAGGTCCTTCTGCAGTTGTACAGGGCCCTAATAAGAGCACACCTGCAGTATTGTGTACAATTTTGGTCTCCAAATTTGAGGAAGGACATTCTTGCTATTGAGGGAGTGCATCGTAGGTTCACGATGTTAATAAGCGAGTTCGGTATTTCAACTGAGCATGCCCAGGTCATAGGTAATTTGCGATAAGCATTCTCGCCAGCTGAGCTGCTGCATGTATACAGACCGGCGTTTCATCCGTATTTTCCAGTTTTGCTTCTTCGAGGTAAGAAAATACTGCTTTCAAAACTATTAACTAGGTGTATTTATGGTTCATTTGTTCAAAACTGCGATGATTTTGTTGGTTTTATTGCTTTATGCTTCGGAGCATATAACTGCCATACCAGTGTCTCAAACTAACTGCTATGTACAATAGACTTAATATTGCAGTGATTGGTGTGCCTGGTAAGAACTTCGGCAAACCAACTTTTACAGTTTTCTGTGATATATTTGCATTTGTTCACTCCTTGCGGTATAGTCAGGTAACTTTATCAATGGCAGTATGGAGGACATCGGCAGTAAGTGCGGTGATCATTCAGGTCGCTTTGTGCTTTATTTTTTTAACTCAGCTGAAAATAAACAAACTGTTGAAACAGTCTCGCTCTCGCTCTCGCTACTGCCGTTGCAGTGTCAACCCTTGTCCATCATTTACATGCCACTGGAAATTAAATCTCGCCTCACATTCCTCCACTCTCTCTCTCTCCCTCACACTCCTCACGAACAGCCACCCGCTACAATAGGCGGAACAGTCCTTTCTTCTGTTGATCCTGCCCACAGTCTCTGATGGGGCCGGTTTCACAGACTTAACCGTGACCAGCTGCATTTAACCAGGGCTCTGGGAACTCGGCATCTGATGGCGGTGAGAAGGGTTCCAGAGGGAAGGCAGGGACAACTTAGAATCCGGCAGCAGAGTGGCTCTGTTAATGGATTCATTCCACGGTGAGTTCAGATTGGAAAGAACACACGCCGGTAGATCCGCGGCCACTGGTTCAGATTCAGATTCAGATTCAGATTCAATCTTTATTGTCATTGTGCAGGGTACAGTACATAGACAACGAAATGCAGTTGGCATCTCCCCCAGAAGAGCCAACATAGAATAATGAGCAATAAATATATATACGTACATACAGTAGTAGTAGTGCAATTTTTCTGGGGGAAGGAGGTCCGGGGGGAGGGGGGGGGGGGGGGGGTGACTGGCAATCACCAAGGTGCAGAGTTAAGTAGTGTAACAGCCACAGGGAAGAAGCTGTTCCTGAACCTGCTGGTCCGGCAACGGAGAGACCTGTAGCGCCTCCCGGATGGGAGGAGGGTAAACAGACTGTGGCTGGGGGGAGAGCAGTCAGGAGATCGATCCAATTATTGACTAACAGGCGGCGGAATCTGTCTGTGACAGACTCCACAGTGAGACGTGTCCGCAGGAGCGGGTGTTCACACTGATCAATAACTCAGGCACAGTGAACTTCACAATGTAAAACCATCCCAGTCAAAACCGTCCCGGAGAGCTGCCTTGCCCGGGCACTGGGCCAACTCTGGGCAAGGTCCCGCTGAAGGCAAGAACACCATTTTAATCACCAAAAAAATACGCCTGCGGGCCGGATGATTTTGAGTTACGGGCCGGATCCAGCCTGTGGGCCGTAGGTTGCTGACCTCTGCCTTAACGGTACATTCACACCGCCTGTAGGTAAAGCATCAGTCCACATCACACTGATACAGTCACTGCCTGCCTCAGAATAAATATACTTTTAAGCATAAATTATGAATAAAGATGAGGAAATGTTTCAAACACAGGTGATATTTTCTTATTCCAGTAGCAAACACATTAAAGATTGAATGAAAATAACAAATTCTTTAACATTTTGAATATTTCATAATTACAGAACTAGAACTGGGACTGTGTAAGTAGTGTGTGAATAGCAGAACAAGAAAGGAAGCTATTGAATTGACAGAATTCTAGATTAATGAATTGGCAGAATAGTTAACAGTTTATACACAGTTTATACAGCACTGAGTTCGCTTTTTTTTTCTCGAATGACCTTTGACAAATCCCATGATTCCTTGTGTTTATCGGAATACCGAACTCGCTTATTCCCAGGATGGCAGGACTGTCAATGAAAGTAAGCATGCAGGTACAACAGGCAGTGAAGAAAGCGAATGGCATGTTGGCCTTCATAACAAGAGGAGTTGAGTATAGGAACAAAGAGGTCCTTCTGAAGTTTTACAGGGCCCTAGTGAGACCACACCTGGAGTATTGTGTGCAGTTTTGGTCTCTAAATTTGAAGAAGGACATTCTTGCTACTGAGGGAGCACAGCGTAGGTTCACAAGGTTAATTCCCGGGATGGCGGGACTGTCATATGCTGAGAGAATGGAGGCTTGTCTACTCTGGAATTCAGAAGGATGAGAGGATATCTTATTGAAACAAATAAGGTTATTAAGGGTTTGGACATGCTAGAGGCAGGAAACATGTTCCCAATGCTGGGGATGTCCAGAACCAGGCGACGCAGTTTAAGAATAAGGGGTAAGCCATTTAATATGGAGATGAGGAAACACTTTTTCACACAGAGAGTTGTGAGTCTGTGGCATTCTCTGCCTCAGAGGGCGGTGGAGGCCGGTTCTCTGGATACTTTCAAGAGAGAGCTAGATAGGGCTCTTGAAGATAGCAGGCAGGGGATATGGGGATTATAAAATGGCGGCGGCGCGGGCACATCGCGACGCCCCGTGTCTCCCAAGAATTGGAGAAATAGCGACAATTCCCCTTCCTGTGTCAAGGCTGCTCACACGGAGCAGTCTTGTATCCCTTTCCTACAGCCGACAGGAACTTCTGGACTTCGGTTCCTGCAGCTGCAACAACTTTCTGGGCGATCTCCGTCTCGCTCCTGAGCTCATCAGAGCAACGGAGCACCGGAGCCGCGGGGCTGGAGAACGCCAGAAGAGCCGCTGGGCTGGAGACTGCCAGCGGAGCCACGGGGCTGGAGAACGCCAGCGGAGCCACGGGGCTGGAGAACGCCAGCGAAGCCGCAAGGCGGCAGACCACCACCGGAGCAGCGGGGCTGGAGAACGCAAAGGAGAAGACGGGGAGGGAGAAACGAAAAGGAAGAAGAGGGGGCGGGAGAAGAAAGAGCGCCGAGCGGGGATGGGAGAAGAAAGAGGAGACAGCGGGGAGGAGGGAGGACGCCAGGACGCGGGGCTGGAGAACGCCAGCTGAGCCGCGGGGCTGGAGACCGCCATCGGAGCCGCGGGGCTGGAGAACGCCAGCGGAGCCGCGGGGCTGGAGACCGCCAGCTGAGCCGCGGGGCTGGAGACCGCCACCGGAGCCACGGAGGCGCGGAGCGAAGCGGCAGAACACCAGCGCGCACCAAGCCAGCTCGGCCGACCGGAAGCACCAACAGACGGCGAAGCGTACGAAAGCACCGCCAGGGACGCAGAGGTGGGTTAAAGGCCAGGTTAGAGCTAGCCCCACACAGGCTAGCGATTCCTAGCCTTTTCCTCGCCAACGTGCCCTCACTGGCAAACAAAATGGACGAACTCCGGCTAAGGATCACCTCCCACAACTGGATCAAAGACTGCAACATCCTGATCTTCACGGAAACTTGGCTCAACATCGACGTTCCTGACAGCGCCATCCAGCTAACGGGGCGTCATTTACTCCGAGCGGACAGGACAACAGACTCCGGTAAGACCAGAGGTGGGGGTCTGTGCATTTATGTAAATATAGCATGGTGCACAGACTCCACCATCATCGAGAGTCACTGCTCAGCTAACCTTGAGTTCCTCTTGGTTAGATGCAGACCGTTCTATCTGCCCAGAGAGTTCACCTCCACTGTTGTGACTGCTGCCTATATCCCTCCTGATGCTAAAGCCAAGCTTGCAATGAAAAAGCTGCATACAGCCATTAGCAAACAACAGACTCACAACTCCAAGGCAGCCTTCATTGTTGCGGGTGACTTCAATCACTCCAACCTGAAGACTGTACTCCCCAAATTCCACCAACATGTCTCCTTCACCACTAGAGTAGACAAGACACTGGACAAAGCCTACACTAACATGGCTGAAGCTTACAAAGCCATCCCCCTCCCCCACCTTGGTCACTGATCACCTCTCATTGTTCCTGCTCCCTAAGTACTCCCCACTCATCAGACGGGTTAAACCCACTGTGAGGACAGTTAAAGTCTGGTCAGAGGAAGCGGACTCCACACTTCAGCAGTGTTTTGGAAACACTGACTGGAAGGCATTTGCAGCCCAGGCCACCCTTGACTCCCACACGGACATTGATTCCTACACATCCTCTGTTCTGGACTTTATAAACTCCACCATCAATAGTGTCACCTCCCTCAAACAGGTGACCATATTCCCGAATCAGAAGCCATGGATGAACAGCGAGGTCAGGCTACTGCTGAAAGCACGGGACACCGCTTTCAGGTCAGGCGATACTCGAGCCTACAGTTCATCCAGGGCTAACCTGAAGAGGGGCATCAAGAAGGCCAAGCACTGCCATAAGCTCAGGATTGAGGAGCACTTCAACAACAACTCCGACCCCCGACGCATGTGGCAAGGCATCCAGGCCATCACGGACTATAGTTCCACCAACACCACCCCCACATCCAGCGATGCCTCCTTCCTTGAGGAGCTTAACCACTTCTATGGCCGCTTCGACAGGGACAATCTAGAGACAGCCATCAAGGCTGTGCTCCCTGCTGATCACCAACCCCTCACACTCACCCCCTACGACGTATACGTGGCACTGAGTAGGACTAATGCACGTAAGGCTGCTGGCCCTGACGGCATCCCCGGGCGCGTGCTCAGGGCCTGTGCTGCGCAGCTGACAGACGTCTGGACTGACATCTTCAACCTGTCACTTTCCCAAGCAGTTGTCCCCATGTGCCTTAAACCCACCTTCATCGTGCCGGTGCCAAAACACTCCACTGCGGCAAGCCTCAACGACTTCCGCCCAGTTGCACTTACCCCCATCATCACCAAGTGCTTCGAGAGGCTGGTCCTGGCACACCTCAAAAGCTGCCTACCCCCCACACTGGATCCCTATCAGTTTGCCTACCGCAAGAACAGGAGTACGGAGGATGCCATCTCAACGGCACTTCACTCCGCCCTCTCCCACCTCGACAACAGAGACACTTACGTAAGAATGCTGTTCATCGATTACAGCTCAGCATTCAACACCATTATACCCTCTAAACTGATCACCAAACTCGGTAACCTGGGCATCGACCCCTCCCTCTGCAACTGGACACTGGACTTTCTAACCAACAGACCCCAGTCTGTTAGGTTAGACAAGCACACCTCTTCAACCCTCACCCTGAACACCGGCGTTCCACAGGGCTGTGTGCTGAGCCCCCTCCTCTACTCCCTCTTCACCTACGACTGCACACCTGTACATGGTACTAACACCATCATCAAGTATGCAGATGATACAACGGTGATTGGCCTTATCAGCAACAACGATGAGTCGGCCTATAGGGAGGAGGTCCAGCTCCTAGCAGCATGGTGCGCTGACAACAACCTGGCCCTTAACTCCAAGAAGACCAAGGAGCTCATTGTAGACTTCAGGAAGTCTAGGGGCGGCACGCACACCCCCATCCACATTAACGGGACGGAGGTGGAACGTGTTTCCAGCTTCAGGTTCCTGGGGGTCAACATCTCCGATGACCTCTCTTGGACCCACAATACCTCAACTCTGGTCAAGAAGGCTCACCAGCGTCTCTTCTTCCTGAGGAGACTGAAGAAGGTCCATCTGTCTCCTCAGATCCTGGTGAACTTCTACCGCTGCACCATCGAGAGCATCCTTACCAACTGTATCACAGTATGGTATGGCAACTGCTCTGTCTCCGACCGGAAAGCACTGCAGAGGGTGGTGAAAATTGCCCAACGCATCACCGGTTCCTCGCTCCCCTCCATTGAGTCTGTCCAAAGCAAGCGTTGTCTGCGAAGGGCGCTCAGCATCGCCAAGGACCGCTCTCACCCCAACCATCAGCCATGATCATAGTGAATGGCAGTGCTGGCTTGAAGGGCCGAATGGCCTGCTCCTGTACCTATTGTCTATTGTGTATTGTCTATTGTCTATTGTCTATAAGAGCAATTAGATGCTCCAGAATTTGTCAAGAGCCACAATGTTGCATTGTGTTCAGAGCTCATAGTAATAAAGCCATTGGGCTGAGGAGCTGCTCTGGTAATCAATTAGACCATGCGCATTGTTTGTTGTAGATCTTTGGCCGTGACGCTTACCCTCGCCCCCAAGGCCCGGAGAGATGGGAGAAGATGCCCAAAATGGCCGCGGTGGCGGTAAGTGGACTGACTGCAAAAGGCAGTGCAGTGCACCCCGATGGTGGAGTGGGCTGCTGGAGGCCCTGCACAGTCTTGGGATCAGCGTGATAGGGCGCCGCACTGAGTGGCCGAGCTCACGGACCGAACGTGACCTGCAGCTGCACGGAGCAATGGAGCAGCGATGGAGCACACCAACGGCTATGCTTGGCCAAGCCGACCCTGCAACTCCACAAGGATGACAGGCCTTCCTGGTCAGGTGAAGAACACTGCATTCACAACAACTGGGACTTGAAAATGGTGCTAAACTTGGTGACTTGTACACTGATCAATGTACTATCTCAAATTGTAAGACAGACTCGAGCACCTGAGCTACAGGGAGAGGTTGAGCAGGCTGGGACTTTATTCCTTGGAGCACAGGGAGATGAGGGTTGATCTTATAGAGGTGTACAAAATCATGAGAGGAACAATAGACAATAGACAATAGACAATAGACAACAGGTACAGGAGTAGGCCATTCGGCCCTTCAAGCCAGCCGTTCAATGTGATCATGGCTGATCATCCCCAATCAGTATCCCGTTCCTGCCTTCTCCCCATATCCTCTGACTCCGCTATTTTTAAGAGCTCTATCTAGCCCTCTCTTGAAAGCATCCAGAGAACCTGCCTCCACCGCTCTCTGAGGCAGAGAATTCCACAGACTCACCACTCTCTGTGAGAAAAAGTGTTTCCTCGTCTCCGTTGTAAATGGCTTACTCCTTATTCTTAAACTGTGGCCCCTGGTTCTGGACTCCCCCAACATCGGGAACATGTTTCCTGCCTCTAGTGTGTCCAAGCCCTTAACAATCTTATATGTTTCAATGAGATACCCTCTCATCCTTCTAAACTCCAGAGTGTACAAGCCCAGCTGCTCCATTCTCTCAGCATATGACAGTCCCGCCATCCCGGGATTTAACCTTGTAAACCTACGCTGCACTCCCTCAATAGCAAGAAAGTCCTTCCTCAAATTAGGGGACCAAAACTGCACACAATACTCCAGGTGTGGTCTCACTAGGGCTCTGTACAACTGCAGAAGGACCTATTTGCTCCTATATTCGATTCCTCTTGTTATAAAGGCCAACATGCCATTTGCTTTCTTCACTGCCTGCTGTACCTGCATGCTTACTTTCATTGACTGATGTACAAGGACCCCCAAATCCTGTTGTGCTTCCCCTTTTCCCAACTTGACGCCATTTAGATAGCAATCTGCTTTCCTGTTTTTCCAACAAAGTGGATAACCTCACATTTATCCGCATTAAACTTCATCTGCCATGCATCTGCCCACTCCCCCAACCTGTCCAAGTCACCCTGCATTCTCATAGCATCTTCCTCACAGTTCACACTGCCACCCAACTTTGTGTCATCTTCAAATTTGCTAATGTTACTTTGAATCCCTTCCTCCAAATCATTGATGTATATTGTAAATAGCTGTGGTCCCAGCACCGAGCCTTGCGGTACCCCACTAGTCACTGCCTGCCATTCTGAAAGGGACCCGTTAATCCCTACTCTTTGTTTCCTGTCTGCCAACCACTTCACAGCAGCTTCACAACCTCCTCTCTAACACTACTCCACTTCTCTATCCATGTCAGCATTCTACCCCCAATACCATGTGCCCTAATTTTGCCCACTAATCTCCTATGTGGGACCTTATCAAATGCTTTCTGAAAGTCCAGGTACACTACATCCACTGGCTCTCCCTTGTCCATTTTCCTAGTTACATCTTCAAAAAATTCCAGAAGATTAGTCAAGCATGATTTCCCCTTCGTAAATCCATGCTGACTCGGACCGATCCTGTTACTGCTATCCAAATGTGCGGCTATCTCATCTTTTATAATTGACTCCAGCATCTTTCCCACCACCGATGTCAGGCTAACTGGTCTATAATTCCCCGTTTTCCCTCTCCCGCCTTTCTTAAAAAGTGGGATAACATTAGCTATCCTCCAATCGACAGGAACTGATCTTGAGTCTATAGAACATTGGAAACAGGCAGAGTCTTTTGTCCAGAGTAGGGAAATCAAGATCCAGAGGTCATAGGTTAAGGTGAGGGGGTGAAGGGGGAATGATTCAATAGGAACCGGAAGGGTAACTGTTTTACACAAAGAGTGGAAGGTATATAGAATGAACTAGTTGAGGAGGAGGTATTTGAGGCAGGTACTATCACAACATTTAAGAGACATTTGGACGGATACATGGATTGTATAGGCCCATCAACACACCCCTTCCCAGCTTGCTAAGGTTTGTCCTGCACCTCCTCTCTTCCAGCTCCCCCCTCCCCCCCCCCCCCACACAATCTGTCTGCAGAAGGGTCCCAACCAGAATCGGCACCAATCCATTTTCTCCAGAGATGCTGCCTGACCCACTGATTTATTCCAACATTTAGTGTCTAAACTTGCGTTAGCCTTGTATGAAAAGATTATTCCTCGATGTATGACATGGTAGCATGGGAAAAAACTAGTGACAGGGAGCAACATGGGATAGCAGATCATGAGAAACTATTGACATCTGGTTTGCATCTCATGACACCAATAAGAGGAATACCGAAGGCATGTGACAGGTTATTCTAATGTTAGCGATTAGATTACAGGGTATGAACTCATAACCATAGCAGGGTTCAGGGGCCAGTTCTATTGCACTAGGATGTCCCAAATTCAAAGGGCTGTTAACCTACGAGGCAAGTGGATTTGTGGAGTGAAAGGAAAGTAGACAAGGTGTTGGTTGCCTCCAGCTAAACACACGACAACCAATTAAACCAAATGTCTACATCATACAATGGGAATCTCACTGATGAATAAAAGAAATAAAGGATTCAGGTTTCTTTTGCGGCAGATTTAAAAAATCAATCATATCACTTTGCCAGACAGTCAGGCTCCATCAGCTCCTATTAATTAGCTGGAAATGTTACCAAGAGGGGGAGTTTATTTGTGCCTTGCCATGTTTATATTGCACAGAGCCATGCCAATTAGAAGCCTGGCTCCAGCTGGCCTCTTTACATAATACAATGGATGCTGGGTCTTGCTGTACATAAGTCTTGAGCTACTGTAAAAGTTTTGAATTTGTTTTTTTTACTTTCCTTGGCTTGAAGCTCACGAGACAGGCACGATAACAGATTTTGCACTGAGGCAACCTACAGATTGCTTCCTACATATTCTGTTTTTGTTTCAGAGTTCCAGCATCTGATTTTTTTAAATCTTTACTCCGAAAGTTGTATCTCATGGATCGGTCAATCATTGAGTACAATCACGGCAGAGAGGAAATCAAAGGATGATGGCAGAAAGTCGTAGGGTCCTGGAGTCATACAGCGTGGATACAGGTCCATCGGCCCAACTTGCCCACACCGACCAACAAGCTCCATCTACACTAATCCCACCTGCCTGCATTTGGCCCATGTCCCTCTAAACCTGTCCTCTCCATGTACCTGCCTAATGTTTCATAAACGTTGTGATAGTACCTGCCTCAACTATCTCCTCCAGAAGCTCATTCCATACACCTACCACCCTTTGTGTAAAAAAGTTACCCCTCGGGTCCCTATTAAATCTTTCCCCTTTCACCTTAAACCTATGTCCTCTGGTTCTCAATTCCACTTCTCTGGGCAAGAGACTCTGCGTTTACCCAATCTATTCCTTTCATGGTTTTGCACACCTCTCTAAGATCACCCCGCATCCTCCAAGGAATAGAGTTCTAGCCTGCTCAACCTCTCGTTATAGTTCAGGCCCTTGAGTCATGGCAACATCCTCGCAAATCCTCTCTACACCCTTTCCAGCTTGACAACATCTTTCCTATAACATGGTGCCAAAAACTGAACTATGTCAGCTCGACATAGATTACAAGACCTACACCAAACCAAAACCAATTAGGAGCAGACGAGGGCATTCGATCCAATTTGTAATCCCAGCTACAATGACAGATGTGTACAGCAATTCGTTCTTCCCCCGAACAATGAAAGCATGGAATAATCTCTACCCTACTATAGTTACCCAACCAGATGCAACTAAATTTAAAGTAGCTCTTTCTTCCCAATAACCCTTTCTGGCTTAAGCCCTCCCTTCACCACCAGTTTAAATTACATTTGGAATATTTTGGAGGACCAAGAAACCAAGAACCAAGAATACTCTAAATGTGGCCTCACCAACGTAGTATGGTGTAAGGTGTAAGGAACTTCAGATGCTGGTTTGCTGAGGAAAGCCACAAAATGCTGGAGTGGAGTGGAGGGGCAGGACAAAGCATGGCAGGTTATAGGTGAACACAGGCAAGGGGGGTTGCTGACAGGCAGATAGTTGGACAAAAACCAGAGATGAACACACACAAGGTGTGAGACTAAAGGATTAGAGAGCTGCAAATTGTGTAGCTAGAAAAAGGAATGTAGGTGGAGAGGGAGGGGAGGGGAGAGATCGGGGCAAGACCAGCAGGGAAGAGGGGGAGAAAGAGAGAGATATGGTGGATAAAGTAGAGGGGAGGATGTTTTGCAGGAGTTACCTAAAGTTGGTATCTACCGCTGCATCACTGTGCTGCCCAGATGAACGGGGATTTTGATTCATGTTCTCCAAAGATGCTGCCTGGCCCGTTGTGTTACTCCAGCATTTTGTCTCTTGTTTGGTAAACCAGCATCTGCAGTTCCTTGTGTTATTTTTCACAAATGCTAGATTCTGGGCTACAAACTCTTTGTTTTGTAAAATATGTATTTTCTGGCAAGGTTAGTATTTATCCTTCAGTTTTAACTATTTTTGAAAGGAAGGATCAACTGAGGATGTTATTGGTCATTGTCATTTATGATCAAGTAAGAACAACAGCACTTATTCCCCGCAGAGCGTTTGGAAAATCAGATAGAGTTTTATGTTTTATTCAGTTTCTCAAGGTCACTATTACTTCCTTTAAATGATTTTATAGTTAACGGAATTTAAATTCTCCAGATGTCATCGTGGAATTCATATACGTGACAATGCATTATTTAAACCAAGATTCTGGACTGCTAGTCAGGGAACATAACCACGGAATTTCCATAACCTTTACAATTGTTTCTGGGCAAGTCCACATCTGATATCTGAGATGAGGAAAAACATTTTCACACAGAGAGTTGGGAATTTGTGGAATTCTCTGGCTCAGAAGGCAGTGGAGGCCGATTCACTGGATGCATTCAAAAGAGAGTTAGATAGAGCTCTTAGGGCTACCAAAATCAAGGAGTGTGGGGAGAAGGCAGGAACGGGTACTGATTGTGGATGATCAGCCATGATCACATTGAATGGCGGTGCTGTCTCGAAGGGCCGAAGGTAGGGCAGGAGGTAGGGGTGGGAGGTAGGGGTGGGAGATAGGGGTGGGTGTTAGGGTGGGAAGCAGGGTAGGAGGTGGGGCGGGAGGTAGGGCGGGAAGTAGGGGTGGGTGGTGATGCTGAAAAGAAGGATGTGTACGAGCTGACCTAGGTGAATCAGCGGGAGAGAGATAGGAGCAGGAATATTGCAGGTTACCTGAAATTGGACAATGCATTTTTCCTGCCATTGCATTGTAGAACACTCAGGTAGAATAAGAGATGTTGTTCTTCTCGGTAATGAATGTTGGTATGTTTTCTATTGATTGTAAATGGGGCAGAGTAATATACCAGTTCCATTATGAAATGGGTACCCAGGCACCAGAATTGATAATCCATTTTCCTCACCATATCACCAAAGCATTTCTAAAGTCTAAACTATGTTCTGCACTTTGTATCTTCCCCAGTGCTCTACCTATTTCAATTGAGGTTGACGATTGTATTTATGTATAGTATTATCTGTTCTGTTCGGACAGCGCGCAAAACAAAGCTTTCCACTGTACTTCGGTACACGTGACAATACTAAGCCTCAACCTAAACATGCCATCATGAACAATTGTTAAGGAAGGGAAAGGTAGGCAATCCTGGAGTAATTTCCAGAGTTGTGGACTTGGACATTAGAAAACTCCAATGTTATCATCAAAAACTATGCAGTCACAGTGGCGCAGCGATAGAGTTGCTGCCTTGCAGCCAATCCAGCGCTGGAGTCTCGTGTTCAATCCCGACTACGGGTGGCGTCTGTACGGAGTTTATACGTTCCCCCCGTGACTGGGTGGGTTTTCTCCGAGATCTTCGGTTTCCTCCCACATTCCAAAGACGTACAGGTTTGTAGGTTAATTGGCTTGATAAAGGTAAAAATTGTCCCTAGTGGGTGTAGGATAGTGTTAATGTGCGTGGATCGCTGGTCGGCGCGGACCCGGTGGGCCGAAGGGCCTGTTTCCACGCTGTATCTCTAAACTATGGTTTGGCACATGAGAGGCTAGTCTTGAAGGAACACAAGTCTCCCTCAGGAATTTGGCACTGGAGGTAGTTGTACAGATAGGGAAGCAGTGAGACCATGGAGTTATTTAAACATAATGGTGAGAGCTTTAAAACTGATTCATTGGTGGACTTGGGCCAACGTAAATCTAACGTTTAACGATTGATTAGTGAATGAGGTTCTGTGGGATATGATCTAAGCACCACAAATGTAACCCACAAGTAACATACCATCTAAAATTCGGAGCCTGTCATTAATCAGAAGGTTACTGGCTGCAATAATTTCAAAATTTCTTACTAGATGACCCCCGACATGATTAGTCGACGCGATACATTAGAACTAAGACATAAGGCATATTTCACTACAACTGTCAGCAGTTTAAGTGGATCCCGTTTCTCTGGAGATGAAACGCAGAGGCCCAATGAAAGTGTTAATTAATTGAAACCATGAGCAAAGAGGTTTGCAGCCAAGTGGTCTTTGCTGTGTGTGCTCCCCGTGAGTGAGTTAGAGTGGGTAGGTACTCACATCGGCCAAGAGGTGAGAGGAATTGAGCGGTGTTAACAGTGTCTTTAGCACTGGACGTGCAGACAGAGGGACACATGTGAAGTAAGATTTCAGACGCAAGAACGTTTTGTTGCAGAGACTTCAAGTGAATTGCGACTGGAGGATGTGCCTTCTGCTGAAACAACGTAGGAGGGGATATAGTTACACTGAGTCAGGGATAGAGCATGCTGGCTCCCACACAAAGACTGGCAGGATCTGCTTCTTTTCTGCCACTCATCTTACTAAAAGCAGCTTCTAACTACTTTTATTGGTCCCGAGAGTTGAGCAGCACAGTGAGGGCAGCTCTGTGCAATGCCAAACTCCCTCGTGGCTAATGCATCTGACTGTGTCAGGGCAATCTGTCTGCAAGCTGTACGCTTTTATTGGGAGGCATGGTACAGAATACAGGACTCCAAACGAAACCATGGCAATAAATTCAGCCTCACCGACTTGCTCATTGGAAGGTGGGTTTATTACATGAGGGCTACCTCAAGGACACTTACAAATGAATGCAGGCTTTGCCAGCGACGCCCTCATACAGTCAAATGAATGAGAAAAAGACTAAAGCAAAGTTCCAGTCATAAACGATGGCCACTTTATCCTGGGACTGTACATGGGACCCACTCTTTAAACTGAGGATATACTGGGATATCCCACTCTAAATGAGACAGAGTAAAAACCTCACCAGCATCGTAATGTATTAAGAGCACGGTGGCACTGCAGTAGGGTTGTCTTCTTGCAGCACCAGACTCCTAGGTTCGATCCCGTCGAAAGGTGCTGTCAATATGGAGTTTGTACGTTCTCTGTGTGACCGCGGGGGTTCTCTCCGGGTGCTCCGGTTTCCTCCCACATTCCAAAGATGTGCAGATTTGTAGGTTAATTGGCTTCTATAAATTGGCCCTAGTGTGTGGAATGGAACTAGTGTATGGGTGATTGTTAATCTACGTGGACTCTGTGTGCCGTAGGTCCTGTTGCCGTGCTGTATCTCTAAACTTCTTAGGCCCCCTTCGGTCGTGGCTGACCATGGGTGTCTCCAGGGTGTTATTCTCTATATGGAGGATGCCTGAGCGTGACTTTGTTTGACATGGGGAGACTGGTGCACAGACAACCACACCATGGTCCTTGACAGATCTGGGTCAGGATCCAGTGGCATGGAGTCCAAGACGACCGGAGACCCTTTTCTGCTGCAGCCTTCATCCGCCTTCCCAGCCGCTGTGACGCTCCACTAAGGTCAGCCATCATCCTCCGCCTGTTCCACCGTTGAGGCCTTGGTTGGATTGCTCTTTGTTAGGGACCTCCCCTTCGACCTTAAAGCCATAGGTGGCCCTGCCAGGAGCATAGCTCCAGACGGCATCGCTCTCAGGATCTCAGGTCCACACAAGCTTCTCCACCACGACAAGGTGACAATCCACGGAGATCCTGCTAAACTAAAACTATACTAAACACTCAAGTTGCATGTGCAGAATATTTGCGTGATTATTCAAAATAAAAGGTAAACAACAACAATACTTTGCATTTATGTGGAACTTTTGACCAAGATACAATTACTATTTTAAAAAGACATTTGGACAGATAAACGGATAGAAAAAGTTTAGATGGATATGGGGTAAATGCAAAAAAACGGGACTAGCCCAGAATGCCAGCACGGTCGGCAGAGATAAGATGGGATGGTTTCCATGGTGTATAGCTCTAAGATTCTATGGTGCTAAGCAACTGTGTGCTCAGAACAAGACCGACATGGACATAGTGTCTGAAGAAGGGTTTCGACCCGAAACGTCGCCTATTTCCTTCGCTCCATAGATGCTGCTGCACCCGCTGAGTTTCCCCAGCAATTGTGTGTACCTCCGACATGGACATACTCTACCTTCATCAGTCAGAGTATTGAGTAAGACGTTGGGAGGTCATGTCGCAGTTAAATAAGACAATGCCACATTTAGAGATTTGTGTTCAGTTTTGGGCACCATGTTATAGGAATGATGTTGTCAAGCTGGACAAGGTGTTCCAGAGCCATCAAAGCAGAGGTGATGGGAAAAAGTAAGTGTGGAGGAATCCAGTTTCCCGGGCTTGAAATGCTGAAAGTGGCTACAGAGACAGAACAACCAGATACAGAGTAGGTTGAACACCTTGTGGTCTCATTGTTCACAGTCTCTGTGGGGTTAGCGAGCTGATGGATTAATGGATGACCAGAGGTTTGGCAGGCCTATCCATTCCTTCCACAGATGCTGCCTAACCTGCTGAGTTACTCCAGCATTTCATGTTTCATTTTCTCAAGATCACGGCATCTGCAGTTCCTTCTGTCATCAATAATTTGTGTTCCAAGGAAAGATTGGATAGGCTGGAGTGAAGAAGACTGAGGCGTGACCTTAAGTAGGTTTATAAAGTCATGAGAGGTGTTTGGTAAGGTGAATGGTAAATGTTTAATTTAGTTTAGTTTAATGATGCAGCCTGAAAACAGGCCCTTTGGCCCACGGAGTCCACACCGACCATTGATCCATTCACACAAGTTTCATGTTATCATGAGATCGATCGACTGACCAAATGGTGCCGGCACAACAACCTGGCTCTCAACGTCAGTAAGACCATTGAACTGTTTGTGGACTTTTGGAAGAGGAAAGACGAGGACCCACAATCTTGTTTATATCACTACAAGCGAGTGAGTCAAAAACTTCAAATTCCTGGGCGGCATATTTACAAAGATCTTTCCTGGACCCAGCACTCTGATGCAATTATAAAGAAAGCAGATCAACACTTCATCTTCCTGAGAAGATTACGGAGGTTTGGTGTGTCAGAGAGGATTCTCTTGAACATCTACAGGTGTACAGTGGGGAGCGTATTGACTGGTTGCATCATGGCCTGGTTCGGCAACTTGAATGCCCAGGAGCGAAGAAGGCTGCTATTATTGTTTGTTTTTTGTGTGCACGTACTGTATGCGTGCGTGTATATATATATGATCTATATATATATATATATGTGCATTTGTGAGTATGTGTATATATACACACACACTAATTTTTGGTTTCTCTCTCGTATATTATATTGTTTACAGTGTACTATGTTTACATATTCTGTTGTGCTGCAGCAAGTCAGAATTTCATTGTTCTATCTGGGACATATGACAATAAAACACTCTTGATTCTTGACTCCTGACTCTCATCCCACTTTCTCATCCATTCCCTACACACTAGGGATAATTTACAGAGACCAATTAACCGGCAAACCCGCACGTCTTTGGGGTGTGGGAGGAAACCGGAGCACCCGGAGGAAAGCCACATGGTTATAGGAAGAACGAGCAAACTCCACACAGACAGCACCTGAAGTCAGTATCAAACTCGGATCTCAGGCGCTGTAAGGCAGCAGGTCTACCAGCTGTGCCACTCCTGAGTAGGGTAGTAGAAGGCTTAGATTTAAGGTGAGAGGGGAAAGATTTAATGGAGTCCTGAGGGGCAACTTTCTCACATAGAAGGTGATGGATACATAGAACAATCTGCCAGAGGAAGTGATAGAGGTTTCAGCATTAACAACAAAAATATTGGGGCTGTTCATGGATAAGAAAGATTTAGAGTAATAGGGTACATTTGCAGACAAATGAAAGTAGCTCAGGTAGCCACTTTGGCTTGCATGTGCAAGTTGGGCCAAAGGGCCTGTTTCTGTGTTCTGTAACTCTATAACTCAGTGAGATGTTCCTGGATTGGTTAGGAATCTGTAGCCCATTGGCAATGACATCAGAAATAAATTGGCTGCATGTGTCTATCCCACATGTGTTGTTTCATCCCATTAAAAGCCCTTTGGTAACATAACAAAAGGACATGACATTTTATGGACTGTCCAGGCAGAACACCCTGTTTCCAAGAAACTTGGGTGGAGCTGCTATCTTGTTACACGTCCAGTGATGTTGCCTCAATCCTGATCAAGGGTGCCGCCCGTGTGGCGTATGCACCTTCTCCTCATGAGAGCATGGGTTTCTTTTGGGTGCTCAGATTTCCTCCCGAAAATGTCCCAAAGGTCACATGGACCAGGCGCCATTGGAGGATGAGAGAGCAGGTCAGATGCAGCCAGAGCAGCGGTGGAGGACACCGACAGTATCAGCAGGCCAGGCCAACCCCTGCCATACTGAACTAGTGCTGTCGCCAGGACAACAAGCCTTTAAGACCAAGATAAGAACTATGTCCTCTGGTCATCGATTCTGTTACTCTGGCCAAGAGCCTCTGTGAATCTACCCGATCTATTCCTCACATAACCTCTATAAGATCACCCCTCATCCTCCTGCGCTCCAGGGAATAGAATCCCAGCATATTGCATCTATAATATGATCTTACTGGATTGTATGCAAAACATGGATTTTTACAGTGCCCAGGTACATGTGACAATATCATTGAATCATTGGAATGGGTTGGTAGGTTGCTTAGTGGTTCTAAATTTCCCCTTGGTGTAGATGGTTAGCAGGAGTCTCGGGGAAGTTTAATGGCCAGTGTTTAGTTTAGTTTAGTTTAGAGATCCAGCTTGGAAACAGGCCCTCCGCACCGCCACCACCACCGTCCAGCGATCCCCACGCACTAGTACTATCCTACACACTAGGGGCAATTTACAAGCTTTACCAAAGCCAATTAACCTATAAACCTCTATGTCTTCAGAGAGTGAGAGGAAACCGGAGAATCCGGAGAAAACCTACGAGGTCACAGGGAGAAGGTACAAACTCCGTAGCATTAGCACCCGTAGTCAGGATCGAACCCTGGTCTCTGGCGCTGTAAGGCAGCGACTCTACCGCTGCGCCATCGTGTCACCCAGTGACAGAGAAAAACATGGCACTGACATCAACAACTTTCAGCTGAAGGCACAAAGTGATGGAGTACCTCAGTGGACCCGGCAGCATCCCTGAAGAACAACGATAGGTGATGTTTGAGGTCAGGGCCCTTCTTCAGGCTGATTATGGGGGGGGATGGAGAAAACTGGAAGAGAGCAGGTGCAGGGCAAAGTCTGGCAAGTGAAAGGCGGGTACTGGTAATGGAGGGGGGGGGGGGGGGGGGGGAGTTGGGGGTTGATCGGCAGATGCTTAGGCAAAGGCGAGAGATGAAAAGACAAAAGGTGAGAGATAACGATAGAAGAGGTGCTAATTGTGAAGCTAGAGGAAAGTATATGGGTGGAAGTGGAGAGGGAAGGTGAGAAATAGGTGCATGTCCAGGTGGGGCACAGAGAAGAGGGTGAGACAGGAAATAAATAAAAGGGGATTTTTTTTGTAGATCAGTAATTGATCTCAATCTTCAAATATTCTCCCTTCAAAATATATAAAATGTTTGTTCAATATTAATGCACCTTTAGTTTGGAGATACAATACGAGCGCAGGCCCTTCAGCCCATCAAGTTCATACACTAGTTCTATCCTACACTAACCCATCCGTACACTTGCCCATTCAATATGATCATGGCTGATCATCCAACTCAGTATCCTGTACCTGCCTTCTCTCCATACCCCCTGATCCCTTTAGCCACAAGGGCCACATCTAACTCCCTCTTAAATATAGCCAATGAACTGGCCTCAGCTACCTTCTGTGGCAGAGAATCCAGAGAATTCCAGAGATTCACCACTCTCTGTGTGAAAAATGTTTTCCTCATCTCGGTCCTAGAAGATTTCCCCCTTATCCTTAAACTGTGACCCCTTGTTCTGGACTTCCCCAACACCGGGAACAATCTTCCTGCATCTAGCCTGTCCAACCCCTTAAGAATTTTGTAAGTTTCTATAAGATCCTCCCTCAATCTTCTAAATTCTAGCGAGTACAAACCGAGTCTATCCAGTCTTTCTACATATGAAAGTCCTGACATCCCAGGATTGCAATGACCTACCAATGCTAGCTTATTTTACGTTGTTTGGGAGAACTCTGTGCCAAAATAAGCTGCGGGCCTGCTATTTCCAGATAGTTTCTAGATGACACCCATTTCTTCACTGCCAGGAACACATCACTAGCAACAAAAGCAACACATCGGGAGAGATGTTTATGTTTGCTGCCATAGAATCATATCAAAGGAACAGTCACTTCACATGAAGCCGAGGCGCTATTTCAGACCTCCAGGCTAAAGTTTAGAAAAAAAACAGATTTTTGGGGGATTGGAAATAACCCTACAGCTGAAGTACATCTGAGTGGAAGGTGCCAGCTTTGGCAATGAGGATCCGATCTAAACACCATTATTCCTTGTCGGTGTCATCTGCTGGAGAGTTAATGCAAATATTACAGCAGTTGCTTCAAGGTCACCGTGAAGTGCAACAGCAGGACTAGTTTTTAGATCAACACAACCCACCAACAGGCACTCCCCAACTTACGTAATAAGCGACTTGCATAAACTCGCACTTGCGTAAGCAATTGTCTAAGCCCACTGCTTTATTTCTGAGTTGTGTGTCTCGGTAGCAGTAAGCTGCTGCCATCACATGCAGCTGTTTCCACAAGCCAGTCAGCTGTTCTCATGGATGCTCCCCCGTGGTCTCCATGTCGGAGCTACCCCGTGGTCTCCATGTCAGAGCTCTCTCATAGTCTCCATGTCGGAGCTCCCCCGTGGTCTCCACGTCGGAGCTCCCCCGTGGTTTCCACGTCAGAGCTCCCCCATAGTCTCCATGTCGGACCTCCCCCGTGGTCTCCACGTCAGAGCTCCCTCATAGTCTCCATGTCGGAGCTCCACCGTGGTCACTGCGTCAAATAGCAATTCAGGAAGAGTCTGTATTTTTTTTAATTGTTTAAGATAACTAATCCAATATCTTGATAGATTTACCATTTACACAATGCATTATAAATGTGTAGAAATATATTACTACCCATTATAAAGCAAATTAAAGTAAACTAAATTAAACTAAATGAACTGGTACAAAGTTAGCTTAATATATTAAAACACTTCTATGCGCACTTCCTGTCAATGATTATAATTCTAAATCTGTATGCCTCCACCAGTTCCATCAGCCATAATAATCAGTTTCTCATAAAAAATAGTTTCTCCTGTGCCGAGACTCAGGGTGTCAAATACAATGGCTTACCTTACAACAAGGCCCTACTGACTTCTGAGTTCTCTACACTCCACCAAACCAGCCCACGGCACATTCCCAATGTTCATCTTTCACCCATTGACAATCACGCCTTCAGTCACCTACCGTCTGAGGAAGAGAGGGCCGAGGCGGTGGTGCATGCGGAGCAGGCTTCCAGTGATCACTGAGCATTTACATGTACTTGTGTGTATTTGTTTAGTTTGGTTTATTGTCACGTGTACCGTGGTATAATGAAAACCTTTTGTTGCATGCCAACCATGTTCGGTATGTCAAAGAGGACTCTCTTGAACCTCTACAGGTGTACAGTAGAGAGCATATTTCATCATGGCTATGCTTTCTATGCCATTCTCTGGGCTACATCTACAACTGACTGCTGTGTGCTAGGGTCATCTAGGGCAATGAGATCAGTCTTCCCAATCCGCAGAAGAAAGGTTTGAAGAAATTGGGATCATGAGTGGTCGGTGGGAATAACAAGCTAAACTTTTGTCGCACAATTTCCTACCGCAGATGCTGCTCCACCCATTGAATTCTTCCACCAGGTGGTTTGTTGCTCCAAATTCCAGCATCTGCGGTCTCTTGTGCCTTCATTTCACCAGAACATTTTGACATGGCTTTCAGGGAGTTTACAAGTCACGCTAAAGATGTACTCAATCTCAGGAGGTCATGGAATTGAAACAATAGATTTAAGTGAGAAAACAATCTGGAAGAGAAACTAAATTAGAAAAAGCAACATTTTAATCCCCCAGGAGGATGTAATTATAAATGTGAATTGGAAACCGCATTTGGAACTTGACATCGCTACGCCGAGAACGTTCCAATTGTGACAGATTTATTTGGCCACAAGAACCTTATAACACTCGTGAAGTATGGGAGCCCAGAAAGCACATGACCTGCTTGAACTGCACGAGAAGCTGGGATTCATCAGAGATTTGTGCATGTTATGGTGCATATTACCAAGCAGTGTAGGGCTGTAGTGAAACCACAGTAGTCCTAGAATTCTATTGCTGGTCTTGGTTGGGTTACGTGGATTTGGCAACCTGCCACCCATCTCAAAACATCTGCCACCATCTTTGTCGGAAACCTAATGCAGTAAACTGTCTAAGGTTTCTCCTCTGGGGACTGGAAACGGGGTTGAATCATAATAGCTATCACCTTCAATGGCATCACGTGAGGGCGATCCGGCTCGGGGCAGGAACGATGCTCCGGTGGCTGGGATGGTGTTCTGGCGGCGGTGACCTGAGTCCGGGGTTCGGCCGCGGGCCAGCGGTTGTGTCAGCAGGACTGGTGGACGGCAGCTTCGACCACCCCGGGGCCGCGGTGTTTGAGCCGCGGGACTGTTTGCTACATCGCCCGGTGGGGTATCGCCTCAGCGCAGAGAGAGAAGAGGAGGGGAGAGACTGCAGCCCTAAGACTTTTGCCTCCATCACAGTGAGAAGGTGCTATGTGGACTCACTGTGGTGGATGTTAATATGTGTTATTGTTGTTTTTTTATTGTATTGTATGTATGTATGACTGCAGGCACGAAATTTCGTTCAGACTTCGGTCTGAATGACAATAAAGGAAACCCTGTACCCTGTAACCCTGTAATCAACGGGAATGGACTCATTGCAGAATCTGTTTCCAATCCTCAAGTCCTGGCAAAGGTCATACAATGTTTGCTGCTATGATTCAGGACTGCTCGTAACATTGGTTGTTTGTCAAGGATAATCAGAGTTGAGTTGCCTGCACAGGAGAATATATCTTTATACTTCGCCTGTCTTGTCTTATCATCTTGTGAAAGAACTAACACAGGGCATGTTGACTTTGTTACAGCACGAGTTCTTTATACTTGGCACAAGGTATCAGGTTTCAATAAGTTTGAACTATACGTGATGAAGTGCACTCACTGGGCTGGAAGAACAGTTTGCACGTCATTTACAAGGTGTAATTTGCGGTACTGGGACATTTCAAAGTACTTCATATCCACTTTTGAAATGTACCATTATGAGAAACACTACATAATAATGGCATTGAAATACTGTAACAACTGGATCATCTAATCGCTAACAAACCAAGGAGAACTTCCCAACTAATCTACAGATGGTAAAGTACACACATTTCCACCCAAGACAGCACACTGTCGGATTGCAACTCTTGGTTGGGAACTGTTCTGCCCAAGACTGCAAATAATTGCAGAGTTGTGGATGTATCCCAGTCCATCACACAAAGCAGATTTCATGAGGATGTTGCCAGGACTGGAGGGTATGAGCTCTAGGGAGAGGTTGAGTAGGCTAGGTCTCTATTCCATGGAGCACTGGAGGATATAACCATATAACCATATAACAATTACAGCACGGAAACAGGCCATCTCGACCCCTCTAGTCCGTGCCGAACACATAATCTCCCCTAGTCCCATATACCTGCGCTCAGACCATAAATATAACCATATAACAAATAAATTATAGAGGTGTACAAAATCATAAATAAATGCACAGAGACTCTTGCCCAGAGTAGGGGAATCGAGGACCAGAGGACATAAGTTCAAGGTGAAGGGGAAAAGATTTAATAGGAATCGGAGGGGTAACTTTTTCACACAAAGGGTGCTGGGTGTATGGAACACCTCCGCACAGTCCGCTTTAACCTGCCTGATCTCTTGGTGGCTCAGCACTTTAACTCCCCCTCCCATTCCCAATCTGCCCTTTCTGTCCTGGGTCTCCTCCATTTTCAGAGTGAGGCCTCAGATTGGAGGAACAGCACCTCATATTTTGCTTGGGTAGCTTACACCCCAGTGGTATGAACATTGACTTCTCTAACTTCAAATAGCCCTTGCTTTCCCTCGCTCTCCATTTCCGCCCCCTTCCCAGTTCTCCCACCAGTCTTACTCTCTCCAACTACATTCTCTGTCCCGCCCACTCCCCTGACATCAGTCTGAAGAAGGGTCTCGACCCGAAACGTCACCCATTTCGACTACCCAGAGATGCTGCCTGTCCCGCTGAGTTACTCCAGCATTTGGTGTCTACCTATGGTCTGTATCTATATATTGGAAGACTATACTGCTGCAATGTTATTAATTGCACCGGTTACAGTTTGTTCATTGCAAGAAGGTAATATTCATGACCGGTTATATGCTCAATTATCTCCATACAACACAATGCAGACTATTTTTATCCAATGGTGACTACATTTAGATCAAATCCTAGAAATATTTGGACTACATGAATTTTCTTATAGTTTTTCAATGGCTTTGTTCCCGGTTAACCTTCAATTTAATTGGGACATTAAGGGTGAGTTGACTTCAAGGACAAGATGAGAGGTCATCTCATACAAAACCAGGCATGAATTGCACAATGAGAGGGGAAGCACAAAGATCAGAGGAAGCTGAACCTTTGTGGATAGCAGTCGAGTCTCTTTGAAATACAATACAAAGGCAGATTAGTTTACCATTTCAAGTGTATCGACTGTGAAAACCTGTGGCTATCAACTCAATGTAGTGTTGGGAACGGGATAGCTGATCAGTAGCATTGCTTTGAACAGTGGGAGTCACGTCCGGGCAGGTGAATACCATGAGCTCTAACAAGACTCATAACGGTCCTTCCGTCAGCTCAATCAGCTACAGTTCAATTCTCTTCTACTTCATTGCGGACGGTAGAATTTGTCTCTGAAACTGGTGCGCTTTAATGCTGAGAAATATATTTGGTACTCTAACAACATTTAAAAGACATTTGGACAGGTACATAGATGGAATGGTTAAGAGAGGTATCGGCCAAACACAGCCGGGTGGGACTAGCGTAATTATAGCATCTTGGTTGGCAGCAAGTTGGACTGAAGGGTCTGTTTCCATGCTCCATATTCTTCACTCTGTGTCTTTCCCACCACTCCACATGTTGAACGGGGGAATGTGAGGGGGGAGGCTGGGGAGGGGTGAGGGGGGAGAGGGGTGGAGGGGGGTAGAGTGGGGGGGGAGAGAGGGGGAGGGGGGATAGAGGGGGAGAGAGGGGGGGAGAGAGAGGGGGGAGTGGGGAGAGAGGGGGGTGGGGGATAGAGGGGGTGGAGAGAGGGGGAGAGAGAGGGGGGGAGAGAAGGGGTGAGAGAGGAGGGAGAGTGTGGGGGAGAGAGGGGGAGGGGGAGAGAGGGGAAGGGGGAGTGTGGGGGAGAGGGGGGTGTGAGGGAGGGAGCGGTGGGGCAGTGCGGGTGGGGGGGGGGGGGAGGGCAGCGGCTTCACGCACATACTAACCAACCCCCTCACACACACACACACTAACCACCCCCCTGGATATATTAATATTATTAATGGGCTCCTTTTACCCCAACCCCGCCTTGTCCACTAGCCCCCAGCTCGCAGGTGCGTCTGGAGAGGGAGGGGGGGTAAACATAGAAACATAGAAAATAGGTGCAGGAGTAGGCCATTCAGCCCTTCGAGCCTGCACAGCCATTCAATATGATCATGGCTGATCATTCAACTCAGTATCCTGTACCTGCCTTCTCTCCATACCCCCTGATCCCTTTAGCCACAAGGGCCACATCTAACTCCCTCTTAAATATAGCCAATGAACTGGCCTCAACTACCTTCTGTGGCAGAGAATTCCACAGATTCACCACTCTGTTAGAGAGAGAGGGTAGAGAGAGAGGGTATAGAGAGGGGGGCAGAGACAGAGAGAGAGGGGCAGAGACAGCGAGAGAGGGGGAGGGAGGGGGAGAGAGGGGGGAGGGGGAGGGGGGGGAGAGGGGGGAGAGGGGGGAGCGGGAGGGGAGGGAGGGGGGAGTGAGAGGGGGAAGAGGGGGGGAGGAAGAGGGAGGGTGAGGGGGTGAGAGGGGGTGAGAGAGGGAGGAGAGAGGGGGATAGGAGGGAGAGGGGGGAGAGGGGTGGTGGGGGGAGAGATGGGGAGAGAGGGGTGGAGGGGGGTGGAGGGCGGGCGAGGTGTGGGGGGGAGGTGGGGGTGGGGGGGAGAGTGGTGGGATGGGGTGTGTGGGGGAGTGTAGGGGTGTGGGGGGAGGCGGTGGTGTGGGGGGAAAGCGGGGGTGTGGGGGTGTGGGGATTAGTGTGGGTGAGGCTGGAGTCTGGGGGCAGGGGGTGTGGGGGGAGGGGGATGTGGGGTGGGGGAGGGGGGTGTGTGTCGGAGGGGGGTTGTGTGTGGGGGAGGGGTTTGTGGGGGTAGGGGAGGGTGTGTATGTGGGAGTGGCTGGGGTGTGGTGACGGGATGGGGGAGGGGGTGGGGGGGAAGGGGTTGTGTGGGCTCAGCGGCTCCAGCCGCAGTCACCGGTTCCAGGACCCGGCTCTGGACTCACTCACCGGCTCCAGGACCTGGTGCCTGTTGCACTCAGTGGCTCCCAGCCCCGGCTGCACTCATCGGCACCTGGCCCGTCATGGTGGTCACCGCCCCCGCCCCCGCCCCCGAACATAGCAGCCCCCGCCCACGAACACAGCAGCCCCCGCCCACGAACACAGCAGCCTATGACTATTTAAACTATATATTATTATACCTATATATATATATGACTTGTAAATATGACTGTAATCATATATAATTAAGTATAATTAGATTATATAAAAATAATATGATTAATATAATTGTGGGTGTTTTTTTAATGACACTGTCGCAGAGGTCCTGCTCCTGAATCAGCCTAATGAATGGGTGAGGGCAGTTCTTGTGGGTTCCTCCTTTTACTGAACCCCACTGACTGCCAGTGTGCAGAGTGGGGGTCACGGCCATAGTGGGACGGGGGCAGTGCCAGGCTGGGGGACAGTCCTGCAAGGCATCTTCCAGTCGCTTTAATAGGAAATGTAATGAGACTGCAGCAGAGGTCCCAGGTTTTAAGGGCTCATGAACCAGCCTAATTAAAGGGTCAGGACAGATCCTCTGGGTTCCTCCGTTTATTGAATCCCATTGACTGCCATAGTGGGAGAGTGGGGGGGGCGGCCATAGTGGGACTGGGGCAGTGCCAGGCTGGGTGACAGACCTGTAAGAGACCTGTCTTATTTCTGATGTAAATGTCACATCGACCAAGAATCGAATGCTCTGATGTTTACTCGATGAGTATTCATTTTAAGCTCCAATGAGCCCATATTTATGTTAGAGACCCCCCTATGGTGCCTTTGCAAATGAGGGCAATTACCTTTAACCTAAAATAACCCTAAAAGTGTTGCATTGTTTGAGTATCTGTAGTTTGTGTGTGTGTCTGTGTATACCTGTCAAACTTGTATCTGTGGATATGTGGATGTAAGTGTGTATGTATGTGTGGATGGATGTATGTGTGTGGATGTATGTGTGCATGTATGTGTGGATGTATGTGTGTGGATGTATATATGTGCATGGATGTGTACATGTATGTCTGCATGCGGATGGATGTGTGTGTGTGTGTGCGGGTGTGTGGATGTATGTGTGCATGTATGTGTGTGTGCATGCATGGAAGTGTGCGTACGGATGGATGTGTGTGTGTGCGGATGTGTGGATGTATGTGTGCATGTATGTGTGTGTGTGTGCATGCATGGGAGTGTGCGTACGGATGGATGTGTGTGTGGATGTGTGTATGGGTGGACGTCGCACTGTCATTCACCAGCACGCCATTATCATAAGTAATTCAGTCATTGTTTAAATAATTTGACCAAATAAACAGTGAAACGATCGACATTAAAGTAAAACTTTATATAATCATTTATTTCCCCAATTTATTTGTTTACATTACATCTAATCTTCATCTGAATATTCTTCATCAGATTCCAAGTCTTTTGCAGTAATAGAGTTTCTGCAGTCAACACACTTACATAAATCTGTACATGGCTCACCATGCTGTTGACATGAGCATCCTCCTTTCCCGGCACTTGATTTCACATTTTGTTTTCTTGCATGAACAGTATGTTAATTCTAGCAAGGTGCTTGGGGCTGGAGGCAGATCACCCCAGTCAATGTCCAATTCACCACCTGCAATTTTCAACCCATTTCCCTTTCTACTGGGAATTTGTGGAAACTGTTCCAGACATTTTGAATGTATAGCAGCCTGGTAATTTGCTCTCAGGACATGCTTTCTGAGCGAGTCTGCGGTGGGTGGAAGACGAGCCTCTGATTTTGTTAACATAAGGAACAGGTTGTATCGAGCTTCATCTACTTTCTCACAGCCCTGCCCATATAACTTGCAAACAAATTTCTCTACACCTTTCACCAATTCATCACCGACTGTGAATGAGCTTCCCATTTCATGAAAGGTGGCCTGGGTAGCTTGCAAGCAACGTGGATTTGGATTTTCCATGAAATGAGCTAACTGAATCGCAGCCTGTAAAACAGTGCAAAGATATCAAAGCTTTGGTGACAGCTGGTCCCAGATAAGAGCTAATCTTTGATAGACTCATACTCCTTCTACTGTTGCCTTTTCCAGTGTGCAATAATAAGCCTGCTCCAATATGTTGTGACACAGCGACTCCAATCACAAACACATCTGTGTCAGGACTCCTGATTAGGATTGGGTATCTAGCTGTATCTGTTGAAGTTGATGGCTGATGACTAGCAGCATACTGACAATGAAGGAAAAGACGAATGTCTGCTTCTTCATGGTTGCACTCCAGCTCTGGTACCAAGCGAGCATTCATTTGCCCATTGCCATCTGTCAACTGGTCACACTCCCCATCATGAGCAACAAAAGCTGTCACATTCTTCAGGCATGCAGATGGTTTGTTCTGCCAAGTCTGAAAAAGGAACCTGATAAGCTCTGATTTGTTGTCACCACATGCAAGAATTTTTTTCCATTGATGAGGTACTTGCTGGTCTTCGCTGTATATTTTGGTGATTAAGCTTCCAGCAACGGAGCGTCTCCCTCTCTCAGCATTCTTGATGCTATCTTTCCTGTAAGTATCAACTACAAAGTGGATAACATTGCTTCGGACACCGAGGGCCAACTCAACCAGTTGTTTCAGAAGGTGATCAGCTAGCTTGCCAAATGTTGATGGAATACTTCTGAGGGACAGTTCTTGCACCATAGCCATGCCGTCTACAATCCAGATGGTCCTTGGCAGAATGTCAACTTGTGGAGATGGTTGTACTTGCGATTTGATGTAGTGCAGCAAAGTAACATTATATGACCATAAATACAAAGAATTGTTGTTTGAGTCCTTTCATTACCTTTCTTCCTTCTAGACCTTGCTATAGCTCGATTTATTATTGTTATGTTGCAGAAGTGACGCTAGCACTCTGCCTGATACACTGCTGCCTCCTAATAATATAAGATAAAATGTGTCAGGGAGTATTTTACATCTTTTCATGTTTTATATTATGTAAGACAATATCGACATATTAATGAGGAAATTAAACATGTACGCATGTCCAGGTAAATGGGATGGCAAGTCTGCAAATTATCAAATTAGTGTTCATTATGGCTCTGAAGAGTGGAGGGGCATAAGCTGCAGAAAAAAAAAATCTCTTAGTACTTAGGTCTGCATGGACTTTAATTCATTAAATGTCAATCTCTTCTTAATGTCAATGAGACTTACACTGTAATTTACTGCCATAGATAAGTTAGTTCAAGTTTAAGTGGAGGGGCAGAGGCTGCAGAATAGCTAGAGAAAGAAACATCTCATAGTACTTAGATCTGCATGGACCAATTCATAAAATGTCAACCTCTTCTTAATGTCAATAAGACTTACACTGTAATTCACTACCATTGATAAGTTAGTTCAAGTTCAAGTGGAGGGTCAGGCAGAGGCTACAGAAAAAACCCATCTCATAGTCATTAAGTCTGCATGGACTTCAATTCATAAAATTTCAACCTCTTCTCAATGTGATGAGAATAACACTAAGTTACTACCTTGGATAAATTAGTTCAAGTTCACATCATCATGGACTTCAATTCATAAAATTTCAACCTCTTCTCAATGTGATGAGAATAACACTAAGTTACTACCTTGGATAAATTAGTTCAAGTTCACATACATCAATTCATTTCTACATAAACATCAACCATTTCTGACCATTTCTCACTCCAATGGAAGCCTATAAAGTGCAGTCAATATTCCGCCGTTTTTCTCCCGTGGTCGGGGCCTGGAAACAGCCACTACGGACGGCATTATGTACAGCCTCCCCCCCCGCGGAGATGATCCAAACACACTCCGCGGCCGCTTCTTAACGGAGACTGCGGCTTCACTATGTTAAGTACCTGTACCTAGGCCCCGCGGTCGAGCACTTTTACTTGGTAAGTGATCGCAGGCATCTCCGAGATTAGATGGTAAAGACTAATTAGAAAACAACAAGCTGGCATTAGTGAAAATGTTTAATTTACTTTGTTATGGACACACATAGTTTAGGCCCTCAACTTCATGAATGAATGAATGAATGAATGAATGAATGAATGAATGTACAGCCTCCAAATCTCTTTTTTTCACAATATAAAAGGGAGCAATTAAATTAATTAAAGTCAATACAGATTAATTTTCATAAATTCAGACTTTAGATCTTACCTTTCAGTTCCAGTTGATTCACAATGTTTCACTGGTTTCACGACTTGGCTGTCCTTTGTGTTACAGCACCTTAGCAGCGACTTTGCTTTCAAGACTTTCTTCCACTTCTATCCATTTAGCTGCACATTCTTCAGACTTCTTAATGCTTTTCTCACTAAATTCAATTACCCTGCTACAAGTTTCCACGACATGTATTCCACAGAACAACAAAGAACCTTCATCGGAATCTCTAGTAAAACAGGCATCAGTGAAGTCCTCTCAGCCATGATGTGTGCTCCCTGCCTAGCTGGCCTGAAACAAAGCGCGTGATTATCCAACTGGCGTCCGACTCAATGTTAAACGTGCTTTGATTGGACTAAAAATACCCCCAAAATTTCCGGTGTTTCTCTAATTTAATAAAAATGTGCAAGTTTTGTTCTTGACGAGTTTCAGGGATGATTTATATATTTTTACACAATATGTGAAAATTTCATGTAGTTCCGTGAGTTGGGTCACGAAATTGCACAAAAAAGCTCCTCGGCCCACAGCCTAATAGTTATTGATGGAGGACTCCTCTAGACTTACATATCAGGAAAGAGTTGAAAAATAGGATGGGATGCGATGACCTCATGATTCAACAGAATGATCTCAGTGACCATCACGTGAGATACTGAAGGACTGCAGGGATCATGACAACCAAATGTGAGTGTGCAGTTTAGCTTAGTTTGTTACTGTGCATGCTATTTAATCTGCAAAAAGACTATACATGATTACAATCAATCTGTCCATAGTGTACAGATACAGGATAAAGGGCAAAATATTTAGTACAAAATAAAGTCCAATAAGATCTGATTATTGATAGTTCGAAGGTCTCCAATGAGGTAGAAGGGAGGCCAGGACCTCTCTCTTATATTAAATGATTAAATGAACCCATGTTTTGCAATGCCAGAGATGGTGTGGAGGCAGACATGATAGTGGCATTTAAGATACTTTTGGATGGGCAAATGTGGATAAGCGGGGAATGGAGGGATATAGATGATGTGCAGGCAAGGGTGATTTGTTTAGCTTGGCATCGTGCTCAGCACAGCCATTGTGGGCTGAAGGATCTATTCTTGTGCTGTACTGTTCTACATTCTAAGTTCAACACTTAGGTTCATCCTTGGCTGAACCTGAAGTATCAGAAAAAAAGACAAATGTTTTTGCTTAACCTGGAAATTTTGAGGATGCATTTTGGAATAAAAATTGAGGAATGACGTGTCTAAATAATTCAACAAGACTCAAATTCAATGAAAGACGATCTTTATTACAGAGGCATGTATCAAGTGAACCTGAATTATGGCAATAGCTGCATACATGACAATTGTGAATATTAGGATCTCAAATAACATGACCAGTTATGCAACACGTACCATTTTATTTTTACCAAGCTTACTTCACCATGACTTATAGCTAGGTTTGGAAATCCTGTGGGTTTTTTCTGGTCCACCCCACGTACCTCATACCAGCTGTTAATAAATCAGACATTCATTGATTTTGGGCATTTATTGAGTTTTAGTGGAAATCCCAAAGTGAAAGCCTCGTGTAAAATTTCAAATCTCTGTACAATTCTGAGTTGTAAATCCATCATCATCTGCAGATCACAATAGTCTCCGCAGTATCTACGACCGTCAAAGTGCTCATGACTCTAATAGTAGTAGTGTGGCGTTACATCGGCCACTTTGCTATTGTGAACGTAAAGGCATTTTTGGTTTTAGTTACCGCTTTCAAATCAAACTCAAGTACAAGAAAACTAAAGGTTAAATCATCTTTAATTAATGTGCTGTATCTGTTGGAGAGGGGAAGGGGTTGGTAGTTAAAAGACAGCCAAACCTACCTATAATGTACACCTGGCAACCTTACGGAGATATTAAAAACAGTTAAAAAAGCTAAATAATCTTAATGAATACATTAGTGCCAGTTGAAGGTTCAACCCATCGAATGCCCTTCTGAAATGGATGATTATTTATTAATGCTGGTTTGAACTGGAAATGCCAACCACTAGCTAAATTAAATAAAAACAGAAAACATAGCAATGCAAAGGAAACCAAAAACAGTGGAAAGAACAATTCAATAGGCTCCTGACATATGATAAAGCTCATAAGACTTGTGCAGACAGTGATGTAGCTGAAGGAAGAACACTGGTTCCTAACAAACAATAAATTGCTGGCACTCTTGCCCTGTGTGTGTGTGTGTGTGTGTGTGTGTGTGTGTGTGTGGTCCCCTGCTATCAATTAAGGAACTGTTGTGTCGCATTTTTCCTGTTCCCATCTACATCTTTTCCAAGGATTTGTAGTATTCGGTGAGGACTGCCCAGGCTTTTGGTGCCATGAAGCCTTCTGGTGGGTTCACTCCTTCCTGTGCTAATTTGCGCATGCGTGTTCCAGAAATAAAGTCAAATTCTTCATGTCTTTAAAGCAGAAAATGCAAAGATTAATGAGAGAAGAAAAATAACTCTTATTTTTCCTGGCATATTTATTTGTTTCAAGATTCAAGAGAGTTTATTGCCATGTGTCCCAGATTGGACAATGAAATTCTTGCTTTGCTTCAGCACAACAGAATATAGAAGGCATGAATACTGAACAGATCAGTGTGTCCATATACCATTGTATAAATATATACACACATGAATAAATAAAACAGATAAAGTGCAAATAAACAGATAATGGGCTATTAATGTTCAGAGTTTTGTTTGAGTTTAGTTCAATAGCCTGATGGCTGTGGGGAGGAAGCTGTTTCTGAACCTGGACATTGCAGTCTTCAAGCTCCTGTACCTTCTACCTGAAGCCAAAAAGGCAGTAAAAAAATTATATAACAGGCTGGGTGAAACTGTAAAGCTCTCAGAGCATGCCGTGAAAATAGCAATGTCTTTAAAGCTACTTCACCGCAGCCCATTTATAAATTATTTTTGGTACAATTAAAATCATCTGCAGATCACAATAGTCCCTCTTGAAAAAGGAACCCGAGGGGCAACTTTTTTTCACAGAGGGTGGTGCGTATACGGAACAAGCTGCAGAGGACGTGATAGAGGCGGGTACAATTTTGACATTTAAAAAGCACTTGGACAGGTACATGGATGGGAAAGGTTAGGAGGGACATGGGCCACATTCATGCAACTGGGACCAGCTCAGTTGGGCAGCTTGGTCAACATGGACAAACTGAACCTTGGTCCTGTTCCCATAGCTTTATGGCTCTGACTTTGTTTCTGGTTACTAAGCCAATTTTCAATCCATGGGGCTTTTAGATATGGGCTTCATTTTTGACAAATTATTATGTGGAACTTTATGAAACAGTTTTGGCAAGTCTACAAATATATCGACTGCGATTTTCCCATCAGTGCTCTTACTTAATCATAAAACTCTATCAAGCGAGTTACACATGATTTGCCTGAAGCTATTGCAGCCTTACTCTCATCAATCCATCCTGTCTGATTCATGGCAAATTCTGATTGTTTCTAGATCTTTTCCCACCACTGAGCCAACCTGCTTTTCAATTAGATCGTATCAAAACATCATGTCAATTTTGCTTACCTGCCTTTGATCCACATTCCTTGATATCCCTTTTTATAAAAGTCTAACCACTTTCACACTGAAAGATTTATCTGCCTAACGGTATGTTTCCATTATCATGTCTTTGCTTGCAATAGCAAGCAAACGGTTGATATATATCACA
Organism: Amblyraja radiata; assembly: GCF_010909765.2. Classification (NCBI taxonomy): domain Eukaryota; kingdom Metazoa; phylum Chordata; class Chondrichthyes; order Rajiformes; family Rajidae; genus Amblyraja; species Amblyraja radiata. The sequence goes on along the minus strand of NC_045956.1, from coordinate 54,550,076 downwards.
ATGTGGATATACGATGTGCACCAATTTCTAGAGTGATGTGGGAAAACTATTAAGATTCTAGAATCCCATTATCATGTTCAGCTATTGAATAGATTGCAGTGATAGAGACAATCCCTACGATTCCGAGTTTCTACAAATTGTTCCAGCTGCAAATCACCCCTAACTTTGTAATAAGCTACTTAAATAAATATGCAGCATATTACTTCCAGTATACTTTGCATTAGGCGCCTTCAGCTGGTCTGGGAATTAACAAGATTTATTTTGAAAAGGGAGCACTTTCCCCAGTTAAATTCATTATTCTTTTATCAATTTGATCTCCTATACCACAAAGAATTCAGGAGGAACAACTTCAAATTGCTCAGTACTCTTGTGGAGGAAGGAACTGCAGATGCTGGTTTATACCAAAGATAAGACACAAAATGCTGCAGTAACTCAGCGGGTTGCCTGACCCGCTGAGTTACTCCAGCACTTTGTGTCGATCCTCGCTTACAAGATTAATTCACAGCTTTGACTACTTCAAAACCTGATTTATACTTACTTTTCAGGGTCATAGTAGTCCATACATTTCTTCTGCTTGTTGTATGCAGCCACACGGAAAGGAACAATTTCCAGAGACAGCAGGCCTGGTGCCATGGTCAGTACTTTTGCCCCATGTGTTGGCTCATACAAGTCCTTCTTGGTCTCAGGATGAGGCATGCCTGCAGGGTCTCGGCCCACAATGTAGAAATTGGCACCTGCAATCATGCGAGCCCTGCAGTGCCACTGGACCTAAATTAAACAAAATAAAATGCATGAACTAGATGATACAAACGAGTCATTTTCATTTTGTTCAAAGGGAATGGGAATTAAATGTAACATCTCTAAGTTTGCGGATGACATAAAGCTGGGTGGCAGTATGAGCTGCGAGGAGGATGCTATGAGGCTGCAGGGTGACTTGGTTGGGTGAGTGGGCAGAAGCATGGCAGATGCAGTATAATGTGGATAAATGGGAGGTTATCCACTTTGATGGCAAGAACAGGAAGGCAGATTATTATCTGAATGGTGTCAGATTAGTAGAAGGGGAGGTGCAACAAGACCTGGGTGTGATTGTACATCAGTCACTGAAAGTAAGCATGCAGGTATAGCAGGCAGTGAAGAAAGCCAATGCATGTTGGCCTTCATTGTGAGAGGATTTGAGTTTAGGTGCAAGGAGTTCCTACTACACTGGTGAGACCGCACCTAGAATATTGTGTGCAATTTTCATCTCCTAATTTGAGGAAGGACATTATTGCTATTGAGGGAGAGCAACATAGGTTCACCAGGTTAATTCCCGGGATGGCGGGATGAACGTATAATGAAAGAATGGGTCGACTGGGCTTGTATTCACTGGAATTTAGAAGGATGCGAGGCGATCTTATAGAAACATATACAATTCTTAGAGGATTGGTTAGGGTAGATGCAGGAAAAATATTCCCTATGTTGGGGGAGTCCAGAACCAGGGGTCACAGTTTAATAGTAGGACATTTAGGACAGAGATAAGGAAAAAACCTTTTCACCCAGAGAGTTGTGAATCTGTGGAATTTTCTGCCACAGAAGGCAGTGGAGGCCAATTCACTGGATGTTTTCAAGAGAGAGATTTAGCTCTTCGGGCTAATGTAATCAAAGGATATGGGGAAAAAGCCGGATCGGGGTACTGAATTTGGATGATCAGCCATGATCATATTGAATGGCGGTGCTGGCTCGAAGGGGTGAATGGCCTACTCCTGCACCTATTTTCTCTGTGTCTATGTTTCTGAGACACTCTTGTATTTCACAATATTTGAATCAGAGAAATTTGTTGTTTTAATTTATTGTTACGTGTACTGAGGTACAGTGAAAAGCTTTTGTTGCGTGCTAACAAGTCAGCAGAAAGACAATACATCATTACAATCTAGCCGTCAGATACATGATGAAGAAAATAATGTAAAGTGAGATTAAGAACATAGCTAAAGTAAGAAATGCTGCTGTTGGGGTAAAGATTTAAAAGAGCAATTGTGATGCGTGATTGCAGATCCACTTCTGTGACCAGTGCACAAAGAGTCACCTGGCTTGGGTGCCATCTTGGCTTTAAGGCTTTTAATTAAGACTTGGGTTAGAGTCAGAAAGAGATTCAGCCTTTCAGCCCACCAGGTGACCATTAGCTGCCATTACACTAGTCCTATATTAATGACATTGTGTTTTATTCTCCCCACAACTTCATCAGCTTTCTTCAGATTCCACCTCTTATCTATATACGAGGACCAACCTGGGATGTGATAGAGGAAACCAGAGCACCCAGAGGAAACTCACACAGTCAGAGGGAGAAGGTGATAACTCCACAAATACAGTCAGGATTGAACCCGGGTCCCTGATGCTGTGAATCAAATGCTCTACCAGCTGTGGCACCGTGTCACCCAGTTATGAAATGTTAATCTTTTCTCGTGTGGACATACTTGCTATTCAGGCAGTACAGCATAGGTTCACGAGGTTAATCCCTGGGATGGCGGGATTGTCATATGAGGAAAGATTGGAAAAGACTGGGTTTGTATTCACTGGAACTTAGAAGGATGAAAGGGTATTTTATAGAAACGTATAAAATTATAAAAGGACTGGACAAGCTAGATGCAGGAAAAATGTTCGCAATGTGCGGGGAGTCCAGAACCAGCGACCACAGTCTAAGAATAAAGGGGAGGCCATTTAAAACTGAGATGAGAAAAAACTTTTTTACCCAGAATTGTGAATTTGTGGAATCTTCTGCCACAGAAGGCAGTGGAGGCCAATTCACTAGATGTATTTAAAAGAGAGTTAGATAGAGCTCGAGGGGCTAGTGGAATCAAGGGATATGAGAAGGCAGGCACGGTTACTGATTGTGGATGATCAGCCATGATCACAATGAATGGCGGTGCAGGCTCGAAGGGCCAAATAACCTCCTCTTGCACCTATTTTCTATGTTTCTATGTGTGCAACATGCCACTCGGGGTCTTTCCGGAAGCATACAGTGCAGATTAACTCCACCATCTCAACTTCCATCAAGCACAGTGTACACCAATAATGATTGGTCAATAATTGGTCAAATAAATCAATAATGATCGCTTAAATTTACAAAAAACAGATAAGAAAGGCATATCGCAAAATATGCTAGAGCAGTTGCATTGAAGTACAGGTCGAACATCCATTTGAGAGGGAGCGAGAGAGAGAGTGCTCATAGAAATCAAAACATAATCCTTCCTAGATCTTGTTGCACGGAATGGCAAACTTAAAATATAACCCATAAATGTAATCGTAAGCGATGATGATTCTCACAACGCTAGGATAGCTGGACTAAAGCAAACATGTTTCACAAAGTGCAAGCAAAGGGAAACTTTTAGGTCCAGCGATAGCCTGGTTGCACCTCATAACGAAACATTGACAGTGAAATGGGGTCATTGCTAGTAACAGTATTGGAGAGCCAGCTAACCATTTTGCATAGGCCATGTCCAATTAATAGCTCATTCAAATTCCTGCCAACAACTGATTTCATCTTCCAGCACCTGCAACTTAGCAAGAAGCACCATATATTGATGAGCTTTCATTAGTTGTGTGCACCATGTGATGTTGATCTCGCTGTGTGCAAACAGGACTTCACAGTTTTGATAGATTGCACGTAGCAACAATACTTTTCCAAGAATGGAGATTAGTGGATAATTCATCTGCAATCAGGGGGCACAAGGTTGAGGTAAGAGCTAAAGGTACACAAAATTGCTGGGGAAACTCAGCGGGTGCAGCAGCATCTATGGAGCGAAGGAAATAGGCGACGTTTCGGGCCGAAACCCTTCTTCAGACTCAGGTAAGAGCTAGGCGGTTTAGATGGGGATCTGAGAATTTTTTTTTTTTAACCCAGCATGTAATCATGTAATCTGCAAACTTCCTAATGATAACTCTTACATTCACATTTAACACACATAAGGGTCCAAGCACTGATCCCTATGCTTCGAATCACAAAAAAACCCCTTCACCTATTAACAAGCCAATCTTTTGGATTCAATTTGCCAACGCCCTGCATCCTAAGGGCTCTAACTCTCTGGATCAATCTCTCATGTCAATATTTTGACATCATGTAGACATCATGAACTGGATTGCACTCATCATTACACTTTGATATGTCTTGGAAAAATACAATTAAGTTGTCACAATAGATTTTATCCTGAACAAAATCGTGCCAAATACTTTTGATTAAGCATTACCTATCCAAGTGCAGAGTATTCCTCTACCTCAGTTCCCTTTCCAACAACTTCCCCATGTTATATTCACAAGCCTGAAAGTACTTGGCTTATCCTTGCTGCACTTCTTCTCCGTGGATTGTCACCTTGTCGTGGTGGAGAAGCTTGTGTGGACCTGAGATCCTGAGAGCGATGCCGTCTGGATAGCTGTCTGTGGGGTAGCTGTCTGTGCACCAGTCTCACCACGTTAAACAAAATCACGCACAGGCATCCTCCATATAGGGAATAGCACCCTAGAGGCACCAATGGACAGCCATGACCGAAGAGGGCCTAAGACTTCTTAAAAATATGAATCACATTTGCTGTTCTCCTATTATTTGGCACCTCTCCCTGTGGCCAGCAAAGATTTAAAAACTTACCAAAGGATCACCAATACCCTCCCTAATCCGTAGTGACCTAGAACACATCTCATCAGACCCTGGCATTTATCCACCTTTAAGCTCACTAAGACATGTAACGACTTATTTTTAAAGGTAACTTCTGGGGCGGTAAAGTAGTGCAGCTATAGATTTGTTGCCTTACCGCTCCAGAGACCCGGGTTCGATCCTGACTACAGGTGCTGTCTGCACAGAGTTTGTATGTTCGCACTGTGACCGCGTGGGTTTTCTCTGGGTGCTCCGGTTTCCTTCCACATTCTAAAGATGTGCGAGTTTGTAGATTAATTGGCTTCTGTAAATTATCCATCATGTGTAGGATACAATTAATGTACGGGTGATCTTTGGTCGGCGTTGACTCGGTGGGCTGAAGGGCATGTTTCCACACTGTATCTCTAAATTAAACTGAACCTAGAATTTCACTTTCTTCTTCACTAAATTCTCCAATTGCAATGTCCTTCTCCTTGGTCAAATAACGATAATAAATACTGATTGGCCTTCATCAGTCAGAGTATTGAGTACAGAAGTTGAGAAGTTATGTTATAGTTGTAAAATCCATTGGTGAGGCCACAATTGGAGTATTGTGTTCAGTTTTGGTAACACTTTTATAGGAAAGATGTTGTTAAGCTGGAAAGATGGCAGAGAAGATTTACGAGTATGTTGCCAGGACTCAAGGGCCTGAGCTACAGGGAGAGGTTGGGCAGGCAAGGACTTTATTCCTTGGAGTGCAGGAGTATGGGGGGTGATCTTATAGAGGTGTATAAGATCATGAGGGGAATAGACAGGGTATAAGAACAGAGACATTTACCCAGAGTATGGGAATCAAGTACCAGGGGACATGGGTTTAAGGTGAGGGTAGAAAGATTTAATAGGAACCCAAATGATATGGGTCAAATGCAGGCGGGTGGGACAAAGTGTTGATGGGGCATGTTGGTGTGGGGAAGATGGGCTGAATGACCTATTTCCACACTGTCCTGTTTCCACACTCTAATTAAGCACCCAACTAGAGCCTCCGGCTCCATGCCCAGGCTACACCTTTGTTCCCCACTAGGCGCTCTTGTCCCAAGTGTACTTATAAAATTATTTTGGAATTTTTCTTAATCTTTTCCACCAGTGGTGTTTCATGCCCCATCTTTGCCCTTCTAATTTATTTTCCTAATGTGGCCTACCTCATAGTCATACAGTGTGGAAACAGGCCCTTCAGCCCAACTTGGTTCATATCCCTCTAAACCTGTCCTATCCATATACCTGTCTAACTGTTTCTTAAACGTTGGGATAGTCCCAGCCTCAACCACTTCATTTGGCAGCTTGTTCCATACACCCACCACCCTTTGTGTGAAAAAGATCCCTCAAATATTTTCCCCTTCACCTTGAACCTATGCCCTCTGGTCCTCGATACCCCTACTCTGGGCAACAGACTCCCTGTATCTACCCGAGCTATCCCCCTCATGATTTTGTACACCTCTATAATATCACCCCCTCATCCTCCTGTGCTCCATGGAATAGAGACCCAGCCTACTCAATCTCTCCCTGTAGCTCACACCCTCTAGTCCTGGCAACATCCTCGTAAATCATTTCTGAACCCTTTCAAGCTTGACAATATCTTTCCTCTGACATGGTGTCCTGAACTGAACACAATATTCTAGATGCGGTCTCACCAACGTCTTATACTACTGCAACATGACCTCCCAACTTCTGTACTCAATACCCTGACTGATGAAGGCTAATGTGTCAAAAGCCATTTTGACCACCTTATCTACCTGCGACTCGACCTTCAAGGAACCATGCACCTGCACTCCTAGATCCCTCTGCTCTACAACACTCCCCAGAGGCCTACAATTTACTGTGCAGGTCCTGCCCTTGTTAGACATCCCAAAATGCAACACCTCACACTTCTCTGTATTAAATTCCATGAATTATTCCTCAGCCCACCTGGCCAATCGAACCAGATCCTGCTGCAATCTTTCACAACCATCTTCACTATCTGCAAAAATACTCACTTTTGTATCAACAAACTTGCTAATCTTGTCATGTTCTCATCCAAATCATTGATGTAGATGACAAACAGTAACGGGCCCAGCACAAAACTCCGAGGCACACCAGTAGCCACAGGCCTCCAGTCCGAGAAGCAACCTTCCACCATCACCCTCTGCTTCCTTCCATGGAGCCATTTTGCTATCCATTCAACTATCTCTCCTTGGATTCCATGCGATCTAACCTTCCAGAGCAGCCTACCATGCAGAACTTTGTCGACCGCCTTACTGAAGTCCATGTACACAACATCTACAGCTCTGCCCTCATCAACCTCTTTGGTCACATCTTCAAAAAAAATCAATCAGATTTGTGAGACATAACATCCCACGTACAAAACCATGCTGACTATCCCGAATCAGCTCATGCCCATCCAAATGCCTGTATAACCTATCCTTCAGAAAATTCTCTAGTAACTTTCCAATTACAGATGTTAAGCTCATTGGACTATAGTTCCAAGCATTTTCCTTGCAGCCCTTCTTGAAAAGAGGCACGTTTGCCACCCTCCCGGCATCTCTTCTGTATTTAAGGACCTCCTATTATCTTTACTCTTGTGAAGCCTACCTTTGCTCCTTTCAGATCTCCATATTTACCATCACCGCCCAACAGAGCTGACATGGTATAACATGGTCTCAACGCTGGAAATACTGGCGAGATTACAATGATGTTAGTTTGCTTACCATTCAAGTGAATTAGAAGTATTATGCACAGCCAGCATCAGCAGTATCTTTGATGCTTAAAGGTACCCGGTAGTCGAGTAGAGCAAGGATCACTGCTACCCAGTTTTGTTTTTCATCCTATTCTTCAATCTATCACTGAAGGCAATGGTGAACTTCATCATCAATGTCTGCCTTTCCTGGGACTTGGTTTCCATATAAAATGCAGCCCATATTTTCTTGTATGTCACTCTGCTGTACCACAAGGGCAGGGTTGTTGAGGATCTTCGGCTTGCCGGTTTGAGTATATGATCCAGCCTCTCATATTTCAGTAAACGGCTCGGCAATGAGTTGGACTGCATCCTTTAAATGTGCCTGCAAACATATGCATAGCCTGCAGACTGCACCTTGACTAATGAAGCTCCGGTCACCTTTGTCCTAGAGTGTAGATGTTGGAGGTTGAGCAGCTTCCTACTACACCTGATGATTGGCTTCACTCCTGTGAAAGATTGTTGCAGTTGCAGTCTAGCATTGCGATGAGAAAGATTTAGAGAATTTAGTAAGGCGATGAAGAAACCTTACTTGATATAGAAACAAGAAAATGCAGATGCCGGTTCACACAAAAGGGTACAAAGTGTTGGAGTAGCTCAGCGGGTCAGGCAGCATCTCTGGAAAACATTCAAGGGTCCGACCCAAAACGTCAGAACCATGTTCTCCAGAGATGCTGCCTGACCCGGAGAGTTACTCCAACACTTTTTGTCTATTTTTGCCATGAAGGTTTATGTGACCGATATCTGGAATAGAAGGCATACTGAACAGGAAGAGATTGGGTTGACTAAACCAGTATTGATTGGAGAAATTACAACAAATCTAATTGAAAGTACAAAATGCCTGACCCACTGTATTACTCCAGTAATTTGCGTCCAGCCTTATTTGATGCAAGTTTTCACCAAGATAAGCTCAACTGTAATTGTGTCTTGTATGCCATCATGAAGCAAACCCAAGATAGAAAGTCTAGTCCTAATTTGGTGATAGAATCAAAAGGTTGAAAAAAAAAAAGCCACGGGACAGAATTTGCACTGTGGTTCAGAGAGCAGGGGTGTAGTCACTCACTTGGACAATGATACAATTGAAAAGGTGCCAGTGCTTAGAGCAGGAGAGTTGCTACAAGGGCTTGTGCTTGTCCCTCTCGCAAAACAGGATATTTGTTCAAGAAATGCTGTAGCTCAAGCATTTAGTCCAGAGGAGGGCCCTAGAAAAGTCACTCTTCTCCTTTCTTGCTAGTTATGGTTTGCCAGAGAGTTGCTTCTTCAGGATTTTTTTCCAAGGTCGGAGGTATAGTTCTCCTTAGCTACAATGGAAGTGTTGGGGCCTATACCTAAGTGTTGGGTCCGCAGTGTGATGGTTTTGAGGTAGAATTGATAAAAGGGCATAAGGTGCTCAATAGTTCTGCGAGATGTTGAACTAACTCATTCTTAATGGCAAAGCTCACTTCGCAAAGTCAGTGTTCCTCTTCCTGTTTGCACCATCAGTTCCTTAAATTGACCATCTCTTGTGCGTACATGTCTCGTTTAGGATGATAATGTAGTTGTCAAAGGATCTGGGTTCCCACGCTATGACAGAACAGCATGCAGTTCTGTCACTCCCGTGAATGTCCACGAGAGCCCTGAGGTTCTGAGGAGACGCAACAGACTAGTTACTGGAATCTTGAACAAAAACCAAAGTGCTGACGAACTCAACATGTCAGACAGCATCTATGGAGTAAATGGGCAGCACTTTTTTCAGGCTGACTTTCTTTTTATTTCAGGTTCTGACCTTGATGCTGTGAAGAGGAAAGTTTATTGTGCATGTTTTCTGTTAACATGCGGAGCCATTTGCCCAAGGTATCACACAGACCTAACAGACTGCGGTCTTGATCCAATGGTAAGTCCAAGGCGACTGGAGACCAATCTCTGTTGCATGGATATTAATGTCACATGCCTAAGTGTGATGTGGAAAATACATACACATACATCAAAGGTTATGGGGAGAAGGCAGAAATATGTTGAGAAGAAAAGATAGATCAGCAACGATGGAATGGCAGAGTAGACTCGATAGTCCGAATGGCCCAATTCTGCTCCTATGACCTATGCACTTACACACTGTCTCGCATGTCCTCTCAGTCAGACACACTTACTCCTGGCCAAATTTCTGTCCATGGGTTCCAATCCTGGCTGGATGTTTAGCCCCATTCCCAGTCCTTGACTACACATCTACCCACGTTCCCAAGTCCCAGTGGTGTTCATACACCAGGCCAATTTTCCTGCCTGTGACTACCTATGCCACCATCGAAGGGATTTACAGGAGTCGCTGCCTCAAAAAGGCAGCCATCATCAATAGAGCCCCACATCACCCTGACCACACACTCAATTCACCCCTGTCATCGGGATGAAGGTACAGGAGCCTGAAAACTGTAACGTCTAGGTTCAGGAACAGCTCCTTCCCTACAACCATCGGGTTATTAAACACTACAACCTCCAATAAGCTCTGAATTACATGGACTTGGGGGCATTGGTTTTGCCTTTTTGCACTATTTTTGTTTGTTTTATAATGTGTGTGTGTGTGTGTGTGCGTGTGCGTGTGCGTGTGTGTGTACGTGTGTGTGTGTACGTGTGTGTGTGTATATATACAGTGGCTTGCAAAAGTATTCATACCCCTTGAACTTTTCCACATTTTGTCACGTTACAACCACAAACGTAAATGTATTTTATAGGGATTTTATGTGATAGATCAACACAAAGTGGCGCATAATTGTGAAGTGGAAGGAAAATGATACATGGTTTTCAAATTTTTTTACAAATAAAAAACTGAAAAGTGTGGCGTGCAAGTGTTCAGCCCCCTTTACTCTGATACCCCTAAATAAAATCCAGTGCAACCAATTGCCTTCAGAAGTCACCTAATTAGTAAATAGAGTCCACTTGTGTGTAATCTAATCTCAGTATAAATACAGCTGTTCTGTGAAGGCCTCAGAGGTTTGTTAGAGAACATTAGTGAACAAACAGCATCATGAAGCCCATGGAACACACCAGACAGGTCAGGGATAAAGTTGTGGAGAAGTTTAAAGCAGGGTTCGGTTATAAAAAAATATCCCAAGCTTTGAACATCTCACGGAGCACTGTTCAATCCATCATCCGAAAATGGAAAGAGTATGGCACAACTGCAAACCTACCAAGACATGGCCGTCCACCTAAACTGACAGGCCGGGCAAGGAGAGCATTGATCAGAGAAGCAGCCCATGGTAACTCTGGAGGAGCTGCAGAGATCCACAGCTCAGGTGGGAGAATCTGTCCACAGGACAACTATTAGTCGTGCACTCCACAAATCGGGCCTTTATAGAAGAGTGGCAAGAAGAAAGCCATTGTTGAAAAAAAGCCATAAGAAGTCCCGTTTGCAGTTTGCCACAAGCCATGTGGGGACACAGCAAACATGTGGAGGAAGGTGCTCTGGTCAGATGAGACCAAAATTTAAGTTTTTGGCCTAAATGCAAAATGCTATGTGTGGCGGAAAACTAACACTGCACATCACCCTGAACACACCATCCCCACTGTGAAACATGGTGGTGGCAGCATCATGCTGTGGGGATGCTTTTCTTCAGCAGGGACAGGGAAGCTGGTCAGAGTTGATGGGAAGATGGATGGAGCCAAATACAGGGCAATCTTGGAAGAAAACCTGTTAGAGTCTGCAAAAGACTTGAGACTGGGGCGGTGGTTCACCTTCCAGCAGGACAACGACCCTAAACATACAGCCAGAGCTACAATGGAATGGTTTAGATCAAAGCATATTCATGTGTTAGAATGGCCCAGTCAAAGTCCAGACCTAAATCCAATTGAGAATCTCTGACAAGACTTGAAAATTGCTGTTCACAGACTCTCTCCATCCAATATGACTGAGCTTGAGCTATTTTGCAAAGAAGAATGGGCAAAAATTTCAGTCTCTAGATGTGCAAAGCTGGTAGAGACATACCCCAAAAGACTTGCAGCTGTAATTGCAGCGAAAGGTGGTTCTACAAGTACTCAGGGGGGCTGAATACTTTTGCACGCCACACTTTTCAGTTTTTTATTTGTAAAAAAATTTGAAAACCATGTATCATTTTCCTTCCAATTCACAATTATGCACCACTTTGTGTTGGTCTATCACATAAAATCCCAATAAAATACATTTACGTTTGTGGTTGTAACGTGACAAAATGTGGAAAAGTTCAAGGGGGAAAACCTTTGCAAGCCACTGTATACATACATACATATATATGTGTGTGTGTCTGGGTGTGCATATGTATATGCATGTACGTATACATTTTGTATATGTATACACACTGAACTTTTTTTTCTCATTTATTATATTGTTTACAGTGTATTATCTATACATATTCTCTGGGCTGCTGCAAGTAAGAATATCATTGTTCTATATGGGAGATATAACAATAACACTCTTGACGACTACAAACATCAGCTCTTTCTTGATTAAATTAAATATTTATACGCCTCGTCATCTTCCCCTAACTACCAATGATCTATTCCACATTTTCCCTGACCTGCGTCCCCTTTGATATCTTGTTTTCACACCTTACCCATCCATATCTCTGTGTCTCCCTCTCCCCTGACTCAAAGTCTAAAGAAGGGTCCCGACCGGAAACATTACCCATTCCTTCTATCTAGAGATGCTGACTGTCCCGCTGAGTTACTCCATCATTTTGTGTCTATCTTCGATGTAACCAGCATCTGGTTACATCGAAGATAGACACAAAATGATGGAGTAACTCAGTATACTTCCTTCCTACACAAGTTGAGGAAAACAATGGCTGCTTGACTGAGAGTCAAGAATCAAACAATTGTGGAAGAAAGTGCCAATTTGCATTCTAATGTTGCGAGGGTGGTCCTGTTGTTTAAACAATAAAGGCCTTACAACAGATAGTCAACAGTGTCCTGCTTTTCTTCCACTCACTGTCTAATATGCTGTTATTGTCTTTGTAGGTGCACTGTTTCTTACATTATATAGAAACTAAGTTTCCTACACAGAAGCAATTCATTAATAATATCTCATTGGTGCGCTGTTGCTTACATTACATAGAAATTATGCATGAATAATATTCATACATTAATATTTAATTAGTATATTGTTACTTACATTACATAGAAGCTGTACTTTAATTATTTTTTAATTTGTATTTTGTTACTTACATTATATGTAAACTATAAATAATTTAATTGACTATTGTTTACCTTGGTATAGGGTCATGACCACCGGGTGGCGCCCGTAATGGCTGCCTCGCCAACAGTCTGTCTCATCCTTTTCTATCTTTGTTGTTTTTCAATATGTGTTAAATGTATGTTTTAAGACCTATCCCACATGGCGATTTTTTTTCGGCGACTGCCGGCGTCATATCAGGGTCGCCAAAAGATTTTGAACAATTCGAAATCCAAAAATCGCCAAGTGGGACAGGCCCTTTAGTGTTCTTTAGCTTGTTTTATCTCTTACCTCGACAGAGATGCGATTTTTTTCCTGTATCGTATCTCCGTCTGCACTGCGGCCTGACATCATGGAGTTGGCGGCCTCTGCTGGAGACCGACTTCGGGAGCTCCAACTGCGGGAGACTGCAGGACTTAACATTGTGGAGCTTGCAGTACCTGTCGGGGATCGACCGAGGAAGCTCCAAAAGTGGGAGCCTGCGGACTTTAACATCGTGGAGCTCCCGATCCCTAGTTAGGGACCGACTTCGGGAATGTGGGGAATCCACTGTGGTGGATGTTTATGTTAACTTTTATGAAGTTGTGTGTCTTGTTGCTTTTTTTAGTATGGCTGTATGGTAAATCGAATATCACTGTACCTTAATTGGTACACGTGACAATAAAAGACCTTTGAATCTTTGAACAATTGCAATAAAAATGTTTTTTCAGATCTAGAGTTTGAGATGGATAGATGCATGCTCAACCCTGTAAGTTGTCTCATGTATAAACTTACTACAGTTTGTGCAATATAATAAAATATGCACGCCAGTTTTTACACAAGGCTTCCTAAGGCCTCACTAATTATTTCTGTAGTATGGATATTTTACATAATTACAATCACAACATGTGCATTTCTCCAAAGCACTCTCAAGATCTGGAAGGTCCTACAGTATTGCACACTAGGTGTGAAATGCCCTGCTCTTAATATGCCGTTTTGTTACTACAAATCTCATGCACACCAAAACCAATTTCCCATCTGTGCAGACTAGCAACACAGGATGTGGCAATTGCCCTATCCACAAATTTGGCAGCACAATGAAGCCTCTACCACAAACTATTCTGGAAATGGGATAATATGGGTGGATTCAACAACAGAAAAGGCAGCACATTGGCTTCATTAGTTTTTTTTTGTGCATGGATACAGCAACAACATTAAGCTTCTAAGTCCAACAGAATAAAGTCCCTGTCCCACTTGGCGACTTTTTTCGGCGGCCTCTGTTGTCGTGAGCTGTCTCCGCAAGTATTGTCACTTTTTTCTTGTCACCGCTGGATTTTGAAATGTTCAAAACCTTGCGGCGACAGCGGGCTTGACTTGCTTGTCGTCTCTTGTCGTAGGTGCTGTCGTAGGTTGTCGCCAGGATGATGGCAGGTCAGATGAGGAGGAGGAGCCATCTTGGTGAACGGCTGCTAGCCAGCAGCCGCCCGTTTTAAATTCGTTTTTTTTTATAGTTTTTAGTGAGTCCTGTTTTTTTGTTTGTAGGGGATATGGTCTTTTAATGTGGGGGGGTAGGTGTAACTTTATTTCTAGGTCCCTACCTGGTCGGTGTGGCAGCCTTTTCTCCGGGCTGCCCGTCAACCCGTCCTCGTGGCCTACCTGCGGGCTTGGAGCACCGTTTCCTGGCGGGGACCGCCCAGCACCTCGGCCTCGGCGGCGGCACAGCGTTGGAGCGCTGGAGCGGAACGGGCGACGCCTTGCCTGGGTCGCCACGCTGGACCGCCGAGAGCAACATCTCCGGGCTGCGGGTCTGCGGAGTGGAGAGGCGGCAGTGCGGAGAGGCGGCCGTGCAGCGAGGTGGCAGTGTGGAGAGGCGGCGCCGACTTTGTCATCGGGAGCCTGGGAGCTCCAAACCGGCGCGGCCTTGTCGCCTTCGGCAGCCGCGGACTCCAACCAGGAAGCGGCCGTTCCAGGTGGCCCAGCCCAGCGGCCGTTCCATCGGACCTCCGTAGAGGCAATTGCGGTGGCCTCAATAGGCCTGACTTTGGGGTGAACATGGGGTGGGGACTGGACATTGTGCCTTCCTCCACAGTGCTATCCACTGTGGGGGGATGATTTTTTTGTCTAATTGTAGTCCTGTAGGTCATGTGTCCAAGATGGCTGCCGTGAAGAGAGAGTGGACGCTGGCGCGCTTTGGCTGCCGCTGCTCTCTCTTCACACTGTGTTTTTGATTTTCTGTTTTTGTATTGAATTCTGTTTTTAATTTGTGTCTCTGTGATGTCTTTTTTACCTGTTCTATTCCGATTATATGTTTTTATTCCGATTACTATGTAAGGTGTCCTTGAGATGTCTGAAAGGCGCCCATTGAATAAAATTTATTATTATTATTATTATTATTAGGTGACATAATATGCCGCAAGGTCATGAACTCTGCGAATTCCTTTTGCGACAATCTGCGTCATCATACGTCAACCGGCGACAGTGCCTACGTCAAGATACGGATCAAAATGACATTACTTGGCTTCTGTCATCTTCAGATGTCACAGACAATGTCGTAGCTTGTATTATCTTGCCATATCGTATCGCGGGTGGACGTATGTTGACTGCGGTTGTCGTTGTTTGACGTCTGCACGGTCGCAGGATGTCGTGTGTTGTCGCTTTTGTGGTCGTACCAGGTCCCGTAAAATTGTGACGCCGGATGACATAAATTGTCGCAGCTTGACGTCAACTGTGTTGTAGCTTGTTGTACAACTTGACTGTTTTTCGGCGACCTGGTACGTCAGTCAATGACGCCGGCAGTTGCCGAAAAAAATCGCAAAGTGGGACAGGCCCTGAAGTCACACTTGCAACCGGTTTGCAGCAGCCTCTTCTCTGTTTTACAGCCACGCTATTAAATCTGGCATTTAATTCCGACAGGAAAATCACATTAGTGATATTGATCTGAGAAACAACCAATAAATGTTCACAGGTGATCTCAACAAATTTGCTGTTGGCGTCTTTACCCTGAAGAGGGCACTCAATGTTGTTGAAATGATAAACCACTATTGAAAATACTGAGAAAACATCTATCCTTTCCAACATGTATCTCGTAATTCATATATAGATTTCCCACCATTTCATTAGAGATCATATTTTTAAAGTTAATCATATTAAAGAGTTACTATTCAATAAGACAAAAACATTGGGTTAATCTATTTTTGGCTTGATATCCTTTGTACAAAAGTGTACAGGATGCACTTGTACAGGACTGCAATGAAGGTATTATTTCATACATTTGTTGTAAAAACACAAATAGGAGCAGGGATAGCCTAATCAAAGGAGCTGTTTCCTTGCATTATGACACTATGAATCAATCTTTTCTGCACATCCTCCAATAGAAGTTAAATATGGAGTTAAATATGTCACAATGCTCTTAAGACAGTGGAATTGATTGTAGACTTTAGGAGAGCTCCCCCTCCCCTCACCGCACTCACCATCAACAACACCACAGTCACATCTGTGGTGTCTTTTAAGTTCCTGGGAACCATCATCTCCAAGGACCTTAAGTGGGGGGCTTCCATAGACTCCACAGTCAAAAAGGCACAACAGATGATGCACTTCCTGCGGCAGCTGAGGAAGCACAATCTGCCACAGGCAATGATGGTCCAATTCTACATCGTAGAGTCTGTTCTCACCTTCTCCATCATGGTCTGGTTTTGCTCAGCCACCAAGCACGACACCTGGAGGCTGTAGCGAATCATCCGATCAGCAGAGAAGATTATTGGCTGCAACCATCCCTCCATTGATGAACTGTACACTGCAAGGGCCAGGAAGCAAGCGGGCAAGATCATCTCTGACCCCTCTCACCCTGGCCACAAACTCTTTGAATCACTTCCCTCTGGAAGGTGACTCCGGATTGTCAAAGCTGCCACAGCCAGACATAAAAACAGTATTTATCCATGAGTAGTTGTTCTACTCAACAGCCAAAAATCTGTAGCCTCCCTTTGATCTGGTATTTTGTTGGTTAACCTGCTTGATCAATGGTGTTTTATCATTGTTTTATTATTATTAATGTTTAGTGTTTTCTGAGTCATTCGTAACTGTCACTGTATGTCATGTTGTTACTTGTGGGCGGAGCACCAAGGCAAATTCCAATCCGAGTTGTGTCGTCCGCAAACTTGAGAAGCTTGACAGAGGTGTCTGTGGAGGTGCAGTCATTGGTGTAGAGAGAGTAGAGGAGAGGAGAGAGTACGCAGCCTTGCGGTGCTCCTATGCTGAGCGTTTCGCTGGTCCGAGATGTGCTTTCCCAGCCTCACATGCTGCTTCCTGTCTGTCAGGAAGTTGGTGATCCACTGACAGAGGGGTTCAGGCACAGTCAACTCAAAATGTTTGGAGTGTAGTAGCTCTGGCACAATGGTGTTGAATGCAGAGCTAAAATCAACAAACAGGATCCTCGCATAGGTCCCCTGGCGGTCTAGCTGCTGTAGGATGAAGTGCAGGCCCAGGTTGACTGCATCATCCACAGATCTATTGGCCCAATATGCAAACTGCAGATGGGTCCAGCAGGGAGTTTGTGATATTTTTCAGCTTGGCCAGCACAAGCCTTTTGAGTGTCTTCATGACTACAGATGTCTGTGCGACAGGCCTGTAGCCATTAAGACTAGTAATCCTTGCCTTTTTAGGTACAGGGACAATAATGGAGACTTTGAAGCAGGCAGGGACAGTACATGTTTGCAGGGACTGGTTAAAAATGTCTGTGTAGACCGGTGCCAGCTGTTTGGCACAGAGCTTAAGAGTAGTGGGGGAAACATTGTCAGGTCCTGGAGATTTCCAGCTCTTTTGTCCTCTGAAAAGCCTCTCCACCTCCTCTATTTTTATTGCTGATATTGGATAAGTTATGTTGTGCAGCACAGTGAGTGTGGATGATTGGGTGCGAAGTGGTGATTGGAGGGTGTGGGTGTAGAAAGGCACAGTCTTTGTAGACTGAGGTCAGGCTGTGAGTGGGTGTGAAGTGTTGGCTGGGGTGAGAAATGGTCCAGTCTTTTCATACTGGAGTCTTGCCTTTAGTAGGTGTGAAGTGGTGAATGGTCCATTCTTTGTAGACTGGCTGTTAGTTGGGGAGGGGGTACCAGGGTTATGTTTCTGATTTTCAAACCTGCAGTAAATCTCATTCAGGTCGTTGGTCAGCTGCGATTGTCCAAAGAGCGGGGGGCTTTCCTCTTGTAGCTGGTAATTTTTTACAAGCCCTTCCAAACTGAAGAAGAGTCAGCACCGCCATTCTGTGTGATCATGGCTGATCATCCATGGCTCGAAGGGTCACATGGCCTACTCCTGCATCTATTTTCTATTGCCTATTGTCTTTCCCCTCAAACTTGTAAATTAATTGTTTCTCTCCAGAATAGAGCCAGTACATGGCATACCTTGCAATAATATTCAGGACCATAGGGCAGTAATTGCAGAGGAAACTCCACCTATGAATTATACACAAAGTCCTAGGAGTAGCTCAGCGGATCAGGCAGCATCTCTGGAGGATGTGGATAGGCAACGTTTTGGGCTGAGACCCGAAACGTCGCCCATCCATGTCCTCCAGAGATGCTGCCTGGCCTGTTGAGTTACTCCAGCACTTTGTATATTTTCTTGTATGAACCGACATCTGCAGTTCCCTGTATCTACTCTCTATGATTTGGAGAGACACAAAGCATCAGTATAATAAGAAACAAATCAAACAGATTACCACAATTAACATATGCCTTTGGGCTGCAACTGTACTGGAAGAATGGCAATTGAAAACAATATTTCTATTGTTCACAGATTAAATCATTCATTTAGCTACTATTGTTGCCTTCTCGGGCCCCCTTTTTCTTTGGTAATCACTCAGTGTGTGCTTTTAAATACATTTGAAGTTGATTACTCAGAACATTATATATTTCAATCCAAATGTTGAATGATTAGCCATCTTGGCGGGTGAGACTCAACAAATGTTAAAACTATTTGACAATAGTTTGGCAAGGGTTGCTCTGAGATTTTATATTGAGGGAACTCCATTGGCACATATCTGATTAGCCTCATGCTGTCAGGAGTAGTTCAAGTTCAAGTGAGTTTATTGTCATGTGTCCCTGTATAGGACAATGAAATTCTTGCTTTGCTTAAGTACACAGAAAATAGTAGGCATTTACTACAAAACAGATAAATGTGTCCATATACCATGATATAAATATATACACACATGAATAAATAAACTGGTAGTGTGCAAATAACAGAAAGCGGTTGCTAATAATCAGAGTTTTGTCCGAGCCAGGTTTAATAGCCTGATGGCTGAGGGGAAGTAGCTATTCCTGAACCTGGTTGTTGCAGTCTTCAGGCTCCTGTACCTTCTACCTGAAGGTAGCAGGGACATGAGTGTGTGGCCAGGATGGTGTGGATCTTTGATGATACTGCCAGCCTTTTTGAGGCAGCGACTGCGATAAATCCCCTCGATGGAAGGAAGATCAGAGCCGATGATGGACTGGGCAGTGTTTACTACTTTTTGTAGTCTTTTCCTCTCCAGGGCGCTCAAATTGCCGAACCAAGCCACGATGCAACCGGTCAGCATGCTCTCGACTGTGCACCTGTAGAAGTTAGAGAGAGTCTTCCTTGACAATCCGACACTCCGTAATCTTCTCAGGAAGTAGAGGCGCTGATGAGCTTTTTTGATAATTGCGTTAGTGTTCTCGGACCAGGAAAGATCTTCAGAGATGTGCACGCCCAGGAATTTGAAGTTCTTGACCCTTTCAACCATCGACCCGTTGATATAAATGGGGCTGTGGGTCCCCCTCCTACTCCTTCCAAAGTCCACAATCAGTTCCTTGGTTTTGCTGGTGTTGAGGGCCAGGTTATTGCGCTGGCACCATATGGACAGTTGCTCGATCTCTCTTCTGTACTCTGACTCATCCCCATCAGTGATACGCCCCACAATAGTGGTGTCGTCAGCGAACTTGATGATGGAGTTCGCACTGTGGTTCGCTACGCAGCCATGGGTATAGAGTGAGTACAGCAGGGGGCTGAGCACGCAGCCTTGAGGTGCTCCCGTGCTGATTGTTATTGAGGCTGACACATTTCCACCAATACGAACAGACTGTGGTCTGTGGACGAGGAAGTCGAGGATCCAGTTGCAGAGGGATGGGCAGAGACCCAGTTCTGCGAGTTTGGTAACCAGTTTGGAGGGGATGATTGTGTTAAATGCCGAGCTGTAATCAATGAATAACAGCCTGACATGAGTTTTTGTTGTCCAAGTGGTCCAGTGCGGAGTGGAGGGCCAGCGAGATCGCATCCACCGTTGATCTGTTGTGGCGGTACGCGAACTGCAGTGGGTCCAGGATTTTGTCGAAGTAGGAGTTGATTTGGTCCATGAACAACCTCTCAAAGCACTTCATCACCACCGGCGTTAGTGCCACTGGTCGATAGTCATGGTTAATGCTATAGTAAGTGAGATCTTTGAATACTTTTCTGTTCTTTTTCTAGAAACTTCTAATTATTGGTGTCATAACACCAATTATTATGGGGCATCCGAGGAAAAATTACAAAAGTATGATGAATACTAAATGGTGCAGATTGCTCTCTCAATGGACACTCGCTAAATTGGACTCAACATTGGATTGTGCAAAGTTGCTTAAAAACATTTATATAAACTCCTTCAATTCATAGAAACATGGAAACACCTAGAGAGTTGTGAATTTGTGCAATTCACCCAGAGAGTTGTGAATTGTGGAATTCTCTGCCACAGAAGACAGTGGAGGTCTGTTCACTGGGTGAATTTAAGAGAGTTAGATAGAGCTCTTGGGGCTAGAGGAATCACGGGATATGGGGAGACAGCAGGCACGGGTTACTGATTGTGGATGATCAGCCATGATCACAATGAATGGCGGTGCTGACTCAAAGGGCCGAATGGCCTCCTCCTGCACCTATTTTCTATGTTTCTATGAGTTCCTTGTGTCTCCAACTCACATTCATTGTTCATAATTCAATGATATTTTATTGTCACATATATCTAGATACAGTGAAATTCTTTGTTCTCAGTGGCCACTCACGCCGGGTCCCTGTTTGTTCTCAACAGTGCGTCCCGACCCCCTCTCCATGGCCTCCTCAGCCCGACTGCCTCTCTGAGGCCCGTCCTCCTGGGCCTGTCTTCGGCTTGACCAACTGCGCGGCCCTGTGTCCATCATTGCCCGTGCACCTTGTCTCTTAGGGATGAAAGAGTTTGGTGGCGATTCCCCTCGACTGGCCGGGACCAGCTTAGTCCTAAAGGTATCCGGTCGCAAGGCCCGCTGATCCTAGAGCATCCGGCCCACTGGACCTAGCATTTGTTGTTCCTCGTTTTAACAATGACTGTCATGGAATCAAATGTACAACTAGGAAGTCCATTGTCTCAGGTGGAGCAAGTAAGTAACACCAGCTGCCAGCACCAAATCTATAATCCTGAAAATTATTACTCTACAAACAGAGATCCAAGTATTTTTTAAGGGGGATAATAGTATCTGCCTCCACCACTGTTTCAGGCTGTGTATTCTAATGCAGATGGAAATATGTTCCTTCATCTTTCCACTACTTTTGGGAATTGTTACCCCTTTGACAACAGGTAATTTGATTCCTTTCACACTTTAGGGTAATGGAGAAAGAACAGGTTGGTGTGTCTAATTTAATCACTCTAACAGTGATCCAATCCAGGGACACGCATCAAATGACTACTGTGCTGTAAGAATCCATGACGATCGCATATAAGTGAATTTCCTTGTCCATGGCATTGTGTTTGGGACCAAGGAGAATCTTACGGCAGAGGACAGCATATTTGTGGATTTGGCAAACCTATCCATTTGAAAAAGGGCAGTAAATGTCAAATAAAAGGCAGAACATTAATGTGATCTTAGACCTGTTACTGCAGAAAAAGATTAATCAGTAAAACCAAAATTATGAGAGAATAAATTACCTCTGTTGGTCCAGCATACATCATTGGAGAAGGGAAGATGGCCACAACGGTAGATTCTGGTTTAAGAATGCCCTCCTCCAATACAGCAGCATGTTGCTTCATTCTCCATATTAAAGGTACATCGTCGTCTTTCGTCCAACCGCCAAGTGGATGAAGAAGAAGAACTGGGCGCCTGTAGCCACGTTCAATCAATTGCTGAAAGGTATCTTGCATCAGGAGAGCATGCCCATTATGCACAGGGTTGCGTAATTGAAATGCAAAGACAGCATCTGGAGGGTGGAAACAATTAGCACATATTTATCTCACTGGAAAAGATCAATTTTAGAAATATTTTAATTACCATCGCTGCCACTCCTTGGAAAAAGTCTCCAGGGTGGTCCACAACCCAAACCAGTCCATGAAGGTCGCTGCACAATATGCAATGCACAGCATTCACTAAAATCTTGAGTTTCTATTCAACAGCTTTATTTAAATAAAATACTGCACATAAGACTGTCAGTGCAAAGAATTACAGCGTTTTAAGCCCAAACTGCATTTAGCACAAATCATGTTTCTGTAGCCTTTAGCAATGATTTTTAAAGCCTGATCCATCCATAAGACTAACCACAAGCCCAGGGTCAAATATTCACTGCTGGGAATTTCCACAAATTATACTTGTTGTAAACTCAGAGGAGGGTTCCAAAATTCAGCTCGCTATTTTGAACACACAATTATAATAGGTTATGTCCCAAATTATTTTAACTTGGCTTCTAAAACATTTATATCCACACCTCATCTATCTAGAGAGTGACACAAATGCTGGAGTAACTGAGCAGATCAGGCAGCGTCTCTGGAGACCATGATGTGATGTTTCAGGTCAGATGCCTTCTTCAGGCTGATTGCGGGGGGGGGGGAGGGGGGGGGGCAGGAAAGACATCTCGAAAAGAGATGGGTGCAGGGCAGAGCATGGCCAGTATTGGTGAACACAGGCATGAGGGTTATAAGTAGAGAGTGATGTCGATACCTTATTGAAGTAATTTAGCGTCATTTAAATTCTCATGTGTAAGAAAGAACTGCAGATGCTGGTTTAACTCGAAGGTACACAAAATACTGGAGTAACTCAGGGGGGGAGGCAGCATCTCTGGAGAGAAGGAATGGACGACGTTTCGGGTCGAGACCCTTCTTCAAATTTCTTCAGAATTAAATTCTCACCTTGGGCGTATTGTCACTATGAGTTTAAGTACTTTGTGATTATCTCATTTTTAGCTGTATTAAGTACGTTTTTACCATATCGTTTTAAAATAATGTTTAAAGAAAAATAATGAGATGGAAATGGGAGCCTCCATCACATTCAGCAGGAGAAAAGGACATAAAGTGCCGGACTCCAATTCTGAAGATGGGTCCAGACCTTAAGATCTGTCCGTGATCTTCTGAGATGCTGCCTGATCCCATGTTACTCCAGCACGTTGTGTCCTTGTGTGTAAACCAGCATCTGTAGTTCCTTGTTTTTTCATTCAATAAGAGACTGCAGGATCTAAACGGCCTGTCAACACATGGTGCTCCCACCCCTAGCCATGGCCCACTCACTGTGCTAGAGTGCAGCTATGGACCTCACATCTCAGTTGCTGACTGTAACAGGCAATATCTCCATATCAGGCCATGGGCAATTCAATGCAAGAAGCCTGCAAGAACACCAGGGGAGGGCAGGGATTCGCGGCCTGCTCCTGGCAAAGCAGTGCACAGTTGGTGGGCATTTGTTCTTGATTCTCTCCAGCAGCCAGGTATGTCTATATAACAAATATTATAAATCCTTTTAGCATTGGTGTCATTAGCATTAATTCCTAGGAATGCATTCAGAGCACTGAGCAAGATGCTCTGAATGCAGTATTTCACTAATGTACAGTGGCTATGCCTCTTTGCAGTTTCCAAATCTCTCAAAATTATGCAAATGCTATTTCTATTTATTCAGAACATTGTTACAGATAACCATATAACAATTACAGCACGGAAACAGGCCATCTCGGCCCTTCTAGTCCGTGCCGAACACTTACTCTCACCTAGTCCCATCTGCATGCACTCAGACCATAACCCTCCATTCCTTTCCCGTCCATATACCTATCCAATTTATTTTTAAATGATAAAATCGAACCTGCCTCCACCACTTCCACTGGAAGTTCATTCCACACAGCTACCACTCTCTGAGTAAAGAAGTTCCCCCTCATGTTACCCCTAAACTGTTGTCCCTTAATTCTCAAATCATGTCCTCTTGTTTGAATCTTCCACTCTCAATGGAAAAAGCTTATCCACGTCAACTCTATCTATCCCTCTCATAATTTTAAAGACCTCTATCAAGTCCCCCCTTAATCTTCTGCGCTCCAAAGAATAAAGACCTATCTTGTTCAACCTTTCTCTGTAACTTAGGTACTGAAACAGGCAACATTCTAGTAAATCTCCTCTGTACTCTCTCTATTTTGTTGACATCTTTCCTATAATTTGGCGACCAAAATTGTACACCATACTCCAGAATTGGCCTCACCAATGCCTTGTACAATTTTAACATTACATCCCAACTTCTATACTCAATGCTCTGATTTATAAAGGCCAGCACACCAAAAGCTTTCTTTACCACCCTATCGACATGAGATTCCACCTTCAGGGAATTATGCAGTTATTCCTAGATCCCTCTGTTCAACTGCATTCCTCAATTCGCTACCATTTACCATGTACGTCCTATTTTGATTTGTCCTGCCAAGATGTAGCACCTCACACTTATCAGCATTAAACTCCATCTGCAATCCTTCAGCCCACTCTTCCAAATGGCCTAAATCTCTCTGTAGACTTTGAAAATCTACTTCATTATCCACACCACCTATCTTAGTATCATCTGCATACTTACTAATCCAATTTACCACACGATCATCCTGATCATTGATGTATATGACAAACAACAGCGGACCCAACACAGATCACTGAGGCACCCCACTAATCACCGGCCTCCAACCAGATATTGATGGCTGTGTGAAGAATTGTCTAAATTCGATAGTACAGTTCTAGCAGACTGAACTACTACTTAAAGGATAGAGACAGCACAGGGAACAATAGACCAGTTAGCCTGACATCAGCACACAATAACACAACGATAGAGAAAATGCTGGAATCTATTATGCAGGAAGCGGTAACATGAAAAATAATAATAGGGCTGTGCAGAATCATCATGGATTTATTATAGGAAAATTGTGTTGACAAATATGTTAAGAGTTTTTTTGAGGTTGTGGTTAGTGTAACAGATAAGGGGGTGGATTTACATTATATTTTTGGACATTCTTTGGCTTGTCAGTAAGGGCCGTGCCAAAGATTATTAAACAAAACTGAAGTGTACAGCCTTGGAGGAAACGTACTGGCATTAATTGAAGATAGAAAACGGAGAGTAACAATAAGATGTCCACCACTTGCATGGGTTTTCTCCAGGTGCTCCAGTTTCCTCCCACTCGCCAAAGATGTGCAGGATTGTAGGTTAATTGGCTTTGGTTAAATTGTCCTTAGTGTGTAGGATAGTGCTAGTGTACGGGGTGATCGCTGGTCAGCATGGATTCCTCCAGCAATTTTGTGTACCGGTGAGCCAAAGGGCCAGTTTCTTTAAATTCTAAAGTCATTATCTGTAACCTTCTTTGCTCTTGAGCATTCAAATTTTTGAACCAGGCTAAGCATTCAAATTTCCGAACCAGGTCGTGATGCAATAAGTATGTTCTCCACCACACTATTGTCGAAAGTCAATAGAGTATTCAGTGACATGACAAATCTCTATCAAACTTGAGGAAGTAGAGATGTTGGAGTGCTTTCTTCGTGATTGCTTCACTGTGCCGGCCACAGGACAGATCAGCGGAGATGTGTACATCCTGGAACTTGAGACTGTTAACTCTCTCCATTGTCGTCCCACTAATGAAGACAGGTGCCTGGATGGACTTGTTATGGAGGGAGTGCAACAAAGACTAGCCAGGGGGGGGGGGGGGGGGGTTTGAAGAGATATTTAATAAAAGGCCTATGCTCTGTAGATTGTAGCAGAATAAGAAATAATTACATTGAAACCTATTATATTTTTCTAGGGCTTGAATAGGTCGTTGCAGAGTGTTACTGCCAGAGGCTGAGTTGACTAGAACCATATGCCACAGTTTCAAGGGTTAGTCATTCAGGACAGATGAAGCGAAGTGTCTTTACCAAGATGTTAATAAACCTTTGGAGTTCTCTACCCAAGAGAACCGTGGGAACTTAAGTCACCAAGCAATATTGAGGAGGAGGATAGATTTTTGGATCATGTGGCATCTACAGGGTATGGAGTTAGTGCAGAAAGGCAGCACTATGGTAAAGGATCAAATAACTCAGGGAAAAATAACCAGTTAGCCTGACATTAGCACATGACAGACACAAAATGCTGGAGTAACTCAGCGGGCCAAGCAGCATCTCTGAAGAAAAGGACCCTTCTTCAAATCCAAAACGTCACCTATTACTTTTCTCCACTGAGTTACTCCAGCATTTTTTGTCTATCTTCGGTGTAAACTAGCATCTGCAGTTTCCTCCTGCACATTAGTACACGAATATCTAAAGATGGGTCCAGATCCGCTGAGTTACTCTAGCACTTTGTGTCCTTTTTTTTTTATCAGTACACAATAGAGAAAAGGCTGCAATCTATTATGCAGGAAGTGATAACTTAAAAAATAAAATAGGACTTGGCAGAACCATCGTGGATTTATTACAGAAAAATTGTGTTTGACAAATATGTTAGAGTTCCTTTTGAGGTTGTGGTTAGCATTATAGATAAGGGGATGGATTTACATGGCAGTTTTGAACATTCTTTAGCTTGTCTGTAAGGGCTGCACCAAATATTATTAAACAAAACTGAAGCCTAGAGCTTTGGAGGCAATATATTGAATATTGATTAATGGATTTAGAAACAAGTAATAAGATGTCCATGACCTTCTGCAGTCTTCTTTATTCTTGAGCATTCAAATTGCCAAACCAGGCCAAGGTGCAACCAGTCAGTATATTCTCCACCACAAAATTGGCGAATGTCGATAAGAGTATTCGGTGAAATGCCAAATCTCCATCGAACTTGAGGAATTGGTGAGCTTTTTTGTGATTGCATAAATCGGGGAGATACAGTGCATTCAGAAAGTATTCAGACCCCTTCACTTTTTCCACATTTTGTTACGTTACAGCCCTATTTTAAAATTAGATTAAATTAATTAACTGAAATATCAGAGGATTGCAAAACTTTGTCATACGTTGGCTGTGGAGTCTCTTACCTGATCTACTATAAATACTTTCACCATTTAGTATACAAGACCTTTTTTAAGTTTAACTTTTTAACTTTTAACTTTGTCTGCCTTTGCTCCCAGCATGACCTTCTGCACTCTTCACTGAACTAGTGGATGCCCCATCTGGATTACACGCTAGATCAGGGGAAAAGGTGAGCCACAAGGTTACAGATTGTGGTAGTGTGCTTCTCTGCTGTTGCTCATGGTCCACAGCAGCTCGTGTTTGCCCCGTTTAGAGTTGTTAGATCTGTTCCAAGTCTATCCCTTAAGCACAATGGTGCTGCCAAACACAATGATGCTGGGTGTCGCTCTGGGAAGAGAGGACCTCATCTGTATTGTCACTGCAATTCTCTTTCCTGCCAATGCTGTCAATGATCAGATGCACCTACCAACAGGTAGAATAGTGAGGAAGAGATTTAGGATTTCCCCCTCACATTAGCCTACACTGTAATGTCATACAAATGGTGCGGCAGTCAAATTCTTCAAGACCTCACCAACTCACTCATCGGTGGTGATACTATCTAGTTTCTATTGGTGATGAACAATGAAGTCCTCTTCCCCGAGTACATTCTACATCCTTTCCACTACAATTAGTTTATCCAGTGTTGCTCGTCCATGCGAATTCAGGAGGCAGGGAGATTTTCTTGCCCATGTTTGACCTGCCATCCCAACAGCTAATAGCATCATGAGTCAATACTGAGAAAGCCTGGGGAAACTCCCTCTTGCCTGTATACCACTGTGCTGCCTCTTCTGTTCTGCTAGTGAGACCAGACATTGGCAGGGATGGTGATGGAGGTGTCTCGCACCTTCTCTGAAAAGTATGATTCTGTTAGTATGACAATGTCAGACTGTTGCTCGCCTATACTGAGATAGTTCTCCTAATTTAAACACCAGCTCCTAGATTATTGTGGGG
This sequence comes from Amblyraja radiata, assembly GCF_010909765.2. Taxonomy (NCBI): domain Eukaryota; kingdom Metazoa; phylum Chordata; class Chondrichthyes; order Rajiformes; family Rajidae; genus Amblyraja; species Amblyraja radiata. The sequence continues at coordinate 54,522,415 of NC_045956.1, read as the reverse complement.
TGGACTTTACAAGATGAATAGGGCTAGAGGCATGCTTGCCATGTCCATTTTCAGTGCCTAGGTTGATTTTAGATGATCCTTCTAGTTTTCTCATTTACCCGTTTTTAAATGGTAATTTTGACTAAACTAAGTTTGGCGCAAAGATCGAGCTGTTGCCTTACAGCGCCAGAGACCCGGGTTCGATCCTGACTGCGCCTGCTGTCTGTATGGAGTTTGTACGTTCTCCCTGTGACCTCTCCGATTTCATCCCACACTTTAAAGATGTACAGGTTTGCAGGTTAAATGGCTTCAATAAAAATTGGAAATTGTCCTTTGTGTAGAATAGTGCGAGTGTACAGCAGGAATGTTGGTCGGCACAGACTTGGTGGGCCAAAAGGCTTGTTTCTGTGCTGTATTTCTAAAGACTAAAGTGACTTGTTGGGTCATTTTAGAGAGTAATTTAAGAGCCAAACCTATCGCTTTCATGTTGGGAGTCACATATAGGGCAGACTTGGCAAGTATGCCACATTTCCTCCCCTGGAGATGGCCATCACTATTTAAACTGACCTTTTGTTTCATTTTCAATTCCAGATTATTAACTGAATTCAAATTTAAAATCACATCTCTGGATTGTTAGTCTAGACTAGTTCAGGAAGTTAACCACTACATCAGCATTATTCCCAGTTTCTGTTCCACTAGAATTAAAATAACCTGTAACTTTTGTCCAAATTGAAAACCCTGTTCACTTTCTTTCTATCTCTTGGTTGGTGTTTACCAAAAGTGCAACTGCTGTTTAAACTCATTCTTTTCAGACACTCTAAATAGATCCTGGGTCTATTCTCTCACATTTCCATTACTATCCTACAGAAAAAATTGAATTACTTCCCCGCTTTCAACCCCACCCCTCACAAGAGTGAAATATTTGTACAGAAGCTGCCATCCTTCACCAGTCAATAAGACAAAAGCTTCACAACACCACGGGCTCAAAGACAAATTATGCTGCCACTTCTGGTCCAAATGGCCATCTGTTTCTGATCATTACAACAACTGTTGGCAGAAAACAAACAAATAGAAAGCTCTAAATTAAAACAATGCAAAAGGAAGGATTGTTCTAAGATGTTCCCAGGCAGCAAACATGGCTCACAACATGGCCGGAGCTCCTGGCGCAGACTTGCATCTCTGCAAATATCCAGAATGAGAACTATGTCACAAGACATATGGCTGCCAGGTGAATGCACCAATTAAATGTGAAACTTCAGCAAGATCAGAACAATGTAACCTGATTTGCTTAGAAAATGAACTTCCTAATTGCATAAACAATATGTTCTAGAGAGGAATGCTTCAAAGTGAACTTAACATGCAATTATTTTGTTGAATGGACACGCATGAATTAAGAGTTCTTGGAGGATCCCAATAGGCAATCTATTTTCAATAACTGTGCAGAATAAGCAGATGAACAATGTTGCACTGTGTTGCTACACCATGAAGAAGTAAGATGATGAAATGTAGTCATCTTGAAAAGGATGCAAAGGATAAGCGAAAGTTGACATAATTGAATTCAATGATTTATGAACCAAGTTCCAATTGGATTAAGGATGTGGCTAATTTTGCAGCAGGATAATTCACAGTGCTTTCATGGGAAGTTCTACCAAATCGGAGGGAGTAATGCAATTGAAGTCTGCTTATCCCATTTTGGCCTCATTCTTCACCTTTGGAAATCTATGGGTTATTAAACCAACTGTAGTTAAAATTCACAGATCCATTTTATGTAATTATAGCTACACTGAGATTCCGTCTGATGCCTCCCAGTTTATAGGCTCAAGAGGGAAACCAAATCAAGCATAAATAGTGCTGGTTATTGTGGTTCAACTGTAGATAAGAGCTTCTTTGTAAATGAAAGTTGTCAGTTCATTTTTAAGTATGTGGTTAGTTGCCCCAGCATGTTTGTGAAGAACATCATTTCAGCATGATTATATGGTTGAATGACTCCAGTATGTTTTTCCTCGCATACCATAACAATAAAGCTAGCAACTCAAACTAAATAAATATTAAATTACATCAAGATGTGGAGCAAGTAGTCTGGTGGACAGAAGATAGACACAAAAAGCTGGAGTAACTCAGCGGGACAGGCAGCATCGCTGGACAGAAGGAATGGGTGACGTTTCGAGTCAAGACCCTTCTTCAGACTGGTGGACAAATACTGAACTAAAGTGGAACTTGGGCATTCTGTATTGTTGCACTCGAAAACTACTCAGCACTCAAAGGGCAACAACAATTTGATACAGAGCAGAATTACTGACAATGGAAAGAAAACTGAAAAAATAAAACTGCAAAAGTGTAAAAATATGCCCTTTTCAAACAAAAGTAAGGATCGGTCACAAAACATTCCCCGCAATAATTCTTAACAGTGGCACCCTGCAAGGCTGCATTCACAGCCCGACTATAACTCCTATACATTCATCGACTTCAGGATGCAGCGTGGAGTACCAGTCTGTTAAACTGGTAATGAAGTATAGATAGTCATAGAATCATAGAAGCATGGAAGCAGGCTCTTCCGCCCAACTGCCCATGCCAACCAAGATACCTCGTCTACACTAGTCCTTCCTGCCCACATTTGGCCCATATCCCTCTAGCAAAGTCAATGGATATTTTTATGGTAGAGATAAATAGATTCTTGATTAGTACAGGTGTCTGGGATTATGGGGAGAAGGCAGGAGAATAGGGTTAGGTGTGAGAGATAGACCAGCAATGAATGAATGGTTGAGTAGACTTGATGGGCCGAATAGCTGAATTGCCGAATTCTGCTAATTTTTCTACTTATGATCTTTATGGCAGAGAACTCAACGTGTCTCTAATGAACCGTATCAATTTCTAAAGATCACCATAGAAAGCATTGCATCCAAATGCATCACGGTTTGATATGCTAATCCCTCTCTCTTGCGCCACAAGAAATTGCAGAGTTGTGAACACAGCCACCACACAAACCAGCCTCCCCTCATTGACCCCATGCCTCACACTGCCATGAGAAAGCAGCCAACATAATCAACGACCACTCACACCCCAGTCATTTCCTCTGCTGCCCTTTTGCCTCGGACAGAAGATACAAAGGTTGAAAGCATGTGCCACCATATTCAAGAACAGCTTCTTCCCCAGTTATCAGACTCTTGAACGGACCTCTCATATGCCACGGATGAATTCACGATTTTCCAGTTCACCTCTTGCGGCCACTGAAGTTTATTTTTATCTGCACTTTCTCTGTTGCTGTAACACAATATTCTTCACTGTTCATTTTCTTTTATGCACTACCTAAAAGAGTCATAGTCATACAGCGTGGAAATAGCCCCTTCAGCCCAACTTGCCCACAGCGACCAACATGTCCCATCTGCACTAGTCCCACCTGCCTGTATTTGGTCCATTTCCCTCTAAACCTGTCCTATCCATGTATGTTTCTAATTGTTTCTTAAACATTGCGACAGTCCCAGCCTCAACTATCTCCTCCGGCAGCTTGTTCCATACACCCACTACCCTTTGTGTGAAAAAGTTACTCCTCAGGTTCCTATAAAATGTTTCCCCTTTTATCTTAAACCTATGCCCTCTGCTTCTCAATTCCCCTACTCCGGCGAAGAGACTCTGTGCGTCTACCCGATCTATGTACTCGTGTATGATATGATTTTTTTTAAATTAAAAAAAAATATATATATATTTATTAGAAGTACAGTAAGTTACAGTAGTACAAGTCACATATATCTTATTACATTTATTGTGCCCCTTCATTTTTTAAGCTTTAAGGAAAGATAGAAATAAAGAAAGTAAAGAAAGTGAGAAAGAGTCGTGTTAGTGTGAAAGAGTGATCAAAAAGAAAAATCCATTAAACAAAGAGTTAGGGAAAAAAGTTAAGAAATAGGCCATAGAAAAGAAAGAAAGAAAAAGAAACAAAAGTTCTATTATGAAAACCGCGCAAAAAGGGATATACCAACCGTATTTTTCATCCCCCCCTGTATGATATGATTTGATATGATATGATTTGAAGAGCACCCAGAATGTTTTTTCACTGCATGTCTTAATATAAACCAATACTAAGTACAGAAGAGCAGTCCAGGTTCTTGTGCCTTGCTTCCACCTTGTGGAGAACTGACCGACTTCCATTAGATTATTTGTAAGGACATGGTGGAATTAATAATTAACTTTGAGGGGCAATACTTTTGGGATGAAGCAAACCGGGTGATTTATAATGCTATGCTTCTTCTTAAATTACCGTCCTCGAAGCATGGACAATTTTGCAAGAATGCCCATTCTTTCGTAAGTGGTACAATTCCAGTTTGTTTTCTACAATGATGTAAAATGGACAATTCTGGGAAATTTAGACAATAGACAATAGGTGCAGTAGTAGGCCATTTGGCCCTTCGAGCCAGCACCGCCATTCAATGTGATCATGGCTGATCATCCCCAATTAGTACCCAGTTCCTGCCTTCTCCCCATATCCCCTAGCTCCGCTATTTTTAAGAGCCCTATCTAGCTCTCTCTTGAAAGCATCCAGAGAACCTGCCTCCACCGCCCTCTGAGGCAGAGAATTCCACAGACTCACCACTCTCTGTGAGAAAAAGTGTTTCCTCGTCTCCGTTCTAAATGGCTTACTCCTTATTCTTAAACTGTGCCCCCTGGTTCTGGACTCCCTCAACATCGGGAACATGTTTCCTGCCTCTAGCGTGTCCAAGCCCTTAACATTCTTATATGTTTCAATGAGATCACCTCTCATCCTTCTAAACTCCAGAGTGTACAAGAGCAGCTGCTACATTCTCTCAGGATATGACAGTCCCGCCATCCCGGGAATTAACCTTATAAACCTACGCTGCACTCCCTCAATAGCAAGAATGTCCTTCCTCAAATTAGGGGACCAAAACTGCACACAATACTCCAGGTGTGGTCTCACTAGGGCTCTGTACAACTGCAGAAGGACCTCTTTGCTCCTATATTCGATTCCTCTTGTTATAAAGGCCAAACATGCCATTCACTTTCTTCACTGCCTGCTGTACCTGCATGCCTACTTTCATAGACTGATGTACAAGGATCCCCAGATCCAGTTGTACTTCCCCTTTCCCCAACGACGCCATTTAGATAGTAATCTGCCTTCCTGTTTTTGCTACCAAAGTGGATAACCTCACATTTATCCGCATTAAACTCCATCTGCCATGCATCTGCCCACTCCCCCAACCTGTCCAAGTCACCCTGCATTCTCATAGCATCCTCCTCACAGTTCACACTGCCACCCAGCTTTGTGTCATCTGCAAATTTGCTAATGTTACTTTGAATCCCTTCATCCAAATCATTGATGTATATTGTAAATAGCTGCGATCCCAAACCGAGCCTTGCGGTCCCCCACTAGTCACTGCCTGCCATTCTGAAAGGGACCTGTTAATCACTCTTTGTTTCCTGTCTGCCAACCACTTCTCTATCCATGTCAGCAGTCTACCCCCAATACCATGTGCCCTAATTTTGCCCACTAATCTCCTATGTGGGACCTTATTAAATGCTTTCTGAAAGTCCAGGTACACTACATCCATCCACTGGCTCTCCCTTGTCCATTTTCCTAGTTACATCTTCAAAAAATTCCAGAAGATTAGTCAAGCATGATTTCCCCTTCATAAATCCATGCTAACTCGGACCGATCCTGTTACTGCTATCCAAATGTGCGGCTATCTCATCTTTTATAATTGATTCCAGCATCTTCCCCACCATCGATGTCAGGCTAACTGGTTTATAATTTCCCGTTTTATCTCTCCCGCCTTTCTTAAAAAGTGGGATAACATTAGCTACCCTCCAATCCACAGGAACTGATCCTGAGTCTATAAACATTGGAAAATTATCACCAATGCATCCACAATTTCTAGAGCCACTTCCTTAAGTACCCTGGGATGCAGACCATCAGGCCCTGGGGATTTATCAGCCTTCAGTCCCATCAGTCAATCCAACACCATTTCCTGCCTAATGTGGATTTCCTTCAGTTCCTCTGTCACCACAGATCCTCTGGCCACTACTATATCAGGAAGATTGTTTGTGTCCTTAGTGAAGACAGATCCAAAGTACCTGTTCAATTCATCTGCCATTTCCTTGTTCCCCATAATAAATTCATCTTTTTCAGTCTTCAAGGGTCCAACTTTGATCTTAACTATTTTTTTCCTCTTCACATACCTAAAGAAGCTTTTACTATCCTGCTTTATATTCTTGGCTAGCATTTACTTAGCAATAATGAAGGGACGTTGGTATTGTTGGAATCAGGATAGCTAAAGATGTGGAAGATATGCATCCATACCATTGGATTAACTTAGGTTTTATTCACAAGAGTTTGGAAGTTTGAAAGGGGAATTTATAATCTACATAATTATAACAGATTCAATGCAGAAGGATGTTCCTGATGAATTGGGAGTCTAGAACTATGAGTCACAGTCTAAGGATAAGGTGTAAGCTATATTTACATCTGAAATAACGCAACATTTATTCTTCTAGAGAGCAGTGAACCTGTGGTTTTCCACATAAAATAATTTAAACGACTAAATCTATTCAAGAGAAATAGACTGGGTAGATGCACAGAGTCTCTTGCCCAGAGTAGGTGAATCGAAGACCAGTGAACATAGGTTTACGATGAAGGGGAAGAGATTTAATAGGAATCTGAGGGTTAACTTTGTCACACAAAGGATGGTGGGTGTATGGAACAAAATGCCAGAGGAGGTAGTTGAGGCAGGGACTATCCCAACATATAAGAAGCAGTTAGACGGCCACATGGATAGGACAGGCTTGGAGAGATATGGGCCAAACGTGGGCAGGTGGGACTAGTGTAGTTGGGGCATGTTGGTCGGTGTGGGCAAATTGGGCCGAAGGGCCTGTATAACAACTTGGGGATCAGAGGTATGGAGAGAAAGCTGGAACAGGGTTTTGAATTTGGATGATCAGCCATGACCACCTTGAATGGTGGAAAGGCTTGAAGGGCCAAATAGCCTACCTTCCTATTATTCTTCGCTTTCCACCATGGAACCGGAAATGCAGTCAGGTAAGCTCAGTGAATTGCTGCAATTAATCCTGCTAATAGCAGCAGAGCCGATGAACTGTTTCAACTGATGAAGTAATTTTCTCTGCCATAGCTAAATTAACTATTCTAAATGAACAAACATCTCTTTTGCTGGTGGCAATGCTGCTACATTTCAAACAGCTTTCTATGTCACCCCATGCAAATGGGTGAAAGAATCTGCAAGTTAACAGTGTGGACGTGGATTTAACAATCTCAAGGCACTTAAATGCTGGTGTTGTGTCAGGTTATCATCCCCAAACAGCAATGCTGCTCCAACTTCTCAGCTACCAATAAAAAGTAACATCAGCAAGACTGCCAGTGATTCTGACTATACACCATTGACTAAGTAGTTTAGCTTAGTTAGAGATGCAGCGCGGAAACAGGCCTTTAGGCCCACCAGGCAGGGTTTTCATTAGGGTTGCCAACAGTCCGGGAAATATTGGGGAATCCCATATATTAGCTGGGAAATCCCGTATATTGGGGAATCCCGTATATTAGCCGGGAAATCCCGTATATTGGGACTAAATTGGTCCGCCCTTTTCCCATATTTGACTGCCACTACTCGGGTCGAGGGGACTGTCGGGTCGGAGTGCCGCGTCTGGCCCTGCCTCACCCGTCCTGACGTAGTGCAGCCCATGCAGCAGCAGCGCCTCGCCTGTGGGCCCCGTCGGTCGGCAGCCAAGCCAGCTGTCCGACCTTCGGACCTTCGCTTACCGCCGACACCACCACCCCTCCTTCTCATGGCCGATTATCGGTTCATGAGTTGGATGGGGTGCTGAACTTTGCGCGCGACGTCACGCGCAAAGTCCGGCGACCGGGCCTAAACTCCACAACTGGCCCGCCGGCTGGGCTTTGTGTGCAGTCCAGCACCCAGGACAACTCATCATTCACCCAGCCATGGCCGATACGGTCAGCGAATTACAATCGGGAATTTGTCCCTTATTTTGACCGCTTGTCCCTTATTTGGCAGTGAGAAAGTTGGCAACCTAGATTTCATTGTGAATGGCAGAGCCCCTGGGGAATGTTGTAGAGCAAAGGCATCTAGATGTGCATGTACATAGTTCCTATAAGTGGCGTTAAAGGGTGGTAGGGTGGACAAGAAGACTTTCTGTACATTGCCCTTCATCAGTCAGAGTAGTGAGTATAGAATTTGGGATGTAATGTTACAGTTGTACACAACATTGGTGAGGTTGCATTTGGTGTATTGTGTTTCGTTTTGGTCATCCTGCTATGACATATCCTGGATGTTGTTAAGCTGGAAAGATGCAGAGAACATGTATGAGGATGTTGCCTGGACTTGAGAGCCTAAGCTATCGGGAGAAGCAGGGCAGACTATGACTTTATTCCTTGAAGTGCAGGAGGCTGAGGGGTGATCTTATAGAGGTGTAGTTTATGGAAGCTTAAGGTGCACAAATTGATTGCCACGATTCCACAACATATCATTGTGTAGGTTTGTAAACCACTTTGTAGCTTCCTCACCTGCGTTGTGGACAATGGATAGGTTACAGGTTCGGAAGCTGACAAAGGGCAGTGCCATTAATTCATTCTAGCTCTGCCTTGGCAATCCTCACAGGTCATGCATATCTTGACATTTGGCTTGACTACTAAGTTTAAATGATTTTGTAGATGCTTCATATATAATTGATCTTCCAATACTTCCAATACCAGAGTAGGTGAATCGACGACCAGAGGACATAAATTTAAGGTGAAGGGGAAAAAATGTAATAGGAAACTGAAAGGTAACTTTTTCACACAAAGGATGGTGGGTGTATGGAACAAGCTGCCAGAGGAGGTAGTTGAGGCTGGGACTATCCCAACATTTAAGAAACTGTTAAGACAGGTACATGGATAGGACAGGAGGGATAGGGACCAAATGCAGGAAGGTGGGACTAGTGTAGCTAGGACAAGTTGGGCCTCGGGGCCTGTTTCCACACAGTATCACTCTATGACATTGTTGGTTTAGTTTAGAGAAAGGATGGAAACAGGTAATTTGGACCACCGAGACTGTGCCAACCAGCAATCACCCATTCACTATTCCTATTCTATACAATAGGGACAATTTACAGAAACCAATTAACCTACAAACCCGAATGCCTTCGGAATACGAGATGAAGCCAATGCACCCGGAGAAAACCACGCGGTCACAGAGACAACGTCAGTATCGAGCCCGGGTCTCTGGTGTTGTAAGGCAGCAACTCTACCACTGTGCCGCCCTCTTAATGGAATAGTGGGAAGAAGGGAATGAAATAATCTATATCCTGTTGGCTTGAAGGAGCAGATGCGGTTTTGCTTATGCTTCCATTTTAACTTGCATGCATTTAACCTTACTTTGTGGTCACTTGCATAATCCACAATAATATTTTGCAACCTTTTGGTACAGAGGAAAAAATGCTGGCAGGTTGAGCCAAGCAGAAACTGCAAACCACATGAATGGTAAGGGATTGGAATGGCAAGTCTGAACAAAAGGTTGCTTTCTCAGAAATCCTAACGTAACACCAATTAGCCATCACAAAGTAACTGGCAGTTTCCCAAGTTTAATGTTCCTCATCAAACAACCTACAAAAGCATGTCTCTATGACATTTGTCTTCAAGCAACCATACTGTAAATAATGCTGTTTATGAATTTGAACCATCATACAGAGTATGGAAACAGTCAGACAATGAGATATACTGATACTCACCAGCGTTCATTGCTTTAAATTTCTGCTTCAGTTCACGTGGTGTGAGGCGATATTGATCGAGTCCATCATTCCAATAAATACGGTCAAGAACTTGCAAATCTCCACCGACCAACCAGTTGCCACTCTGCATCACCATCTGTTGGTTCCATAAGGGTAGATAAATCATTCATTGTTACATCTCAAAAAAGCCAAGCAATAACAAACTATAAGCAGATGAAACTCAAAAAGACTGTAGATGCTGAGTAGACACAAAATGCTGGAGCAACTCCAGAATTTTGTGTCTACCTTCTATTTAAACCAGCATCTGCAGTTCTTTCCTACACTGTAGATGCTGGGAAACAGTAATAAAACCAGAACATGCTGGAAATACACAGACAGGCAATGTCTGTGGAGAGAGAAGCAGATTTAACAATTCCGGGTAACAATCCTTTGTCAGAACTAGGTGTGCGGAAAATAAGTTAATGTTAATAATGGACGACTTATCTTCTGTCCTTTTGTGTTTTACAAATCTGGTTGAGTTTTTAAAGGAGTAACCAAAAAAGTTGATGAGTGTAAAGCCATTGATGTGGTCGATGTGGACTTCAATAAGGCATTTGATAAGGTTTCACGTGGTAGGATGCTCTGGAACATTAGATCACATAGGATCCAGGGAGAGCTAGCCAACTGGATAGAGAATCAACCATGGGAGGATGCCGAGGGTGATGTTGGAAGGATGCTGGAGGCCTGTGACTACGGGCGTACCTCAGGGACCCGTGCTGGGCCCATTGTTGTTTGTGGTTTACTTCAACAAATTGGATGAGAATGTGGGAGGTGTTGCGTTTTGGATGTCAAACAAGTGCAGGACCTTCACAGTGAATGGCAGGGCCCTGGGGAGTGTTGTAGAGCAGAGGGATTTAGGAGTACAGGCAGAATGTGTATGAAGGAACTGCAGATGCTGGTTTAATCCAAAGTTAGACACAAAATGCTGGAGTAACTTAACGGGACAGGCAGTATCTCTGGAGAGAACGAATGGGTGATGTTTCGCGTCAAGGCCCTTCTTCAGACTGACGTCAGGGGGGCAGGGAGATGGATAGATAAGAAAGTGTGAAGGTGTGAAAACAGGGCAAAGGGGATGGAGTTCAAGGAAGATGTAGAATAGATCATTGTTAGCTGGGAAAAGGTAACAACAATGCAAACATGTACACTACATGCCGACCACATTTTATCTCTGTTTGCTTTGTTGTTACCTTCTCCCAGCTAACAATGATCTATTCTACATTTTCCTTGATCTCCATTCCCTTTGCCTTGTTTTTACACCTTCACACTTCCTTATCTATCGCCCTCCCCCGACATCAGTCTGAAGAAGGGTCTCGACCCGAAACGACACCCATTCTTTCTCTCCAGAGATGCTGCCTGTCCTGCTGTGTTACTCCAGCATTTTGTGTCTATCATAGGTGTGCAGGCAGTTCTGCTGCGCTGCTGCAACTAAGAATTTCATTTTTTTATGGCACATACGACAGTAAAACACTCTTGACATAGTTCCTTGAAAGTGGCGTCACAGGTTGATAGGGTGGTTGAGGGATAAATAAGATCTCTGATACAAGTTAAATCTTTGATCAAATTTTTGGACGTCAGCATTCAGGAACAGCTCCTTCCCTTCTGTTATAAGACTTCAAAACTTTCCATACTAAGGTACGGTACAGTCCGGATTCTCCGACATACCAAAATGCAGACATTGGACTTTTTCCCTGGAACTGTTATGCTATGATGTTGAGAACTATATTCTGCACTCAGATATCTTTCTCTTTGTTCCAACTTGTGTACTTGTGGCTGGCTTGATTGGTTCATGAACTGTTCTGATCTGCTTGGATTGTATGCAAACAAAAGCTTTTCACTGTACCTCGGTATATGTGTCAATAATAAACATAAACCTATCGTAACTAAGTAGATTTTATTCGAAAATGTACATAGGAAGTGTCTTGCAATGTTTTTGTAGATTAGCTAATTTTGTATATGGCTTTGAGAAACATTTTGTGGCTTTGTGTGATACCTGTCGACTGGTAGTACACTGTGGACTGACCAAGTCTCTTTGCTGCATTCACATTTACTACAGACGCTAGACAAGTGCATCCTGCTGAGGGATAATGATAATATCCTAATTAATAATGAAATATTTTATAATTAGAATGGATTAACTAAAAGATTAGCTTGAGTATAGCTCGACTTTTCTGGGTGCTGAAATAAGCTGAGGTTTGCAGAATTGTGGGAATCAGGAAATTGGAGGCCAGCATTCAAACTGCGTTCAAGCTGTTATGTGCCAAGTAGAATACCATCCACAATGGTGAGAGGGGGTGCATTTCCTGATAAGGTGCAACTTTCTGTAAACAGAAGCCTTGAGAGAGGATGTGCTTCCTTTGAGTTGGAAGTTACTGTAAACAGAAGCCTTCTGGTTGGTAGCTGACAATCAAAGATTACATAAATGTTGTGCTTCTTGACCAAATTTCTGTTTTCAAATGTTTGTGACCAACAGTTTTTGATTGATAGAAGCACAGGATGGCAAGAGTATTGTATTAATGACCAGAATTCTTTGAATGGGTAAAGCCTGTGAATGATTTGCATTAAACGTCATTGCTGCCACTCTGTATAAACATGTGACTACGTTTCCAAAACACTATGTTGGATGCCTTCATGCATTAGAGTGATAGCCCCGGGGGGAGTCAAGTATCTGCTGTATACTTGACTTTGTATCCCCTAGCACTCTCGCCAGCTAAATGATCAGTAAAGCTTGTGTTGGTGTTACCTAATTTATTGTGAGTTGTCTGTTTTAAGAAAGGAACCTTAACAATAAAAATGTTTCAATTCAACATCACCAATCATCACTAATTCAGATTTCACTAACTCATGTGGCCAATTCAAATTCCTGCATTTCTTATATTAAGCATACACGTTCACAAATTATAGGAGTAGAATTAATCCATTCGGCCCATCGAGTCTACTCTGCCATTCAATCATGGCTGATCTCTGCCACCTAATCCCATTTTCCTGCCTTCTCCCCATAACCCTTGACACCCATTCTAATCAAGAACTTGTCTATTTCCTCCTTAAAAATATCCATTGACGGCTTCCACAACCCTCTGTGGAAATGAGTTCCACAGATTAACTACTCTCTGACTCAAGAAGTTCCTCCTCACCTTTTTAAAAGAGTGCCCTTTAATTCTGAGGCTATGACCCCTGATCCTCGACTCTCCCACCATTGGAAACATCATTTCCACATACACTCTATCTACACCTATAACTTTGCCTATGCCTATACTATCTGCATTATATCAACAGTTATCTTAACCTGAAAGTCATACAGATCAAAGGATAGGAATAAAATCTTATTTTTATCAGAACCTTAATGTATGGATGCTCTTTGCAGGTTGTGCCCCACTGACGGGCACAGCGCTCCTCATTCCTGTGCTCGTAGAATTCCGGGTTTCGAAGGATAGCCACTCGCTGTCCATCATACACCAATGCAAAGGCAGTACAACCATCCAACCGTTCTTTGTCTTCGCTCGTCGCTGTCAGGACAATGGGCACTGACATGTTAATGATACCTCCTGTAAAGGAACGGAAGAGAGCATTAGCTGTAAGGAGGTTGCACAAACTAGCATTGTTTTCTATGAGCTTCAGAGGCTAAGGGGTGACCTGATAGAAGCTTGTCAAATTATGAAACATAGAAATATAGGTGCAGGAGTAGGCCATTCGGCCCTTTGAGCTAGCACCGCCATTCATCATTTAAAACCAGTACCCGTTCCTGCTTTTTTCCCCATATCCTTTGATTCTGTTAGCCCTAAGAGCTAAATCTAATCTCTCTTTAAAACATCCAGTGAATTGGCCTACACTGTGGCAGAGATTCCACAGAATTACAACTATCTGGGTGAAAACGGTTTTCCTCATCTCAATCCTAAATGGCCTACGCCTATGAAAGATATAAATAGGGTAGATAATCAGAACCTTTTGCCCAGGGTGGATATGTTAAAGGCTAGAGGATATAGCTTTAAGGAGAGAGGTGGACAGTTTAAAGGAGAAGTGGAGGGCAAGTTTCTTTTCCCACTCAGGGGGTGGTGGGTGCCTGGAATGCACTGCCAGGGGTGGTGGTGGAATCAGACCTGATGGTGGCATTTAAAATGCTTTTAGTTATACTTGTGGAGAGAATGGAAGGATATGGAATAAGTGCAAGAAGAGATTAATTTGGCACCATGTTCAGCATGGACACTGTGGACCGAAAGGCCTGTTCCTGTATACCGTTCTGTTCCAAGAGAAATAGAATAACATTCTAAGCTTGTGCCTAAGCGTACAACTTAAAAATTGATCCTCCCCCCCCCCCAATCAAGGTATTCATTTGAAAGTAAACACTAAACACTAAAACTTCAACTCTCTTAAACCTATATCATAACTTTTTCACACAAAGAGTGGTGGGTGTATGGAACAAGCTGCTAGAGGAGGTAGTTGAGGCTGGGACTATGCCAACGTTTAAGAAACATTTAGACAGGTACATGGATAGGACTAGTTTAGAGGGATATGGGCCAAACGAACGCAGGTGAGATAAGTATAGATGGAACATGTTGATCGGTGTGGGCAAGTATGGACGAAGGGCCTGTTTCCACACTGATTGTCTCTATAACTAAATGTGCTCCACAATTACACACAAAATGTCGTTGGATTAATCTTCCAGAGAGCCAATTCATTAAGAGAATCAAATGGCCTTGTTCTGTGATATAAATATAAAATACATCTTTATACCCTCTTTGCACCCATGGTTACATTATTAGTTTCTGGACCTCCAATCTCAAAAGATAAAAGGGACCTTCACGAAGTACAGCTATGGCCGTGAATGACCTATCCCTAATCTTTTCAAAGTTTTTTATAGAGCGTAGATATTTGAGCTCTGCAACCTTTTGTTTTAAAGTTTGAGATTTTCTTTAACTGATAACAGATTAAATCAGGCAATGATAAAACAGTTCAGATGAAAGGTCATCGATCTGAAATATCAATTCCAATTCCCTCTCCACAGATGGGGCGGCACCGTGCGCAGCTGCTATAACTGCTGCTTCACACGCCAGAGACGTGCGATTGATCATGCTCCGATGACCTCCACGATGTCTGTGTGGAGTTTGCACGTAAAGTTGGATGAGTACAGGAATATAGTGAAAGCAACATTCACAGTTTCTCACTCCATGAAACTTTACAACTGCCAAAATAAGAATGTATAAACTTACTTGTAAGGGGAAGGTATTTGTTGTCTGCATTATGATTTGAGATTTTAACTGACACCAAACGATTGCAATCTTACCATCCAACAAGCAGCCAAAATGAAGGCTCTGCAAAAATTCTCGCTCTCGCATGAAGCCATTGAGTGGGGTAGCCCAACCCTCAGCCAGAACCTGTACCCACTGCATATCCACCTAGAACAGAAAGAGAAGTTGCAGAGGATTTATTGTCAAAATAATTGTGATCAGCTTTTGTCAGAACAAAACCTTGCAAAATAATATCTACCGTGGGCCTGAACATGTAGGGGAATTAATCTAATAAATTACTTGGAGCAGACCCAAAAGATAGCCTATCCATCTTCTCTGGTGATGTTGCATGACCTGCTGAGTTGCTTCAGCACTATGTATCCTTTTTTTGAGTCAAATAAATTACTTGGCAAAGCATCTAATGGCTTTGATTTGCTCAAAGGAACACTAGAAAACCGAAAGAGTCTTCCCCACCATTTAATATCATCGTGCTTAAGCTATGTTAGACTCAACTCCTCCCTGTGCCTTTGCTCCCTATCCCTCTACGATCAATTATTTATCCCCCTCCACTTTAAATATTTCTAATGATCCAGCTTCCACCACCTGCCGAGGCAGAGAATCCAGAGATTTCCCACTTTAAGCGAGAAGATATTTCTACTCGCCTCAATTTTAAATGATGAGCCCCTGATTTTTGAGCTATCTCCCTTTGCTTCAAGCTCTCCCACTAGTGAAAATCTCAGTGTTTAACCTGTCAAGCCCCTTAGGATCATATGTTTGAATAAGGTTGCCCTCATTCTTCAAAACTGCAAGAGATGCAGGGCAAAACCATTTAGTCTCTCTCGGAAGGACAACCTCTCATCTTCAAATTAGCCCAGTGATTCTCTTTTGTACTATCTTTTTTTAAGGCAAGGAGTTCAAAACTGGAAGAAGTATTACAGGCAAAGCCTCACCAAAACCCTGTACAATTCCAACAAATCCTCTCTATTTTTAAACTCCAACCTCTTGGCAACAAAGGTCACATTTTTAAGCAAATAACAAGGTGCTTGAGGAACTCAGTGGGACCGATTGAACTATTCCCTCAGCAGATGCTGACTGACCAGCTAAGTTTCTCCAGCACTGTATTTTTCTCTCAGGATTCGGGAAGGTTTTTAAAATCAATTGTAGAGGAACCGACTAGGAAGGTAGACAGAAATGCTGGAGAAACTCAGCGGGTGCGGCAGCATCTATGGAGCGAAGGAAATAGGCAACGTTTCGGGCCGAAACCCTTCACACTAATCCTTCTTGAGGAAGGATTAGTTAGCTATCTTCTTGTGCCTTGGGCAACTGTGATCATAATATGGTGGAATTCTGCATTAAGGGCCTGTCCCACTTTCCCGAGTTATTCACAAAATTCTCCCGAGTTTTCAAACTCGCAGAATGTTCATAACGAGTCCGTAGGAGTCCGTGGATATATTGTAGCGGCTCGTTATGCCAGCCGTAGGTACTCGGGGCTATTTTTTTTACTCGTGGCCATTTTTCATCAGGCTGGAAAAAACGTCCCGACTTACCTGATGCCCCGAGAAAGGCAAAGATTTAAAGAGCGCATGGATGAACTCCAAAAATTGTTCATCCCTTACTGGCGAAAAAATAAAACGGGGAAGGCAGCTCAACCGTGGCTAACGAGGGAAATCAAGGATAGTGTTAAATCCTAGGAAGAGGCATAAGGCAGGTAAATCCACAGGGCCTGATGGTCTGCATCCCAGAGTACTCAAGGAGGTGCCCTAGAAATCGTGGATGCATTGGTGATCATTTTCCAATGTTCTATAGACCCTCGATCAGTTCTTGTGAACTGGAGGGTAGCTAACGTAACTCAATTTTTTAAGAAAGGAGGGCGACAGAAAACAGGGAATTATTGACCTTACAACGGTAGTGGGGAAGATGCTTGAGTATAATTAAAGATGTAATAGCAGCATATCTGGAAAGCAGTGACAGGATCAGTCAAAGTCAGCATGGATTTATGAAGGGGAAATCATGCTTGACTAATCTTTTGGAATTTTTTGAGGATATAACAAGTAAAATGGATAAGAGAACGCCAATGGATGTGGTGTATCCAGACTTTCAAAAAGCCACAAGGTCCCACGAGAGATTAGTGTGCAAAATCAGAGCACATGGTATTGGGGGTAGGGTATTTACATGGAAAGAGAACTGGTTGGCAGACAGGAAGCAAAAGTAGGAATTAACGGGTCCTTCTCAGAATGGCAGGCAGACAAGTGGGGTGCAGCAAGACTCGATGCTCGGATTATTATTTACAATATATATTAACGATTTACACAAGGGAATTAAATGTAACATCTCCAAGTTTGCGGATGACACAAAGCTGGGTGGCAGTGTGAGCTGCGAAGATGCTCTGAGGCTACAGGGTGACTTGGACAGGTTGGGTGAGTGGGCAGATGCATGGCAGATGCAGTATAATGTGGATACATGTGAGGTTATCCACTTTGGTGGCAAGAACAGGAAGGAAGAATATTATCTGAATGGTGTTAGATTAGGAAAAGGGGAGATGCAACGAGACCTGGGTGTGCTCGTACATCAGTCACTGAAAGTAAACATGAAGGTACAGCAGGCAGTGAAGAAAGCTAATGGCATGTTGGCCTTCATTGTGATAGGACTGACATGTGATGGAAGAATGGTTCTACTGGGCTTGTATTCGCTGGTATTTAGAAGATGAGAGGGTATCTTATAGAAATATATACAATTCTTAAAGGATTGGACAGGCTAGATGCAGGAAAAATGTTCCCGATGTTGGGGGAGTCCAGAACCAGGGGTCACAGTTTAAGAATAAGGGGTAGGCCATTTAGGACTGAGTTCAGGAAAAACATTTTCACCCAAAGAGTTGTGAATCTGTGGAATTCTCTGCCACAGAAGGCAGTGTAGGCCAATTCACTGGATGTTTTCAAGAGAGAGGTAGATTTAGCTCTTAATGCTAAACGAATCAAGGGATATGGGGAGAAAGCCAGAACGGGGTACTGATTTTAGATGATCAGCCATGATCATATTGAATGGCAGTGCTGGCTCAAAGGGCCGAATGGCCTACTCCTGCACCTATTTTTCTGTTTCTATGATTCAAGCATCTGCAATTTCAAGATTTCTTAACTATTTGTCAGATCTGCCTGCTAATGTTTTGTGACACATGCACACGAACACCCAGATCCCTCTGTACTTGACTCACTTGCCATCTTTCTTCATTTCGATAATAATCTTCCATTTGATTTCTTTTACCAAAATGCGTGACCTCACATTTCTCCACATTGAACTTAATTTACCCGTCTTTTACCCACTAACTCAATCTACAGTGCCCTTCATAAAGACCCATTATTTATTTATTTGCCTCTGTACTCCACAATTTGAGATTTGTAATAGAAAAAAATCACATGTGGTTAAAGTGCACATTGTCAGATTTTATTAAACGGTATTTTTATACAAAATTTGATTTCATCATGAAGAAATTACAGCTGTGTTTATATATAGTCCCCCATGTCAGGGCACCATAATGTTTGGGACACATGGCTTCACAGGTGTTTGTAATTGCTCAGGTGTGTTTAATTGCCTCCTTAATGCAGGTATAAGAGAGCTCTCAGCACCTAGTCTTTCCTCCAGCCTTTCCATCACCTTTGGAAACCTTTATTGCTGTTTATCAACATGAGGACCACAAGTTGTGCCAATGAAAGTCAAAGAAGCCATTATGAGACTGAGAAACAAGAATAAAACTGTTATAGAGACATCAGCCAAACCTTAGGCTTACCAAAATCAACTGTTTGGAACACATCATTAAGAAGAAAGAGAGCTTACTAATCGCAAAGGGACTGTATTCTCTCTATAATAAAGAAAAATCCCCAAACACCTGTCCGACAGATCAGACACACTCTTCAGGAGTCAGGTGTGGATTTGTCAATGACCACTGTCCGCAGAAGACTTCATGAACCGAAATACAGAGGCTGCACTGCAAAATGCAAACCACTGGTTAGCCACATAAATAGGATGGCCAGGTTACAGTTTGCCAAGAAGTACTTAAAAGAGCAACCAAAGTTCTGGAAAAAGGTCTTGTGGACTGATAAGCCGAAGATTAACTTACATCAGAGTGATGGCAAGAGAAAAGCATGGAGGAGAGAAGGAACTGCCCAAGATCCAAAGCATACCACCACATCTGTGAAACACAGTGATGGGGGTGTTATGGCCTGGGCATATTTGGCTGTTGAAGGTACTGGCTCACTTATCTTTATTGATGATACAACTGCTGATGGTAGTAGCATAATGAATTCTGAAGTGTATAGACACATCCTATCTGCTCAAGTTCAAACAAATGCCTCAAAGCTCATTGGCCGGTAGGTCATTCTACAGCAAAACAATGATCCCAAACATACTGCTAAAGCAACAAAGCTGAAAAATAGTCAATTCTTGAGGGGCCAAGTCAATCACCCGATCTGAACCCTATTGAGCATGCCTTTTATATGCTGAAGAGAAAACTGAAGGGGACAAGCCCCCAAAACAAGCATAAGCTAAAGATGGCTGCAATACAGGCCTGGCAGAGCAACACCAGAGAAGACACCCAGCAACTGGTGATGTATATGAATCGCAAACTTCAAGCAGTCATTGCATGCAAAGGATATGCAACTAAATACTAAACATGACTACTTTCATTTACATGACATTGCTGTGTCCTAAACATTATGGTGCCCTGAAATTGTGGAGTACAGAGGCAAATAAATAAATGATGGGTCTTTGTCCCAAACATTATGGAGGGCACTGTAAATATTTAACAAATCCTGGCCATTGTTAAATAATTCAAATACTGATCTCTGTGCTATTTCACTAATTACCTCCAAGCTGTGTGAAAAAGATCCATTTACTCAATTCTCTTTTCTATGAGACGGACAGTTTTCAATCCATTCTAATGTACTTCCTCCAAAACTATGGGCTATTAAATTTATGCACCAGTCTTCTAAGCGGCACCTTGTCAAAAGCCTTTTGGAAATCAAAATGCACTACATCCACAGGTTAACCACTCTTTAACCATTTTCCCTGTTAATCCTCAAAGAAATCAAGCAAATTTGTCATACATTATTTACCTTTCATAAAACTAATGTTGGTTTGGTTTATTTATATTCAGCTTTCCTAAACGATTACTTAATTTCTCTTTGATTATTGACTCTAGCATCTTGCCAATTATAGCTATTAAACTACTGTAGTTCCCTGCCTTCTGTTTTTTTGAACAAGGGCTTCACTTTGGCTGGTTTGCAATCTTCTGGTACTCTCTTCTCCATAAGTAACTAGGTAATCTATTTTGTAGGTAGACAAAAATGCTGAAGAAACTCAGCAGGTGCAGCAGCATCTATGGAGCGAAGGAAATAGGCAACGTTTCGGGCCGAAACCCTTCTTCAGACTGATGGGGGGTCTATTTTGTGGTAGTTTTGCTTATGGTATTTTTATAAGAATACTAAGTGAACTGATACACTAGTGGGTGTAATAGTTCAATGAATCCTAAAACCAATGCATCAAAAATGCATCAAATCCTTAAATTGTTCTTCCCTAAGAACAATTCCCTTTCTAGGGATTAAGTGTTAGTCACAGAGGCAAGACCACAAATTATATATGGCAGACTACCAGAAGAAGAAGGTAAAGTATCAGCGGCTTTGGAATAGAAGGTACCGAGGGAATTGCATCGGTCGAGAGAAACAAAAATCATCACTGAAATAATCAGTCTTTATACAATAACTAATCATATCAAAAGGTGTAAGGTACGACATGCTTATGATGCATGTTATACACTGATCCCCACATCTACCAAGTTCTATCTTGGGATCTTTAACATCCACCTCCACCTGGTTTAGCAGCTCAGTTGAAGGCAGGGGTCCAACACAGATGATAGCCTCGGTTACAGGTTCAACTCCTGGTACAAGGATTAAACTCATCATCTTCTCTGAGGCAAGAGGGCCACCACCGCCAGCTGGACCTGTGAAAAGTGGTACGAAGATGTTCCTACCTTCCCGATTTCCAGGGCTGGCAAGGTGTCTGCATCGGCTCTAACAAGATCAATCTTGTTTTCTGGGACAAACAGTTCCTTTATTTCGGCATAAGAGTCTACAGGAACAATGTCCTATTTGAAAAATATGAAAACCCAAACAATTCCATGTTAGTAGCAACACTGGATTTTTGAAATTACTTGAGGATAACTTAAGCTAATTTCTACAACACAAAAATCCTGGGCCTATAGTGCCATCCTGTGTTCACAGGCAGTATAATATGTTATTAGTTAAAAAGAGAATCAACAAATTACAGACTTATTAAACCACTGTCACAAATGCAACATTTACAGGTCTATGGAGCAGACAATATTTCATAAAGATCGGTGGTGCTTCAATCTACAAATACGGTAACTTTACAAAGATGAATACAGGGAAAGCAAAGGCCAAAATCATAGTCAACCTTGAAGGAAAGGTGAAAAATCTCCATCACAGAGACATCCAACAAGACATTGACTTGAAACCACTTTTATTTTGGGGCTAGAGGGTGTGGCTGGGTGGTAAGCCACAACATTACATCACGTTGACTGACTCTTTAACTTAAAAGTGCATCAAAGCAGATGTGTACCATAGGATAAACACATTAAATGCAGAATGCACTATTTTTTTTAAAGTCAGATCTTTAGATTGCTCTCCCACCACTTCCCAAATGAACACCCTGTTATCCATGAGAAGATGCAAAGTGCTGGAGTAACTCAGCGGGTCAGGCAGCATCTCTGCCCCAGCACTTTGTGTCCATTTTTGTAAACCAGCATCTGTAGTTCCTTGTTTCTACCCTATTCTCCATGGATTGCTATTAGACACCAAGATGAGAAACTGACAAGTAGGTTAGATTTATGTCATGCTACTCAAGAAGTTGTGTTGCAAGAGCAACAGGAAAATATTTAGAAAAATATTAAGTAAAACAAAGTGTTGGAGGTCTGCAAAGAAATCAGCAGACTTAGCATTGACGGAAAACAACATAGTGCTGTTCCTGGAGAAGAGAAATAAAAGCAAAAAATACTGCAAATGTTCAGGATGTCAGGCAGTATCTGCGGAAAGTGGACATCCAGTGGAAGTGAAAGTGAAGTGAAAGTGGAAAGTAACCCAGGAAACAAAACAAGTTACTTTTAAGTTGCAGAAGGGGTGGTGGAGGTTTGGATGTGACAAAGAGAATTTCTGAACTTTCAGCAAAAACGGGAAAAGTGAAAGATACAATTAAAAAAATCAGGGAAAAGGTGGCATCAGGAACAATAAGGATAGTCCACGCGGTAGGCTGGATAGAATAAATGTCAAAAAAGAATGTGAAAGGGAGACAGTTACACTTGCGTTATTATATTGATTGCAGTGTACTATGTTTATATATTATGTGGTGCTGCTGCAAATAAGAATTTAATTGTTCTATCTGGGAAATATGATAATAAAACACTCTTGACTCTTGATATTAGAACAAAAAGCAAATCAATAGATATACCTGCCATATGTTATTCACTGCTTCCTCATTCGCTCATGCATTCTATCCTATCACACAGTGCAAGTCTTTTATTCACTCTGCAACTTAGCACCAGCTCTCCCTTGACCTTTAACCATTGGGCGGCATGGTGGCGCAGCGGTAGAGTTGCTGCCTTACAGCGCTCGCAGTGTCGGAGATGCGGGTTTGATCCCGACTAAGGGTGCTGTCAGTGAGGAGTTTGTACGTTCTCCCAATGACTACGTGGCTTTTCTCCAAGATCTTTGGTTTCCTCCCACACTCCAAAGATGGACAGGTGTGTAGGTAACATATTGTTAACTTGCGGGGTTCGTTGGTCGGTGCGGACCCGGTGGGCCAAAGGGCCCGTTTCCAAGCTGTATCTCTAAACTAAACTATATGTAACACTGTGGTATCTTTAACTTTTCTCAGCTATGAATAAAGCTTATGATCTCAAAATACCAATGTTGTTTCACTCTATAAAGCAGCTGTGAGACTTAAGCGTTTCCAGCAATGTACTTTCATTCAGATTTCTGTAGGTCCAGAGGATGGTATAGATCAGGGTAGGAATACTTCAACATGGACTCCCCCGGAATTCTGGGCTGTGAGCTGGGTTCACAGACAATACAATGTGGTACGAAGCAGGCTTGCTGTCATCAAGGGCATTAATAATCTCATCAATAGAGCACAACATGCTGCACATAAATCTAAAACGGCAGTTCTTTGCTTCAACAGTAAAAAATAACTTCCATTTAATCTGCTTTTTGGGTGGTAGACCACACTTTGGCATCTTTTTAACTGTGACTCTCAAGTTCCAGACACATGACTTCCTCCCTTCTGGAATGACATTGTTGTTTCTTGTTACCAAAATAAATGACAGAGATGTCTTTTCTCCTTGTGGGAAAGAACAAAACTAGAAATCATAAATGTAAAATGATCTCCAAGGAAAGAAACAGGAAATTGAGAGGGGGGTTTACACGCAGAGAGCAATAAGAATGTGGAACTCATTATGCACAATGAAGCTGAGGTGTACGGATGAACTGAAGGGCAAGCCAGATTGGTACATAGTGAGAAAGGGCATAGGAGTTTCCACTGATCCACTCATTGGAAAGGAGGTGGGGACTTGTGGTAAATATAAACACAGCATGTAGAGGGTGGATTGAATGACCATTGTCAATGCTAGTTATCCTATCTAAATCTACCTCCACAAGTGATCCCTACCTTTCTCACCGAACTATAGCAGCATAAAGCTCTACTCCCTCATATTCCCATCCGCCATCCCTCTCAATGCATTTACACCGTTTACCTTCACTTCATAATGTGGTAATGAGTTCCACATTCTCACCACTCAGTGATCATCTTACATTGATGGTCTCAACGTGTTCTTTCCCACAAGGACAAACATCCTTATTTGTTTTGGCAAACCAGTGACTCTAGGATGGAGAAAGTCTTGTGTCTGGAGTCAAAGAAATGCCCACGTGTGGTTTACCTCCCAAGAAGTGGATCAAAGGGAAGTTACATCCCCCCCCCCCTCCCCGTCCCCCTAAAGCAGAACATTCCATTGTTAAATTCAGGCTGCAGCAAATTTGTTGCCTGAACAGTCACTTTTATAAAATCACATTTGAGCAATCCGTAAAATGTCCCTTTTTAAATCAGATCTCTGGGGTCATGCAGAAGAGTTACAGAAAAACCTCTGGAAGAGTAGAATGAAAACTCTCTACTGTTAAAACTGCTTGGCAATTAAAAAATAAATGCACTATCACTGGTCAACTGTTTCTGCATGTTTAGTAGGTTAAGCAGCGATCTAAACGAGGTGGTTAAAATGAAGTTGCATCGGATCGAAATTAGCAAATTTCGTAGAAGGGGGAATCCACAAAACAAAGAGACGAGCGCTTTTTCATTCAAAGGTAATTGGAAACCTGGACCTCAGTTCCCCCAAAAAGGTTACGACTGCTGGGTTAATTTACATTTTCAACATATCTATAAGCTAAGTATATCAAGTAATATGGATGAAAGCCACAGGAGTTAAACAAGAGATCAACCATGATCTAATGGCAAAACTGAGTTAAAGGATTGAATCTCATGTTTGCTGGTCCCCTAATGCTGACTTGGGTAATAAAGATGATGCTGATAAAGATCCTCAAGGAACATAGTGCTACTCAGCTCTGGGTAGCATCACTGGGAAGGGTGTGCAAATGAGGTGATTGGTTCAGGTGTCTGATCACAGTGGGGAAGAAGTGGGGAAAGTCTGGATATCTAGGCTTTCAAGATCCCGTATCTTCTGTCAGAAGACAGAAGAGACAAAACAGAACGGCCAGGGTGCCAGGCATGGTTGCAAATACTTCCAGCATTCCTGATGCAATACATTGTGAAGATGGACTGGATGGAATATAGTGATGAGCATCTGATGGACTAGGCTGTGCAGATTCAGATGGTCAAGAGCAGAGCAATGCCATTGCAGGCCGAGATGTTTCGATAGAAGTCTGAAAGAATCCTTGTAGACATGTCAAATCTTCTCAGGCACCTAAGAAAGTAAATAGGTCTTTGCACTTTCTCGATCGCCACATCAGTGTGAAGTGTTTAGGTTAGATTGCTGGTAATATGTATGCCTAGGAACCTGAAGCTCTCAACCATTTTTACAGCAGCTTCATTGATGAGGACAGGGTTGTGTTCACCTCTTGCTTCTTTCGGTCAACAGCTACTGCAACTCTTTCATTTTGCTGACTTTAAGGGGAAGGTTATTGTCCTGACACCATGACGCAAGGTTCACAATCTCTTTCCTGTAAATTGGTTTCATCTTTGTTGTGGATCCAGCCAACAACAATGGTATAATTAGACTCAATTTAAAATTCAGTCGTTCAAAGGCACAGCTAAATCCTTACCCTCTCCTGAAGAAGTTCAATCACTTGCTGGACACATTCATTGACAGAACAAACATCAGTCTTCAGAACCAGCTCAGGAGCTTCTGGTGTCTCATACTCCGAGTCAATACCAGTGAACCCTGCAAGAAATCAACATTAGATCATAGTTCCACGGCTAGTGACTAACTTTTTAATTTAATAAAAAGAGTTCTGCCACTTCAATACAATAGGGCTAAGAAAGTATACAGGCATATTATGGACTTGGCAAACTGGGAGCTTAGGTTTTTAAGTTAACCATTTCCACTCGGAATAAAAGGAACCCAGAGAGACATAAGTGATCGGTTATTGGCTGCTTAACCCACATCACACTGATTCCCATTTCGCCTTGTTCACTCCCTCTTCTTCCCTCTACCATCTGGCTTGAGGTACAGAAGTTTGAGAACACACCCCTTCAGATTCAGGGAGAGTTTCTTCCCAGCTGTTATCAAACAACTAAATGGTCCTCTCATCAGCTAGAGTGTGGTCCTGACTGCCTATCTACCTCATTGGTGACCTTTGAACTATCCTTTATCCTTTATCTGTACACATTTGATGACTTAATTGTAATTGTATAGTTTTTCTTTTGACTGGGTAGCACACAAACAAAAGCTTTTCACTGTACCTCGGCACATGTGACAATAATAACCTAATCTAAACTGATTGCATGGAAACCTGCACGGTCACAGGGAGAGGGGAAGAGAGCGTGGAGAGGAGATGAAGAAGTGGCAGGTGGAGGGAGAATTAGCTTATAAAGACAACTGCATTTGTATTTATAGAATAGAATAGAATAGAATGCAATTTATTGTCATTCAAACCTAGGTTTGAACGAAATATCATTTCTACAGTTTTTTACATTACAAAACAATCCAAGACCCACACTTAACACAGTTTACATAAACATCCATCACAGTGAGTCTCCAACATCTCCTCACTGTGATGGAAGGCAAAGTCTTTATCTCTTCCCTTTGTTCCTTCTCCCGTGGTCCAGCAGTCCAACTGCAGTGTCGAGGCGAACTGGGGCTCCGATGTTAAAGCCCCCGGCGGGCGATGGTAAGTCCTGAGGCCGTTTAAGCCACGCCGGGCGTTGTTAGGCCCCGGCTCCATGTCCTTAAACCCGCGATTCCAGCGGGAGAAGTCGCCGTTGCGGAGCTCGGAAAAGCGGTCTCCCACCAGGGACTTGGAGCTCCCGATGTTCCCGTCCACCAGGTCTGTGGCCGGTGCCTCCGAACTCCAAAAGTCGGGTCGCAGCCGCACGCCACCACAGCTCTTCCCGCTCCGAAGTTGGCCAGCTCCGCGATGTCAGTTCCGCAGGCTCTGCAACTGGAGCCCCCAGGTTAGTCCCGGCCAGAGATCGCCGCCGGCTCCACGATGTTAGGCCCAACGACATCCGAGACCCGACAGGGAATAGTCGGGTCCCCGCACAGGGAAGAGATTTAAACGGTTTCCCCCACAGCCCCCCCTACCACCCCCCACATATACACAGCTAAAAAAATAATAAAAACTAACTCAAGACATACATTTAACAAGACAAAAATAAAAAAAGACAGACGACTGTAGTCGAGCCGCTGCCGTTAGGCGCCGCCACTAACTCTAGTACATTATGAAGTACAATTCCATAAAACTATGGGAAACAAGTGACCCGAATTAAAGATCTGCTTTAAATGAAGCAGGCTTTACTCAACTTGGGAAAGACAAGAAAGTGGAGCTGCCAATCCATAGGTGGAACTTGCTGGTATTTGGATGCAGGGATATTAGATGAGATTAGAATTCACATAAAAAAAAAAAACCCAGAGCCATGTAAGCAAAACACTACTCTAACAAAAGTCTAGTCAGTCTGAAGAAGGGACCCAACCCGAAACTCCACCCATCCTTTGTCTCCAGAAATGCTGCCTGGCCTGCTGAGTTACTCCAGCACTTTGCGTCTATTTTAGGTATAAACCAGCATCTGCATTCTTTGTTTCTACATCAAAAGAGTTGCGCAATAAAGTTGAACTATCACTATTGGTTAGTTTGCCACTATAAAATGTTTGTCTTACTTTTCATTACCTTTCATACCTTCAGTAATATTCATAAATGTCAAAGATAATTCATTCTCACACAAACTTACATTTCTAATCACCTCATCACTGCAATCCGACAAGAGATGTTCATCAAATTTTGCTGAACAATTTTCTCACGCAAATAGTTTGTTCATAAATAAACCCAATTTGCCATGTGCTTTCCATAACACATACATTTGCACATGAAATCAGACAAAAAACAAGTTGTTATACTATAATATTTTCATGCTTGCACAACATCCACTTTTTAGTTCCTTAAGCTTATGATTATTGTTCCCCGTAATGAAACAGAGAAAAAAAAATAAGTGAGGATACACCAAATGAGGCCATTTTATGCACTTCCTACCAATTACAGGGTAATGGGAGAGTTTGAAACATAGTGTCGGTAGTCTGTTCCATGTCAGGGAATGTAATGAGAGGAGGCAAGAATTAAAAGGAAAGGATACAGTATGTTAAAGATTGATAGCTTTATGTTTTTCAGAACAGTCGTTTTTACTTACTGTTGCTCTTAAATCATCTACTGTTACTACATGTACAGTGCCCTCCATAATATTTGGGACAAAGACCCATCATTTATTTATTTGCCTCGTTACTCCACAATTTGAGATTTGTAATAGGAATATCACATGTGGTTAAAGTGCACATTGTCAGATTTTAATAAAGGCCATTTTTATACATTTGTGTTTCACCATGTAGAAATTACACCAGTATTTATAGGGGGTGTGCACATAAGGTCACTGGGTCACAGGGCTTGGCGCACGGAGCCGCTCAATCCATCTGGAGGACATCCGTAACTTCCGGTATATGTTATTAATGCAAGAAATAAGTACTTTCCTACCTGTTAAAAAACGCCAAAATGTTGAATTTTTGCGCTGTAAAAAATTGTGGAAGTCGGGGTAAGCGTGAGAGACATGTACCCAACTTCAGAATTCCAAAAGTGAAGCGAAATGAAGGTAAAGAGAAGTGAGAGCTGAAGGGATAACAACAGCTAAAGTGCTTGGCGAACATTGGCCGTGCAGATATTGGAATTGAAAATATTGGGAATTATCACGTTTGCTCACTGCATTGCATCAACAGTAAGGCATTATTTGTGTTTTTTCTTGATTCCTTTGGTATCCAAAAAGTCTCAGAAGTGATAAATCTGGCTGTAAATTTTGCTTCAGAGGCATTTTCATTTTGTATGTAAAAACCCACTTGAGAACCATGGGTGATTTAAAAATTTTACAGCCAGATTTATCACTTCTGAAACTTTTTAGATGCCAAAGGAATCAAGAAAAAACACAAATAATGCCTTAGTTGATGAAATGCAGTGAGCAAACTGCCAATGTTCGCCAAGCACTTTGGCTGTTGTTGTCCCTTCAGCTTCTATCTACTGCCATTTCTCCTCACTTTTGGAATTCTGAAGTAGGCTAAATGTCTCTCACGCTTATCCCGATTTCCATAATTATTTACAGCGCAAAAATTGACAATTTCAGTGGGTTTTAACGGGCCCGCTACGCTGGAAACAATGGTCAGTGCTTACCTGCAGTTCATCACGTGTACTCCACTTGGCGTAGCGTAGCAACAGTACGAGTCATGGGTCGTGACCCGACTGCCGTGAAACCTCCCTATACCTAGTTTCCCCCATTTCAGGGCACCATAATGTTTGGGACACATCAATTTCATGTAAATGACAGTAGTCATGTTTAGTATTTTGTTGCATATTCTTTGCATGCAATGACTGCTTGAAGTTTGCGATTCATGGACATCACCAATTGCTGGGTGTCTTCTCTGGTGATGCTCTGCCAGGCCTGTATCACAGCCATCTTTAGCTTATGCTTGGTTTGGGGGCTAGTCCCCTTCATTTTCGCTTCATCATTTAAACGGCATGCTCAATTGGGTTCAAATTGGGTGATTGACTTGGCCACTCAAGAAATGACAATTTTTTAGCTTTGAAAAACTCCTTTGTCTTGATGTAGAAAGAACCGCCGGCCAATGAGTTTTGAGGCATTTGTTTGAACTTGAGCAGGTAGGATGTGTCCATACACTTCAGAATTCATTATGCTACTACCATCAGCAGTTGCATCATCAATGAAGATATGTGAGCCAGTACCTTCAGCAGCCATACATGCCCAGGCCATAACACCCTCACCACCATGTTTCACAGATGAGGTGGTATGCTTTGGATCTTGGGCAGTTCCTTCTCTCCTCCACACTTCGCTCTTGCCATCACTCTGATATGTTAATCTTCGTCTCATCTGTCCACAAGACCTTTTTCCAGAACTGTGGTTGCTCTTTTAAGTACATTGGCAAATTGTAACCTGGCCATCGTTTTTTTGCAGCTAACCAGTGGTTTGCATCTTGCAGTGTAGCCTCTGTATTTCTGTTCATGAAGTCTTCTGTGGACAGTGGTCATTGACAAATCCACACCTGACTCCCATAAGTGTTTCTGATCTGTCGGACAGGTGTTTGGGGATTTGTTTTTATTATAAAGAGAATTCTTCTGTCATCAGCTGTGGAGATCTTCCTTGGCCTGCCAGTCCCTTGCGATTAGTAAGCTCACCAGAGCTCTCTTTCTTCTTAATGATGTTCCAAACAGTGGATTTTGGTAAGCCTAAGGTTTGGCTGATGTCTCCAACAGTTTTATTCTTGTTTCTCAGTCTCATAATGGCTTCTTTGACTTTCATTGGCACAACTTTGGTCCTCATGTTGATAAACAGCTATAAAAGTTTCCAAAGGTGATGGAAAGACTGGAGGAAAGACTAGGAGCTGAGAGCTCTCTTATACCTGCATTAAGGAGGCATTTAAATACACCTGAGAAATTACAAACGCCTGTGAAACCATGTGTCCCAAACATTATGGTGTCCTGAAATGTGTGTGTGGGGGGGGAGACTATGTATAAACACAGCTGTAATTTCTACATGGTGAAACCAAAATGTATAAAAATTGCCTTTATTAAAATCTCACAATGTGCACTTGAACCACATGTGATTTTTTTTTCTATTACAAATCTCAAATTGTGGAGTACAAAGGCAAATAAATAAATAATGGGTCTTTGTCGCAAACATTATGGAGGGCACTGTACGAGAAGCACTGTACGTGTGTAAACAGCCAATTATAGGCAGGAAATATTAAAAACAACAACAGAAATACTCAAAACAGATCAGGCAGCATTTGTGGAGGCAGAAAGTTAGTGTTTCAGTTGACGATAATTACAACATCATAATTTTTCTTTAACCTCCCCCTGCTTTGTACTAATGCGAACACTGGATATTCACTTACAATAATTTTCCCTCCAAAAAGTTCCCTCCATTTGTGAAATATTTCTTTAGACTGGAAATCTACATTACTGATATTAAGGAAGTTGAGAGGAGGGGAAATGGAGAATTGTACACCAATTAGCTCAACATTTGTTGTAAAGAAATCTACTAAAAATGGTGTAGACACCTGAAAATGTTCCACCTGATCGTGGTCATAGTCATATTGCACGGAAACAAGTCCTTTGGTCCATGCTGACCAATAAGCCTCATCTATGCTAGTTCCACTTGATCATAGAGTTATACTGAACGGAAACAGCCTACTTGGTCCAACTTGTCCATGCCATCCAATAAGCCCCAAACACTAAGCCCGGGTTTGGCCCATCCAAACCTTACCTATCGATGTACCTGTCCAAATGTTTAGTTTTAGTTTAACAATTCAATGTGGAAACAGGCCCTTCGGCCCACCGTCCACGCAGACCATTGATCACCCACAGGCTAGTTCAATGTTATCACACTTTTGCATCCTGCACACTAGGGGCAATTTACAGAAGCCAATTAACTACAAACCTGCACACCTTTGGAATGCGGGAGGAAACTAGAGCACCCAGAAAAAACCCATGCGGTCATAGGGAAAACGTACAAACTTCGCACATTCAGCACCTCAGGTGCACATACAGCACCTGTTGAACCCCTGTCTGCGGCGCTGTGAGGCAGCAGCTCTACCGGTCTAAATGTTGTTATAGTATCAGAGACTCTCCGATTTCATGTAGTCCTTGCTTTCTCCCTCTTTCCCCTCCCCTTCCCAGCTCTCCCACAGCCCACTGTCTGCATTTTGCTTTCTTCTTCCAACCCCCCCCTCCCCTCCCATCCCCTCATCAGTCTGAAGAAGGGTCTCGAACAGAAACGTCACCCATTCCTTCGCTCCATAGATGCTGCCTCACCCGCTGAGTTTTTCCAGCATTTTTGTCTAAATTCGATTGTTCCAGCATCTGCAGTTCCTTCTTAAACCTGGTATCAGAGAAGGTGTGTGGGGATCAGAGAAAGTCTCTATCGATTTATAAAGTGTGTAGAGGTTTAGGCAAGTTTCTTAACAATTACTTCCATTGTGGGATGATGTCGTTTGGGAGGAAGTGAAAAATATTTAGATCGCATAAAAGTGATAACAATGTTATTCGGGGCTTTAGAGTCCATGAAAGTGGATACAGCACCAAGGTCAATGTGATAACTGCTTTTTTTAGTCCTGCATGGCTACAGTTGTGGTTCCAGAGAATTGAAGGACAACGTACATTATACAATTGTTTGGATGGGAAAGGAGGAATAAACCCTATATAAGTGAAGCTGTGAGATCAGTAGGGTTTCAATAGACAATAGGCAATAGACAATAGGTGCAGGAGTAGGCCATTTGGCCCTTCGAGCCAGCACCATCATTCAATGCGATCATGGCTGATCATCCCCAATTAGTAGCCCATTCCTGCCTTCTCCCCATATCCCCTGACTGCTATTTTTAAGAGCCTCTCTCTTGAAAGCATCCAGTGAACCTGCCTCCACCGCCCTCTGAGGCAGAGAATTCCACAGACTCACCACACTCTGAGAAAAAGTGTTTCCTTGTCTCCGTTCTAAATGGCTTACTCCTTATTCTTAAACTGTGGCCCCTGGTTCTGGACTCCCCCAACATCGGGAACATGTTTCCTGCCTCTAGTGTGTCCAAGCCCTTAACAATCTTCAAATGACTCATTAATTGCTCCCATGCTTTTTGTTAGATATATTACTGAACTAACCTTCAATGTTTAGGCAGGAACTGCAGATGCTGGTTTAAACTGAATAAAGACACAAAAAGCTGGA
Source organism: Amblyraja radiata (assembly GCF_010909765.2). Taxonomy (NCBI): domain Eukaryota; kingdom Metazoa; phylum Chordata; class Chondrichthyes; order Rajiformes; family Rajidae; genus Amblyraja; species Amblyraja radiata. The sequence continues at coordinate 54,489,884 of NC_045956.1, read as the reverse complement.
GTAACTTAGCGGGACATGCAGCATCTCTGGAGAGAAGGAATGGGTGATGTTTTGTATCTTGACCTGAAATGTCATCAATTCCTTCTCATTGATACTGCCTGTCCCACTGAGTAATTCCAGCTTTTTGTATTTAACCTTCAATGTTATGTAAAATTTGCAGATTATACAGAAATTGGCCACATGGCTGACTGAGGAAACTTCACGCTGCATAGAATTATAGATGGTACAGTTAATTGAACAGAAAAGTGGCAAGTGAAATATAATCTGGAGACATGTGAAGTAATAAATTTAATGAATATGACAAGGCAAGAAAATATAAAATAACTGAGTGGGTATTGAATAATGAAAGAAATTAAGGGTCCACATTTCCTTAAAAATAGCACAACAGATCAGCAATGATTTAGAAGGCACAATATTAGCCAAGGTATAGTCTATAAAAGTGGGGAAGTTAAGCTAGAACTATTTATGACACTAGGTAGACCACAACTTCAGATCTGCACACAGTTCCCGTCACCAGATGTTGCCAGGGCTGGAAAAATGGACTTAGAGGAAAGACTAGATAAGCTAGGGTTTTCTTCTGCGGATCATGGTCACTGATATGTGCATAAATACAATAGCCTATTTCTAGGCAACTAGCAATTGAGACACAAGAGATCACAGATGCTAGTGAGCAAAACACAAACTGCAGATTAAGGGCCTGTCCTATTTGGGCATCATTTGAGCGTCACGCAGGTGGCGCGCGAGGATTTTGAGAATTCCAAAATCCTGCGGTGCCGCTCGCTATCGCGCGTCACTGCCTACGCTACTTCGTCTCACCACGCGCCATGCACGCATAATGCACGCCATGCCCTCTTTACGTCATGCGTCGTGACGCGTAAATAACGCCCAAGTGGGAGGGGGCGCTTAAATAACGCCCAAGTGGGAGGGGGCGCTGCCCTGTGCATGGCTGCCCAGCCAGCAGCTGTCAGTCTTTTTGAATTGAATTGAATCCTTTATTTGTCATTCAGACCTTTCGGTCTGAACGAAATGTCGTTTTCATCTCCTTTTTTTTATTTTTAGTTAGTTAAAGTGTTTTTGTTCTGGAGGTCTAGACATTTTTATGTGGGGGGTGGGGGGGGGGGGGGGAAGGGGGAAACTATCTTTCAGGGTCCCTACTTGGTCGGAGAGGCAGCTTTTCTCCGGGCTGCAGCTTCGACCCGTCCTCGCGGCCTACCAGCGGGCCTGGAGCGGTGTTTCCTGTCGGGGACCGCCCAGAACCTCGGCTTCGGTGGCGGCACAGCGCTGGAGCGCTATCGTGGAGTGGAGCGGGCGATGCTTTGCCCGGGTCGCCGCGCTGGAGCTCCGGTGAGCTGAAGACCGCCGAGATAAACATCGCGGAGCTGCGGGTCTTTGGAGCGGCCAGCTGCGGCGCTGAACTTAAACATCGGGAGCTAGGGATCTCTCGATGAGATCGCCAGTGGTGGAGCTCCAACCGGCGCGGCTTTGTTGGCTTCGGAAGCCGCGGTCTCCAGTGAGGGAAGCGGCCGTTCCAGGGTTCCCATGCCGTCGAGAGGATTCTCCCGACGCCGGAGTACAATCATCCGGCGAGAACGGCCTGGAACATCGGGCCTCCTTAAAGGCAACTGTGGAGGCCTCAATAGGCCCGACTATGGGTGGACATGGGATGGGGACTGGACACTGTGCCTTCCCTCATAATGGGAACCATTGTGGGGGGATGTTTTTATGTTTAAATGTCTTTATTATTGTTATGTCTGTATTCTTTCTTTATGTGCTGCATGGCAAGAAGCATTTCACTACACCTATGTGTATGTGACCAATAAAATAACCTTTGAACCTTTGACAGGCCCTTCTGGCAGCATCTATGAATGGAAATAGACGTTTTTGGTTGGGACCCTTCTTTAGAACTGATGAACAAGCAACGGAGATTCAATTAGTTAATACATTTCGAATCACACTGTCCATGACTTTCTTAGTCAATGATACTTTCAGATACCACCAATGTTTGTCAACCGTCACAAACCACTTGACCATCAAAACTGAATGTTTTTTAAACATTTATCTCAAAAGTGTTTGGACAATTAAATTCCTACTTGCAGCAGTAGCGCAACAAGTTTGTAAACACAAACTTCAAATCTCTTCAAATTAGCAATGCTGATCACTTGTTAAGGACATGTCTTCCTTCTTGAACACTTGTTAAGGACAGATGAGTTCATGGAAATTAAATGGAAATATTCAAAAATTATGAAGATGTTTGAGAGAAAAGCAGAAGAAACCATTGCCACAGCCAGGAAGGCCAAATTGAAAAATGAGTAGAAAAGGGAGCTGCAGTAGATTCTATTTTTTAAATTTAAAAATAAATGTTGGGAATCGGAACACACTATGAAAGGTTGATAGTAATCTGAAAAGGAACTTTATATAAACACATGAAAAATAGAAGGATTATAAGAAGAGGGATGCAACTACTCTGATAGATTTTTCAAATAGCTGGCAAAGTCACATTGAATAGTCGCTTCTTCCTTTAGCGTGAGATTCTATGCAAAGATTCACAGCTTTGAAAGATGAAACAATGGGTGGAGGTAGAAAAGCGTGAATGGTGATCATTAGCTGTTTTTTTCCCAATTGGGTATTTTTCAGTATAAAGATTTTATTTTCAACAAATCAAAGTTAAATAAACTGAAAAATACCTAAATGGTAAAAAACAGCTAATGATCACCATTCACTCTTTTCAACCTCCACCCATTGTTTCATAAATAAACAAATTAAAATCACACATCAGTGCAAACCCATCACCTGTAATCTTGCTGATTTTCTGCTTGTATTGTTCTGATACGTACCTTTTATCTCCCCAGCTCTGGCTTTTTTGTAAAGTCCCTTCACGTCCCTGCTCTCACAGACATACAGTGGAGCATCGACAAATATCTCAAAAAAAGGCAGACCAGCACGTTCGTGTATGCTTCTGCTATTTTTCCGATCCTGGCAAATAGAAGGTTATCATTTGCAAGATGAGAAACTTTGTAGATTCTGACATCATTTTATAAGGCAATAGTTTTTAGTGAAATAATAGTTTTCCATTGTATATGAAATAAATTTGTTTTAACCATACCTTGGGTTTACCTGGGATCATTAATTTCTATTTTGTGTTACGAGGGATACCGTATTTCCCGGCAATTAAGACGCTATTTTGTACCCAAAAATAAGGCACGAAAATGTACCTGCGTCTTGGAGGTCGAAGGTTAGGTAGTTAGCCAAGAAAGATGGACTTTGCTATCCCTCAGTACAACAACATCAAGAACGATGTTGCTGTACCGAGGGATAGCCAAGTCTATCCCTCATTGCTGGCAGCTGATGGGAAGCAGCTGTAAAATGTGAAGCGGCTGTAAAAGGACAGCGCCGTGGGGGGGGGGGGGGGGGGGGGGGGGGGCGGGGGAGTTCCTTTCATAGTGTGTGGGGAGTCTGCCAGAAACTCACTCACCGCTGCCGCGGCTCTCCGGGCGCGGAGCCACCACATTGTGGCCGGGGAGGGGAGTAGCTCGGGTGGCTGCGAGCGGCCGCCAGGACCGGACAGTGGTGAAGGATGAGGGGACACCTCATTGAAATTTACCGAATAGTGTAAGACCTGGATAGAGTGGATGGATAGATGAGAGTGAAGAGTCTAGGATCAGAGGTACTAGCCTCAGAATAAAAGGATGTTCCTTTAGGAAGAAGATGAGGATGAATTTCTTTAGTCAGAGGGCAGTTAATCTATGGAAGGGGTTATGGGGAGAAGGCAAGAGAATAGGGTTAAGAGGGGAAGATAGATCAGTCATGATAGAATGGCGGAGTAGACTTGATGGGCCGAATGGCCTAATTCTGCTCCCATCGCTTATGAAATTATGAGTCTGCTCTGTCATTCGATCAGGACTGATCTATTTTTCTCTATGAACCCCATTCCCCTGCCTTCTCCCCATAACCTTTGACGCACTTATTAATCAAGAAACTATCATTCTCCATTTTAAAAATACCCAATGACTTGGCTTCCACAGCATCTGTAGCAATGAATTCCACAGATTCACCTCCCTCTGGCTAAATTCCTCATCTCCATTCTAAAGGTATGTCCTTTTATTCTGAGACTATGCCCTCTGGTCAGAGACATTCCCACTATTACAAACATCCTCTCCACATCCACTCTATCTAGGCTTTTCATACATTGCTACTTTCAATGCTACAATTATTGCATCAGAGAAATGACAAACTGGACTTTAGAACAGAGACGTGGAAACACTTTTTCTCACAGAGAATGGTGAGTCTGTGGAATTCTCTGCCTCAGAGGGCGGTGGAGGCAGGTTCTCTGGATGCTTTCAAGAGAGAGCTAGATAGAGCTCTTAAAAATAGCGGAGTCAGGGGATTAGGGGAAAAGGCAGGAACGGGGTACTGATTGGGGATGATCAGCCATGATCACATTGAATGGCGGTGCTGGTTCGAAGGGCCAAATGGCCTACTCCTGCACCTATTGTCTAATGTCTATGACAATAGGCAATTCTCCACACAATATTTTTAATGTGTATTGAAATTAATGGATATTTTTAAGCCAGAGATTGATAGATTCTTGATTAGTACAGGTGTCAGGGGTTATGGGGAGAAAATTGGGATTGAGAAGGAAAGATTTGATCAGCCATGATTGAATAACGGATTAGACTCGATGGGCCGAATGGCCTAATTCTGCTCCTAGGTTCACGACATTACTTCCCGGGATGGCGGGACTGTCATATGAGGAAAGATTGGAAAGACTGGGCATGTATTCACTGGGATTGAGAAGGATGAGAGGGTATCTTACAGAAATGCATACAATTATAAAAGGACTGGACAAACTAGATGCAGGAAAAAATGTTCCCAATGTTGGGGGAGTCCAGAACCAGAAGCCACAGTCTAAGAATAATGGGGAGGCCATTTAAAACTGAGATGAGAAATACTTTTACACCCAGAGAGTTGTGAATTTGTGGAATTCTCTGCCACAGAAGGCTGTGGAGGCCAATTCAATGGATGAATTTAAAAGAGTTACTTAGAGCTCTAGGGGCCAGCGGAATCAAGGGGTATGGGGAGAAGGCTGGCACGGGTTACTGATTGTGGATGATCAGCCATGATCACAATGAATGGCTGGCTCGAAGGGCCAAATGGCCTCCTCCTGCACCTATTTTCTATGTTTCTATGACTTATGAACTTATTAAGGAGGCAAATGTGAATGGTATTGCAAACACAAATTAAACAGTGAAATGTTTATGCGGTGAAGATTAAATGAATAATAACTGTAAGAAAAAGAATTCTTGAAGGTACAAAAATGGAGCAGTACCTTTGCATAGGGTGAAATAAAACTGGCAAGGCACACAAGTCCAGCATCTGCAAATAATCTGGCTACTTCAGCAATACGTCGAATGTTCTCTTCACGGTCCCCTGGGCTAAAGCCCAGGTTTTTGTTCAGACCTTGTCTAATGTTGTCACCGTCCAACGTATAGCAAGGTATCCCATGGCAAACCAAGTACTCTTCCAGTGCCATGCTGACTGTTGTCTTACCAGCTCCAGACAAGCCTATCAAATAGAACCAAAATTAAAAATAAACTAAGCATACTTAATAAAAATATCTTCTGCAAACAATGTTACAAAATACATCCTGAGGACATTCCAAAGCATTTCAGCGTTAAAAGTTGACTGATCAAAAAGAAAACTGAAAATGCTAGAAATAGTCAGCAGTACAGGCAGCACGGAAATGAAAGAAAACAATTGTTTCATGCCATTAGCTTATAAAAATAATTGAATTGAAACATTAACTGTTATTCTGTCTAGAGATGTTACTTGATGGGCTAAATATTCCCAGCACGTGTTTTTTTTTTAAATTGGAGATTTCAAATATTCACAGATCAACACTTCTGATTACTTTATTAAATATTGATGGTCATGCTTATCCACGATCATTGGATTATGTAATTACTAGAACTGTTCTACCAGCTGTGCCACTGTCCACAAAGACATTGCAATGTTTCTGAAGTACTAAAAATGATACACCAAAGCAAAAGGAAGCAAAGATAATCCAAGAGGTAGCACAGTGGTGCAGCTGGTGGAGTTGCTGCCTCACAGTGCCAATGACCCAGGTACGATCCTAACCACAGTGCTGTCTGTTTGGTGTTTGCACGTTCTCTCTGTGACCGCGTGCTATTACTCCAGAATTGCGGTTTAATTTACCTCTGTAAAATTCCCTTTAATATGCGTGGTGCGGGTGAAAGAATGGGATAATATAGAACATGTGTGGTCAATAGTCAACAAGACTCAGTGGCTCATAAGGCCTGTTTTCCTGCTGTATCCCAAAACAAAGCTAAACGTGAACAAACAAGACCGAGACTTGAACTGACTTTGAACTGGGACTTGTTGACATTTAGTTGAATTGATGTTTAGTTAGGATGTGAATAGAAGATTGGCAGGAAATACAGTGCCTGCCACAATGTTTGAGACAAAGACCCATCATTTATTTATTTGCCTCTGTACTCCACAATTTGAGATTTGTAATAGAAAAAAATCAAGTGGTTAAAGTGCACATTGTCAGATTTTAATATAGGCCATTTTTATACATTTTGGTTTCACCATGTAGAAATTACAGCAGTGTTTATACATAGTCCCCCCATTAAAGGGGAACATAATGTTTGGGACACAGCAATGTCATGTAAATGAAAGTGGTCATGTTTAATATTTTGTTGCATATCCTTTTCATGCAATGACTGCTTGAAGTCTGCAATTCATGTACCCCAGTAAAAGTAAACATGTACCCCAGTAGCGGCTCTGCAGCCCGTCTGTCTTTTTTTTTAATTTTTGTCCTGTTGAGTGTATAGTTTGGTTGTAGTTTATATATTGTTTTTAACTGTGTTAAGGAGGAGGCGCTGTCCTGAACGGCTGCCTGTCCTGCAGCTGTCCGTTTGTTTTCACTTCTTTTTTATTAATTTTAGTATGTCAAAGCGTGTAGTCAGGGGGTCTAATCTTTTTATGTGTGGGGGGTGGTGGGGGAGAAGGGGGAAACTGCTTTTCAAGTCCCTACCTGGTCGGAGGGGCTGCCTTCCTCCGAGCAGAGCCTTCGACCTGTCCTCGCGGCCTACCAGCGGGTCCTGGAGCGACGTTTCCCTGAGGGGACCTGGCCAGAACCTCGGCTTTGGCGGCGGCGCAGCGCTGGAGCGCTGCTGCGGAGCGGGCGATGCCTTTCCTGGGTCGCCGCGGTGGAACTCCAGTATGCTGGGACCGCCGATAAGAACATTGTGGAGCCGCGGTTCTGTGGAGCGGCCAGCTGCGGCGCTGAACTTTACATCCCGGAGCCTGGGATCTCTCACCGAGATCGCCAGTGTGTGGAGCTCCGTCCGGCGCGGTCTGTTAGCTTGGAAGCCGCGGTCTCCGGTGGAAAGGCGGCCGTTCCTGGCACCCCAAGCCGCTGGGGGTTCTCCTGACGCCGGAGTATCATCACCCGGCGAGAACATCGGGCGCCGTGGCGGCGACTGTGGAGGCCTCAATAGGCCCGACTCTGGGTGGACAAGAGGATGGGGACTGGACTTTGCGCCTTCCCCCACAGTGGTTCCCACTGTGGGGGGATGTTTTGGTGTTTTGGTGTTGAATTTCTTGAATGCTATGTTGTATTTTTATTAGTGTGCTGCAAGGATATCTGAATTTCCCCTGAATAAGGGGATTAATAAAGTCTAATCTAATCTAATCTAATCTAATATGTGGGGGTGGGGGGAAACTTTTAAATCTCTTTACTGTACGGGGGACCCGACCTTTTCCCTGTCGGGTCTCCGTTGTCGTTGGGGCCTAGCACCATGGAGCGGCCTCCAACCGGAACGACCTGGGGGCTCTGCGGAGCCTGCGGACTCACCATCGTGGAGCTGGCCGGCTTCGGAGCGTGGAGAGCTGTGGTGGCGCGCGGCTGCGACCCGACTTCGGAGCTTCGGAGGCTCCAGCTGCAGGCCCGGTGGACGGTGACATCGGGAGCTCGCGGGTCCCTGGTGGGAGACCGCTTTTCGGAGCACCCGCAACAGCAACTTCTCCCGCCCGAATTGCGGGGTTGAAAACGACCCGGAGCGGGGCCTTACATCACCCGGCACGGCATTAACGGCCGCGGGACTTGCCATCGCCCGCCGGGGGCTCCAACATCAAGACCTGGAGCAGGGCCTTACATCGCCCGGCGCAGCCTTAACGGCCGCTGGACTTGCCATCGCCCGCCGGGGGCTATAACATCAGGAGAAGAATGGAAAACAGGGGAGAGACAATGACTTTTCCTTCCATCACAGTGAGGAGGTGGTTCACTGTGATGGATGTTTGTGTAAATTGTGTTAATTGTGTGTCTTGTTAATTGTTTCTTCTTGTTGTATGACTGCAGAAACCAAATTTCGTTTGAACTTAATTTGAGGTTCAAATGACAATAAACGATATTGTATTGTACATCACCAGTTGCTGGTGTCTTCTCTGGTGATGCTCTGCTAGACCTATATTGCAGCCATCTTTAGCTTATGCTTGATTTGGGGGCTAGACCCCTTCAGTTTTATCTTCAGCATATAAAAGGCATGCTCAATTGGGTTCAGATCAGGTGATTGACTTGACCACTCAGGAATTAACCATTTTTAAGCTTTGAAAA